>NC_067479.1:38749023-39056190 GCF_947179515.1 Apodemus sylvaticus | reverse complement strand
GAGATCGGACAGACTGAGGTACACAAACATAATCCTAGGCCCAACATCGCAGGGGTCTGAGCCTGACGGGCGTTGGCCTGCACCCAGGCCCTGGGCTGTTCGAGTGGCCATCGGGGCGCCAACCCAGCCAGGAGTTTTTTTTGCCCTGGCCTGCGCACGCGCCGCCATTTTGCCTTCAGGACCCAGAGTGCTCGGGAGGGCAGAGAAGGCTAACAAGCGTAGCCTGAGGCTAACAAAATGGGGGTCTAGGCCCCAAAAGGCACTTCGCCCAGGAGGAGTAGAAGGCAGGAAATCATCAAACTCAGGGCCGAAATCAATCAAGTAGAAACAAAGAGAACCATACAAAAAATCAACAAAACCAGGAGCTGGTTCTTTGAGAAAATCAACAAGATAGATAAACCCTTAGCCAGACTGACCAAAGGGCACAGAGAAAGTATCCAAATTAACAAACTTAGAAATGAAAAGGGAGACATAACAACGGAAACTGAGGAAATCCAAAAAATCATCAGATCCTACTACAAGAGCCTGTACTCAACACAACTGGAGAATCTGGAGGAAATGGACAATTTCCTTGACAGATACCAAATACCAAAATTAAATCAGGACCAACTAGACCATCTAAACAGTCCCATAAAGCCTAAAGAAATAGAAGGAGTCATAGAAAGTCTTCCAACTAAAAAAAGCACAGGACCAGATGGTTTCAGTGCAGAATTCTACCAGACCTTCAAAGAAGAGTTAACATCAATACTCTTCAAACTATTCCACAAAATAGAAACAGAAGGAACACTACCCAATTCCTTCTACGAAGCCACAATTACGCTGATACCAAAGCCACACAAAGATCCAACAAAGAAAGAGAACTTCAGACCAATTTCCCTTATGAACATCGATGAAAAAATACTCAATAAAATTCTTGCCAACCGAATCCAAGAGCACATCAAAAACGATCATCCACCATGATCAAGTAGGCTTTATCCCGGGAATGCAGGGTTGGTTCAATATACGGAAATCTATCAATACAATCCACTACATAAACAAACTCAAAGAACAAAACCACATGGTCATTTCATTGGATGCTGAAAAAGCATTTGACAAAATTCAGCATCCTTTCATGCTTAAAGTCTTGGAGAGAACAGGAATTCAAGGCCCATACCTAAACATAGTAAAAGCAATATACAGCAAACCGGTAGCCAGCATCAAACTAAATGGAGAGAAACTTGAAGCAATCCCACTGAAATCAGGGACCAGACAAGGCTGCCCCCTTTCTCCTTATCTTTTCAATATTGTACTTGAGGTACTAGCTCGGGCAATTCGACAACATAAGGAGGTCAAAGGGATACAAATTGGAAAGGAGGAAGTCAAACTATCATTATTTGCAGACGACATGATAGTCTACCTAAGTGACCCAAAAAAACTCCACTAGAGAGCTCCTACAGCTGATAAACAACTTCAGCAAAGTGGCAGGTTATAAAATCAACTCAAGCAAATCAGTGGCCTTCCTATACTCAAAGGATAAGCAGGCTGAGAAAGAAATTAGGGAAATGACCTCCTTCACAATAGCCACAAACAGTATAAAGTATCTTGGGGTGACTCTTACCAAACATGCGAAAGATCTGTATGACAAGAACTTCAAGACTCTGAAGAAGGAAATGGAAGAAGACCTCAAAAAATGGGAAAACCTCCCATGCTCATGGATCGGTAGAATCAATATAGTTAAAATGGCCATTTTGCCTAAAGCACTATACAGATTCAATGCAATACCCATCAAAATCCCAAGTCAATTCTTCACAGAGTTAGAAAGAGCAATTATCAAATTCATCTGGAACAACAAAAAACCCAGGATAGCTAAAACTATTCTCAGCAACAAAAGAAAATCTGGGGGAATCAGTATCCCTGACCTCAAGCAATACTACAGAGCAATAGTGTTAAAAACTGCATGGTATTGGTACAGTGACAGGCAGGAGGATCAATGGAACAGGATTGAAGATCCAGAAATGAACCCACACACCTATGGCCACTTGATCCTCGACAAAGAGGCTGAAAACATCCAATGGAAAAAAGATAGCCTTTTCAACAAATGGTGCTGGTTCAACTGGAGGTCAGCATGCAGAAGAATGCGAATTGATCCATCCTTGTCTCCTTGTACTAAGCTCAAATCCAAATGGATCAAGGACCTCCACATAAAGCCAGACACTCTGAAGCTAATAGAAAAGAAACTGGGGAAGACCCTTGAGGACATCAGTACAGGGAGAAAGTTTCTGAACAGAACACCAATAGCGTACGCTCTAAGAGCAAGAATTGACAAATGGGACCTCATAAGGTTACAGAGTTTCTGTAAGGCAAAGGACACCATCAAGAGGACAGATCGGCAACCAACAAATTGGGAAAAGATCTTCACCAATCCTACATCAGATAGAGGGCTAATATCCAATATATATAAAGAACTCAAGAAGTTAGACTCCAGAAAACCGAACAACCCTATTAAAAAATGGGGTACAGAGTTAAACAAAGAATTCTCACCTGAAGAACTTCGGATGGCGGAGAAGCATCTTAAAAAATGCTCAACTTCATTAGTCATTAGGGAAATGCAAATCAAAACAACCCTAAGATTTCATCTTACACCAGTCAGAATGGCTAAGATTAAAAATTCAGGAGACAGCAGGTGTTGGAGAGGGTGTGGAGAAAGGGGAACACATCCATTTGGAGTCATGGAAGTATCTTGTGAAATAAGTAGGGAGTACGGAAATATTTTATCTTGAAACAGACAATATTTGCTACTTTAACAGGAGCTTAGATTCCAAGCATTACTTCATGGCAGCTCTATTCAGATGAATATTTCTTTTAAATGACTTGCTCATAGTCAAACCTTCTAAAGTTCAACTCAAATTTATGCATCTCTGACATATATAAACAGACACAATAGCTGCCATCAGATGACAACCTTAAACATCTCTCTGAAATGTCTTCACAGAAATACTCTCTAGGCAGATAAATGGCCTTGGCAGAATTACTATTCCAGTAAGAAAACTACAGAGTATATTTTGCCTTATTATGCTTAGAGTGTGCAAATGTGAAGGAAAACATAAATATCATCTGTCCCAATTCTCCAAGAAGAGGCTGCAGTATATTAGCAGCATTAGCATGACATGGAAACCTGCTATAATGGTCACTATTTTTGGCCTACCCAAACCTGTTACAGAAACAAAGGCATGACATCCATCATCTGTTTACCATCTCCAGAACTATGGTAGCATCCAGAGCAACCATAGTTGGAGATTGCTGATTGTATCAGCAATGCAATAGCCTCAAGAAAATCCTTTTCCTGTTATGACACAGTAGATTCCCATGTTCCTCCTCACCCCTTATTGAAAGCATAGCAGTCAAAGCTCTGGGGCCTTTGTTCCAAGATGGCATTACTACATCAGAAAATGCATCACTAGTTTTCTGATTCTGGTGCATTTTAAACTATGGTCTGTACATCCTTATCGTACACAGCATTACCGTTGCTCTTCAGTTAAGACTCAAGAGCAACTTCACTAAGAAATGTGGTATAAATACACAATGGAATTATTTTTAACTGTGAAGAAAAACTCAAATCAAACCAAAGCTATCAATGTAGAAAATGTAATGAATTTCCTCCACTCAAATGAATGAAATTTGGAAATACACCATTTTGGGGGAGGCTAAAACTAATGAGCATTATAAGAGGTTTGCATGTCATGTTAATGCTGCTAATATATTGCAGTATCTACTTAGAGATATCCTGGACACAGAAAAGCAAAACACTGCATGTTTTCTCTCAATTTTTTATCCTATCTCTGAATATTTAGATTTGAGTATAACCTAGCCTAACCCCAGAAGCCAGAGAAGTGGAAAGGTGTGAGTGTCTGTAGGGGGAGCAGAGAGACTGAGTATACTTCTGATTAACGGAATTAAACAATGAGGTTATATTTGGAGTATAACTACAAGATGAATATGAAATGGAAACTTTTGGTTTTTATTTTTAGTATTTCTTTTTTTATGTTTTAGAAAGTCAGTGTGTCAGATGGTGTTTTGTTGGGGCAAGCATGTGAAGGAGAGTTTTTGTTTATGCTTTTTGAAGTGGACATAGGTAAAAGGATGTTTTGTTAAAGTAGACACATAATGGAACGTTTTGTTGAAGTGGACATAGGTGAAAGGATGTTTTGATAAAGTAGCCGTGTGAGAAATGTTTTGTTAAAGTAGACACAGGAAAAAGGTTGTTTGGTCAAAGTAAACGTGAAGGAATTTATGATAAAGGATTGTTTGCTAGCAACATACATGTTCACCTTACATTGCGTTGTTAAGCTCTATTGTTTGTGGTGATTCCACAGAGAAAAACACATCGAACAACTTTTTGCGAGGTTCTTGTGTGGCTTTTTGCTGCTTTTGTGACTCAGGGCACTTGGCAGAGTAATGTTTGCTAATATAGACTCATGTGGCGATTTGCTAAAACAGATGCATGTGCTGATGCGAGACGTGGTGCGGCAAGACCTGTAGAGGTCATGTGATATTTGGAGGGAGTATAAGAGATACATGAAAAAGAACATATTCTGGCTTCTCTGGTGGTCCTGGTCTCTCCTGCTGACTTGTGTTGATTTGCCTGAAGTCTGGTTGTTTTGGTTAGGTCTTTTTACTAATGTTATTATCTTTACATTATTAAACTAGAGTGTTAGCTTATCTGGGTAGTTTTACAAGTAGATGGAGGTGCTATTGTTGACCTGTGAACGGAACTGTTGATTTCCTGACAAAATAGGTAAGATTTGTTGTAAAACAAATTCATAACTTTCCCTAAATCTTTTTTGGTGGTTGGTGGCATAGAAGGGAGGTTAAAGCATTTAAGAACTGTTATTAAAATTAGGATAAAAAAAAACCTTTAAGCCAACATAAACACTTTGATTTTTATGATAAACAGTTCGAAAAGCTAGATATATTTTCTACTATTAATAGGACTTTACATTTATCACATTTTAAAAAAGAATATTTTCACTTCTGGTATGAAACATTGGTGGAAGCATTTTACAAACAAGTTAGATTTTACCTCTACTTCCTTATTCTGTTACCAAACATAGGTGGTGATTTCTGCTGTTGGTTTTGATAACCTTTGGTGTCTTTTGCTCTGTATATTATACTTGGGTTCATAGTATGGCTTGCAGTGCTAACATGGAATTACCCCCCCCCCCCCACATACACACACACTCACACACACAGCCTTGTCTGGCCTCAATGAGAGAAGATGCAACTAACTCATGAGAGCTTGAGGTCCTAGGGAATGGGGAGGCCTGGCAGGGTATGAGTGTGTGTGTGAGGTATGGGGGTGTGGGGACATCCTCTTGGAGAATGGGGAGGAGGAATGGGATAAGGAATAGTTCGAGGGCAGAATTCGGAGGGGGATAATGAGTAAGAGAGATTAAAGATAATAATAATAATAAGAAGAAAAGTTGCTTTGGCCAGGCGGTGGTGGCGCACGCCTTTAATCCCAGCACATGGGAGGCAGAGGGAGGCGGATTTCTGAATTCAAGGTCACCCTGGTCTACACAGTGAGTTCCAGGATAGCCAGGGCTGTACAGAGAAACCCTGTTTCGAAAAACCAACCAACCAACCAACCAACCAACCAACCAACCAAACAAACAAACAAACAAAAAACCAAAAGAAAAGAAAAGAAAAGAAAAGAAAAGAAAAGAAAAGAAAAGAAAAGTTGCTTTGGATGACATCCTTTTTCCTTAATAAAATAACTGTAATGGAAATGTGGCAGCAAATTCTTCATTTATAGACACTGCCTTCCAATTTTTGTAACATATTTTGTAGTTCAAATGCATTTTAAAATTTGTGCAGTTATACTTAGGTTGGTGTAATTGGTTGGTATCATTCGTTTCAGGAGAGCCCCTGCCCTAATCCTCCTAAAGGCTCATGCTTTTCTAACAGCACACTGTTATCAGAATATATGTCTATCCATGTATTACATCTGTGATTTAATACATTTTAAAATTTCTATCCAGCACTTAGCAGATATTGTGGATATACCTTTTACAATTTGAAAAACTGAACTATGTGGGATTTAATTTTACATCTTCACAATTTTGTCAAGGTGACTTTTGAACCTTCTAATAGTAGCAACTTCAGTGTTCGATACTTACTTCTATACTGACGCATTTCTACTTAAGGAAAGCACCTGACTCCTGCTCTTGAGTGTGCCAGAGTCACCAGAGTCACTGTGCCTGCACTTCAGTCCTTCATTCAGTACAGAGTTACATGACATTGCAGTGTTGTGACAATCATTCCAGCAACAGAAATAACTGCTAAGTGACTGACACGTGGGTGACAGATACAGTTTGGACAAGTTGGCCAAAGAGACAATAGCCATTGTAGGTGGGATACAGAGGAATAGACAGAGATTTAAGCATGATATGTTAAAATAGCACAAACTACAATAAATCTTTCAAGTTATTTCTTCTAGAAATAAGTCTCATTTACTACTTCTGGTAAGGGATTTGACCATGAGTAACTGTCTCTGTAGAAAAGGAAACTTATAGATTAGGGGCTCTACTACATTCCAAATACTTACGATCTGCATCAATTGCTGGTCAGAAATAATCACATGCCAGGCAAAGTTATAGAGACTTAAAAGAATGAGTGCTCCTTTAGCCAATGAGATTGTATTTAGAAGTAAAAATACATGCTATATGTTTTCATTTATACTATGGACTAAATGGAAACTTTATTCTGATCACCTACAATTATATCAGTAAACACACCGTGGTATTATTGGATGTGTGTTTGTGTGTGTGTGTGTGTTGAAATATGAAATACCAGGCAAGAAGACTCGTATAGATGACCTTGTAGTCAAGTACAAATGTGAGGCCACATTATCTTGCTTGCTACCTCCTATGAATCTTTCTAACTTATCAGTGTTACTGTTTTAACATCTCAGGTTTGGAAAATTTAGTTTAGTTTTGCTTTGTTCTTTTGAGTGAATACCGTGTTTATTATGATAGGCAAAGTTCTCCCTCTTAAACCTTCTTCGTTTTTAAAATTATTTTATTTATTTACATTCCAGCCATTCCTCCCTCTCAGTTGCCCCATCAACATCCTTCATCCCATTCCTCCTCCCCTTGCCTCAAAAAGGTTGTTCTCCTCCACCCCCAACAGGCCTTCCCTTCCCTGGTGCCTCAAGTCTCTTGAGAATTAAATGCATCTTCTTCTAATGAGGCCTGACTGGGCAGACCTCTGCTATGTATGTGTCAGGGGCCTTGGACCAGCCCTGTATACTGCCTCTGTGGCTCAGTCTCTGGATGTGGTGGGAAATTTTTAAAGTATAGTACTACCCTTCTAGGCCTCTGCTCCAAGTCCAGTGGTTAACACTTTTCTGCCCAGCACCCACTACTTCCAAGTATCTGGGAAAGTATGACTCTTAAACTGAGTAGTTAACCAAATATATTTAAGTATGTAATTCCCAATTATATAATGCCAAATTACAATGATAAAGTTTTATCCCAATATTTCTAACCTCTCAGCACACTGGAAACACATCTCACATCATAAGGATCTGCTTCTCTTCCTCCGTGCAGCTCCCAGGCTCTCTTTGTCTCTGCCCCTCCTTTTCTTAGCTCCTCCTCTTCTCTTCCCTCCAGTCACTGACCTCTCACTGCATCAATGTGATTGGATAGGAAATATTTGGCATCATTTGGGAACTCACTGGGGTCTGGGTTAGTTGAGACTACTGGTCTACTTTCCTTCATCTCCTTCAATTCTACTTCTAATTCACTCCAATGGTTGGATATAAGTATCTGTGTCTGTAGGTCAGCTGCTGGTAGGACCTCTTAGAGGACAGCTATGCCAGGCTCCTGTCTGTAAGCCCATCATTATTGGATTCCATAGCTGCCTGCAGCTATTACAAAGTGGGTTTCTGGAACAGAAGCTGAGGGATGGATAGGGAAGGGGCGAAAAGAAAAATGGCCAAGACAATATTCACTGATCAAAGCCGGAAACTTTAATGGCACCAGACCTTCTAAAAGTTTGGGCAAACCCTTCCCTCCAGACTCCGGGCTGAGTTCCAGTGGAAGTTGTCTAGCTTCTCTTGGAGGTCCTTGTCTTGACTGTTCCAGCAGCTGGGTGGGTCACCTGCTTAATTCAGGAATTCCTAGACCTGGAGGAACAATGAACTTAACCTTTACTTCCAGCGCTCCACCCTGGGTGGAGCAGGATCCTGGCTATCTGGGAGAAGTTAACCTTGACCATAAACAGGAAAACTCTGAGCACTCCACCCAAGGATAAAACATCCTGCTTTAACCTACTTCCCTATTATGTCCTAAGGGCAGATTCCTGCCCTAAGCCAGGGATTGTCCTTGACCAAAGTCAAACTCAAACCATGTGCATGACTGCCCCAATATGGCTCTGTACACATCTTTGCTTCCATAATAATGCCAGGCACCCCCACCCCTCATGAGGTGGATCTCAAGTTGGACTAGCCATTGGACCTTCCTTCCTTCAGTCTCTAATCCATTTCTGACCCTGCTGTTCTTTTAGACAGGAACAATTCTGGGTCAGAAATTTTAACTGTGGCTTGGTATCCCTGTCCCTCTACTTGAGGCCATGTTGAGCTACTGGATATGGACTCTGAGTTCCCTCTCCATATTGTTGGGCATTTTTGCTAAAGTAATCCCCACAGAGTCCTGAGAGTCTCTCATCTCCTGGGTGTCTGGTACTTTCTAGAAGGTCCACCCACCTCCCGCTCCCCAAAGCTTTATATTTCCATTCATCCTTCTGGCTTCTGGGCTTCTCTCCCATTCCTATCCAACCCCCCTATACCTGATCCTGTTCTCCTTTTCCCCTTCCCCACCCCTCTTCTACTCAGGTCCTACCTCCTTCTGCCTCCTGTGATTATTTTCTTGCCCCTTCTAAGTAGGATTGAAGCCTCCTCATTGGCCCTTTTTGCTTGTCGAACTTCTTATGATCTGTGGGTTTTATCCTAGGTATTTTGTACTTTTTAGGCTAATATCCATTAATCAGTGAGTACCTTCTATCTAGGTCCTTATAGGTCTGGGTTACCTTTCTCAGGATGATATTTTCTAGTTTCATTCACTTGCCTGCAAAATTCACGATGTCCACAATTTTTAATATTTCAATAGCTGAATAGTATTTAGTTGTGTAAATGAACTGTGGTAATGCTTTCTCTCATCTGAGACATGTAAATGCCATCATACTATATGAAATATGTTACCATTTTATCCATCCATAAAGAAAACTGAAAAATCATAAAACACCATTTATTCTTAATTTCTGTATCATAGGATGGACCACAGGTTGGACTTATTTTAAAAATACTCATCATTTGAATTGATGCTAATTATGTGTATTTGTGAGGACTGCCTGTTTGTTTTTATATCAACTTGACACAAGCTAGAGTCATCTGAGAGAAGGGAATCTAAACTAAGAAACTGCCTCCTTCATCAGATCAGGCCATTAGCTAAGCCTGATGCAGGATGGTCCAGCCCATTTTGGGTGTGGCACCCCTGAGGTATTGGTCCTGAGTTCAGTTAAAAAAAAATCAGGTTGAGAATGCCTTGGGGAGAAGGAGAAAGCCAGTAAGTAGCACTATTTCATGGCCTCTGTATAAGCGCCTGCCCTCAAGTTCTTGCTCTGCTTGAGTTTCTGCCCTTTACCAGGCGGAAGAACAAGTTACTCCCCTAGACGACTAGACTCCTGTATTCATTGGTCATGCATTCAGTCACCCCTGTGTCCACCATGCACTTCTTAGGCTCTGTCGACCACCATCCTGTTCTTTATTTCACATAAGTGAGTATGCACAATGTTCAACCCTTATGTCTGACTTTTTCTCTTCAGGTGAGAAACATGACATGCTAGATTTTCTCTCTTCACATTCCATCCATATTACATTGGATGATACAATAACACTCTTTCTATGGCCAAGTAATACTCATGGTACATAGTAGCCATATTTTTCTTTGGCCATTCAATTGCCAATTTTGTCTCAGTTAATTTTATATATTGACTATTATGAGTAATAGCACATTAAACATGAGAATGTCTTTGTAACCTACTCATTCCATTGCATAGGCAAAAGAATTTGTAATAATATATTTCATAACATCTTTGTGGAGATTAAATTCTATAATAGTTTGTATTCAGCAGTGGAATTGATGGGTCATACAGTAGATCACTTCCTAGTTTTCCTCCACTGTAGCCAATGAGGTCTCTGTTGATCTACATTCCCACTATATGGATGTGGCCTTTTTGCTGAATTCTTGCAAATCTTTTGTCTTTTTGGTAATAACCATTCTAGTTGGATGTAATGACATTCAATTACAGTTATGATTTGCATACCCTTGATGATAGTGCCATTTAACTTTTCCCAAGGTCAGTTGTACATCTAGGTTTTTCATTTGTTTGTTTTTGTTTTTGTTTTTGAGAAATTTCCATTTAGGTAAATTTTAACTAGAAAAATATTATTTTTCATTATTGGGTTATTTGAATTCCTAGTGTATTCTGAAAGCTAGTCTCATAGAAGATGACTCACAAATACCTTCCCCTATTCTGGAAATTATCTATCCATTCTTGGTAATTTCCTATGTTGTATGGATCCTCCCCATTTTTCTTTTTTTTTATTATTCTCTCATACATGACATCCTGACCACGGTTGCCCCTCCCTCTACTCAAACCTGTTTCCTCTGTTCCTCTGCTCTCCTTAATCCACTTTTCTGTTTCCTTTCAGAAAGAACAGGCCTGTCAGGGTTGTCATCCTAATATGTCACAAGTAACTATAAGACTAGTGACAAACTCTTACCAAGGCTGGACAAATCAGCCCTATAGGAGGAAAAGGGTCTCAAGAGCAGGCAAAGAATCAACTACAACCCCACTCTCACTTCCTGTAAGAATATCAAGCTATACAACCATAACATATATGCCGAGGATCAGTCCCATGCAGTCTCCGTGCTCACTTCAATCTCCGTGAGCTCCTATGAACCCTGCTTAGTTGAGTGTGGGGGAGTTAAGTGAGGAAACTGAGTGATACGATTTCTCTTGCTTTCTACAGAATGTCTGATGTCTCTTTTAATATAATTCCAGAGTTTTTATCATGATATTGTTAAATCTGCTTTGATTCCAGCTTTCCTCCATTCATTCTCTTAGTAAATAGCTCACCATCATTCACTTCTGTGCTCTAAAGGCATATGCTTTAAGGAACTTACTTCTTGTAGGGAGAGACAAGTAGGGAAACAAACCCGTGAAGTTGAGATTAGTTTTGAAAGTTCAGCAGAGATTATTATCTAAGAATGGAGAAATATTTAAGGAACAGGTGACATTCTAATTCTGTTTTGGAAGATGTTTACCAAATGACTGGAGAAAGAGCAAGCCATCAAGTACCCATGCTTCCAATACATCTGGCTGTAACATGAGATTTCTAGTGTAATAAATTCTGTATGTATGTGGACAGGGAAGGACGTAGAGAAGGCAGGGAAAGAAGATGGAGGAGAAATGGTGCAAAATGCAGAGACCAAAGATGAAGCCATATTATTGCTATGGAGAATTTCAATTTTGTTTGGAGTATGGTGGTGAGATCCTGTAGCTTGAAGAAAAGTATTGGTATCATGTGGTGTGTTTTAAAAATTAACATGTACAAGAGTACAGTAAACTTTTGTGTTTGCAACCGCAACAAGATGAATGTGTAACCATTTGAAGTTTCTGAAGCCATGCTCCATAAAACATGTTTCACAATTAAAGAGATATCTCTTTAGCCACCATAGAGAAGGGATATGTTTAGAGTATCAAGTATTAAAGTTCTTCCTTGATGATGTTAAAAAGGATTTTAACCATGTAGTTAGACAGCACCTATTGTCTTTAAAAATACTAAACATACTGGCTATCTGCTAAAAAAAAAAAAAAAAAAAAAAAAAAAAAAAAAAAAAAAACCACCACCACCACCACCACCACCACCACCAACAACAACAAAAAAACAGGTTAAAATTTGACTATTATGCCAAATGTTGTGAAATCCTTCTGAAAACAAAGCTGTTTTACAAAAAAAAAAAAAAAAAAAAGAGAGGTTTCCCTCTGTCTGTGCTGATTGCTTGCTTGAAAGCAAAATGGCCATTTATGACATCAGATTCTCTTCCTCTGGAAAGGATTATGATATTATAAAAAATATTATGATTTCAGAGGAAAAGGGAATGAGAAACAGATGATGTCTTAAAAATGCAAACTATATTTTTATGCAAATATCCTTATTTGTTAAAGTATTCAAAGAAAAATGTACAAATTTGCCCATTAGAAATCGCAATATAAGCAAAATCTTTTAACCATGAATTTTTATATTTTACACTGGGAGTCTAAAGTATCATAAATGTAACTTCTTCAATTTGAAAAATGTGAAGAAATCCCTTGGAAGACTTGAAATGCCAGCTTTTGTTTATGAAATTCGCTTTGGAGGTTTATCATAAAAATCAGTTATATTTAGAGTTTTATAAAACCACTGTTAACAAATGAACATAAATAAAACATATCTTTATTGCATGGGAAATATAAATCATATGCACATTATAAATTTTTTCCTGTCTTCTAAAAGTACTGGAGTCTAAAAATTTAAGTGTTATTTAAATTTAAGTGTTTTTAAAATCTTCTTCTTCTTCTTTTTTTTGTTTCTGTTTGTTTTTTTTTTCCAAATCATTCTTTCACAAACCATAGCATCTCTGCTGCCTATTTTCACTCGTGAATGGAGTGTGATTTTATGTTGGGATGTGTATGGAAGATAATCTGCCTCATTCTCTTCCTTTACAGGAAATTACTTTCAATGCCTTCTGCAAGTTGAGGCAAATTGGAGTCTCAGTATTTTAGACCAAATAGTAGAAAAATAATAAAGAAAGAAATACAGATATGATATGATTTCATATCTTGAGATCCCTCAGATTTTACATTAGAGGCAAAGCATCATGGCTTTGATTTGAAGTGCCAGTGAATGCTTGTTTGATACTGAATTCATTTAATAAAGCCTGCTTGTTTGCTTTTATATAACAAATAGAACCATATACTTGTAAGCTGTTAATGGAAGTAAGCTGGTATAATTTCAAACAAGTTTTAAATTTGTACGAAACTAAATAATACATAGCATCTGAAAATAATTTTTCCAAGTCTAGAACCACAGTCTGTCACATCACTGTACCAAACAAGTAAACCTTGAAAATAATGGTCAAGGTAAGTCAGGAGACAAATATTCAAGTTCTACATTGCTAAAAAACAAACAAACAAACAAACAAATGTTCTGTTTAATTTTTCTGCCATAAAGTTATTCACTTTTAAAAATTTTTTATTCAATATATTCTTTATTTATATTTCAAATGATTTCCCTTTCCTGTATCCCCCCTCCCTGGAAAGTCCCTTAAGCCCTCTTCCCTCCCCCGGTTCCCCAGTCAACCCCTTACCTCTTCCCTGTCCTGGTACTCCCCTACACTTCTGCACTGAGCCTTTCCAGGACCAGGGCCCTCTCCTTCCTTCTTCTTCTTGGGCATCATTTGTTATGTAAAATGTTTCCTGGGTATTCCGAGCTTCTGGGCTTATATCCACTTATCGGTGAGTGCATACCATGTGTGTTCTTTTGTGATTGGGTCACCTCACTCAGGATGACATTCTCCAGTTCCAGCCACTTGCCTAAGAATTTCATGAATTCATTGTTTTTAATAACTGAGTAGTATTCCATAGTGTAAATATACCACATTTTCTATATCCAGTCCTCTGTTGAGGGATATCTGGGTTCTTTCCAGCTTCTGGCTATTTTAAATAGGGCTGCTATGAACATAGTAGAACATGTGTTCTTATTACAGGCAGGGGACCCCGCTATACCACTCCTGGGTCTATATCCAGAGGATTCCCCAGCATGTAATAAGGACACCTTTAAAAATTATGAGATCCAAGTTCATAGGTTTTTTTTTTTGGAATAAAAATGTCATTTATGTAAAATTACTCTGTCAACTTTAAAAAAATCTATATAAACATGAGCTTCAATTATCACCCTTTCACTCCTACAGTCTCTTTTCTTTAAGCATGCATTATTGAAGATATTTTTGTATAGTTTTGCTACTTAGCTCTAGTTATTCAGAAACTCTTGGATTATTCTGATGCAATTACTGGCTTTAAAACACACTGAGAAATTATATAATCAAAAACATCAAAGATCTGAGATATGTGTATTTATTTTAATTTTATATTGCCTTTAATAAAATCTGAATTAATTATTTCTTTCTGTATCAGAAATTAACCTAAACTGTAGCCACAGAACTCAGTAGATGTTATCTTTGGCTCAGAAGTAAGGGGTTAATGTTAGCTGTATGTATATGGCCAGAGTTCTTTAATGAGGTTGCTTTCAAGCTAAGCTAAGGAAGGGCAGTGTTCTGATCTCATTCACACTGGCTGTGAGTGACCTGTTTTCAAGGTTACTTACATAATTGCTAGAAGATTCCCATCCCATGGTCTTCTCCACAGTTAGTTTGTTTTTCCACAGGTAAAATGATAAGGGGGGAGAGGACTGAAATAAACTAAGGTAGGAAGTCACTGTTGTTTTAGAACCTAGTCTCTACAGTAACATCCATTATGTCTACATACATTAATGATAATAATAACAATAATAATAATAATAATAATAATAATAATAATAAATGTATTCCATACGCAAGATATGGATATCAAATAGCAGGAGTCAATGGAGATCGCTTTAGCAGCTGCCTACCCTGGATGTGTTTTGGACCCCAAGACATGTCCAAATTCACTCACCTTTTATATAAATGTGTTTTCATTCTGTTACAGAATCAGTTTAAAAGCCAGGATCATCTAATCTAACCTTGGAGTAAATGAAACCCTAAAACTTAAGAATATCTTCTCAAATTATTTCCCTTCCCAGTCTTAAAGATATGGAAAAGCAGCCTGAGAAGTTCATCTTCTACTCACTTCCTTGACATGTAACGGCAGAGCATACATAATGTAGCTACTCTAAGACTTTTTAATCTGAAGTGGACACATTGAAATTCTGAAATGCAGCTAGAACAAATACTGGAAGTCACTCTGATCTTTGGGCAGGAATAGGGGGTCTGTCATTGGAGGTGGACTTCAAGGTTTCAAAAGCCCATGACACTTCCAGTTCGCACTCTGTTTACCTCCTGGTTCTCTCAAGATGGAAGTTGTCAGCTGTGCTCCAGCATCTTGTCTGCCTCCTACCATACTCTCAGCCATGATGGTTTTTAAGTTTCTCAAACCGTAAGCCCCAAATAAACTTTCTTCTGTTAAGTTGACTTGTTCATAATAATTTAACACCTCAACTGAAAAGTAATTAAGACATTATTAAAATATAGCTATATCATTTCCATCATTTCCTTTTCTTCCTCTTATTTCTATGCCCTACCACTCCCTCTCAAATTCATGGACTCTTTAATTTTGTATGTGTGTGGGATTCATTTTGTGTGTATGAATGTTTGTGTGTGTGTGTGTGTGTGTGTGTGTGTGTGTATACCAGGTACATGCCTGGTATCTCAGGAAACCAGAAGAGAGCTCTGCATTTATAAATGGTTGTGAAACAGCTTTGGATACTGGAAATCAAGCTTGTATACACTGTAAGAATAACCCGTCCTTTTAATCATTGAGCCACCCCTCCAGCCTCACTGAGCGCCTTTTAATCATATGTAATAAGAAGATGACAGTGAAGGGCTGGGGTGTAACACCATGGTTCTGTGTTTGACCAGGATCCATAAGGCCTGGTGTTCAATTTTCAACAGACAGAAACGGAGAAGCCACAAAGTAGCAAAAGAGAAGAAAGACAAAATGAGAAAGGGAGGGAAGAAGGTGGAATGACAAAGGAACACGCTGCCTTTGTGTCTATACAATGTATCACAGCGTACATTTATATTCAGAACCATGCTTGAAGAGGATCCCTACCAAAGATAGAGGATCCTTACAAACCATAGTGTAAAATGTTAATTTTTGAGGAAAAAAACTCTATGTGGATCACAAGCTTCTTAAAACTTACCATAAATCTCACTTATTTGTACAATCGATGCTAATTGAACTGTTGCAAAAGTACATACTTAATTTCAGAGTGGGCTGGTTTCCTGCATTCAGAAGGCAGAGATAGGCTCATCTCTGAGAAGTCCAGTTAATCGTGGTCTATGGAGTTCCAAGACAGTTGAGGCTACACAGAGAAACTCTGTCTCAAAAAGTAAATGAACAAACAACAATAATAATTTCAGAGTGAAAATAGTACTATAAAAAACAGATGCTATTCTCAAATGTCACACATGAAACCCTGTATGGACATCTGAGAAAGACCACACGGTAAAGAGGGACACAGAAAAAGAGAGAGACGGGCACAGGGATGAGTAAATAAACAGAGAAGGGCAAAGACATGCAGAGACAAGTAGATAGAGTAGAGACAAAGGCAAAGGAGTTCATTTCACTAGACCTGGCTGCTGTGTATCTCAGGGCTGTGACACCAATGTAGAGAATCCCATTATTTTCTTTGTTAACCTTGGTATTCATTATATCAAAATATCTGGTATTTGCCTGTGTGTGTCTATGTGCAGTGCCTACAGGGACCACAGAATCCATACTGTAGAGAAATCTTGCAAAAAGAAATGTGAAACATGAAAAGAATGTGAAACATCCTTTACCAAAGGATCAAATCTTTGAACTCACTGTAGAATCCATGCTGGAGTGAAACCACTCAAATGAAAAGAATTTGGCAAATTATTTATCAGGGCCAGTGGCATCTGGGGTTTGGGGTCAGGTTTAGGTGCTGATTTCTGAGTTTATCTTTTTTGGCTGGACTTTTTTCCTTTTGTTTTCTGATCATCTGGGGAGAATGGCCTGTGGTTCTGGTGACCTGACAGTCCTCAATTATAGTAGGGATTTTCTACTGGGGTTTTGGCAGCTTGCATGATTTTTAGGGTTTGGACCCTAGGTTGCCTATGTGGTTCTGGGGGTCTTGGAACTCATATGGCCTTTGGAGTTTTCAATACCATTGGGACTGATATATACATAAACCATGTATTGTGTATTACACATGTGTAATACATATATAATATACATATACAATATAGATACATAGCTTTACCTATCTATATATTTTATATACATGTCTATATTGTATATGAATATATATTTATACATAGATATATACAATATATGTCATATATATGTTTTATGTACATATTAATATTATATATATCTATATATTTG
This sequence comes from Apodemus sylvaticus, assembly GCF_947179515.1. NCBI lineage: Eukaryota > Metazoa > Chordata > Mammalia > Rodentia > Muridae > Apodemus > Apodemus sylvaticus. The sequence goes on along the minus strand of NC_067479.1, from coordinate 39,038,940 downwards.
CAATCAGCTAAGTCAATACATAAGTACAATCAGCTGAGTCCATTCAGTGTTCTTTGCATGTATATAATTATCTTGGTGCCCACTTGTATTTGAATAACCAAATACATGGATCATCTGTAGATGAAGACTAATTCTACTCACCTTCACATCTCTTCATTTCTTGTAGTTCTTTTTCTAAAATTAGGACACTTTGAGATGTCTCCCTTCCAATGTTAAGAGTGTCGGGTTGTTGTCATTGTTCAAGTCATTAGACAGCCAATATCCTTATCATGATTAGATAAGATTAGATTAGATTAGATAAGATTAGATTAGATATCATTGAGGGTCATGGGTAGAAGGTTCCCCACTCATCTTTAGGTGACTCAATGTCACAGTTTATTACCTGGTACCCTGGCTTTTATAATCTGTCTTCCTCCTTTCCTGTTTTCTTTGAGCCTTAGGTGCATCAGAACAGTATTATAAGTATATTTGTTGGAGTTGAGAACTCTATAAGTTGTCATCTGCACATTGAGTAATTGTGGTTTTCTGTAATGGTCTCATTGTACAGAGAAGTTTCTGTGATGGTATGTGTGGGTAAGAGCTATGTTTATATGTAAGTGTCAGGGTGGGTATTTATTATGCAATTTGAAATTATGCATGCTTGGTAAAGCAGTGATAGTAGTAGCTTATCTTCCAAGAACTGTGATTTCACTAACTCCAGATAGCTGTGTCCTCCTATAGAACACTGCATTGTCTCCCTCTTGTTGAGACCTTAAGCCCAATTAGATAGCTGTTTGTTACCTAGATATGAAGGCTAGTAGTAAGAACTATAGGTACATTTTGCTGAGTTGGTCATAGGACTCAAGGCTGGGTAGAACTTCCCTCACTTGTTTGCTTGTACAACACTTTCAGTACTATGAAAGTTAGTCCTCAGAGGCGAGGCTATCAGGGTCAGATCCATTTTGCATCTTTTAAGTCCTGTATAAAAGTTCATGATTTCTTCAGTAATTGGGACTTTCAGTAATATGTGAAGAATGCTCCTCTCTCTTATGTACCTTTTTAAAGCTTATTTCACTAGAAACAATCTACAAAAGTCTCATCTAGATAGCTCTTTATCTTTCTTGGGCCTCCAATGGGCACCTATTAGTCAATATATGTAAATTTTATATAAACCTTTTTATTTGATATCAAAAAGTGTGAGGCAAGCAATCTACTTCTGTTCACTAATATAAAGTTTTAAATAACCAAATTTAGTTCTTTGGTTTTTCAAATTTCCATGTAAATATTGTTACTGCACTGCCTATTGTTGCAAGGATAGGCATAGAAAGGAGTTCAAATATATTTTAAATTATTTATTATTATATTGATAGACACAGTATTTTAAAGTTTTTATTAAGACTCAAGTTAGTATGCAGGAATGTGTGTATATCATGCACTTTTTTGTCCTCATGATATATTCAAAAAGGACAAGAAAACATAGCCACTAAAATGCACAAGACTAGTTTCTAAATGTTTAGAAGGTTTAGTAATATTGTTCTAAAGCTGAGGGTAGAAAGAAAGTCAGAGAGTCAAATTATACCAGCATAGATGTTTGAATTATACACAGATGTCAAGTGGTTGAACTGAGTTCAATGACCAGGTTTTGCCTTTTGGCATTTTCCTTTGTTATCTTTTTAATATTATTTTCTGAGAAAAATGTTCTTAGAGAATAGCATTAACATTCCGTTCACCATATTCAAAGTATTTTTCTCATCCTTCTCATTTTCATATTTTGTTTGTGCTTTCTGAAATCAAAGGGGGAAACATGATGAAAGGGATTTGAAGGCCAGAATCCAATTTAATGAATTAAAATATTTTCAGAAAATATCCTTGTCACGGGCTGTTATTCTGTGCTGTTGGTGGAATTCTCCAACCTTGATAAGGAAAGTGAAGAGAAAGGTTTGCAGTTGTCTGTGCTTAAATATGAAACTTAGATTCTGATTTTAAAAATGTTAGAAGAGACAGAGTCAAAATTATTGCCCTAAAACATTGTTGATCATTTCAGTGTTTTGATTAAAAGTCTACAGTCCCTTGGAGGTCTTTTGTTTTCTTTCAGTTGAAGGCACACTTCTTCATTCTTTCCTCCTGCCGTTTCTGCCTTATTGTACTATACTTAGGTCTCATAAGCCTTGTCTCATGGCTTTTCAGAAACATGCCTTATGTTTTCTCTGCTCATACTCTGACCCAAAGACCCTTGAGTTTCTAACTTCTGGTTACCCATCAGGAATCGGAAGGAAAAAAAAAAAAAAGAGAAAACTGTTCTTATTTCCCTCAGGCTTGTGGGTTGGTATTGTCTGTGGTATAATCTTGATAAAATAAGATGTATAATGATAAGAAGAATAAAATTTCAATACACTGTCATCATGCCCTAGAGACAGAAGTGATAATAGGCCGCAGATGGGAGGATGCACCTTCTCTTTTCTTTGGCTCACACTTTGTTGCTCCTCAAGAGCCTGCTACCACTTGACTTTTCCTTCACTTCCTGTTGACTTTTCTTTGAAGTCTTCTTCTAAAGCTTGACTTTGTATTCTCTGGTGAATATGGGAAATGTCTTTACATTTTTGTATTTATGAGTTTTTAGTCCCTTATTTTGAGAAAATATTCTGTGAATAAGAATAAGAATTATGTTGAGAATACCCTTATTATATAGATATTGAGAATAGATAGGCAGGTTAGTGAACTGTTTGAGTACACAGCTTCTGATATTTTATTTCCCATGATATAATCCCATTTCTCTCATTTAGTGACTAGGATCTTCGACAAGTCCTGTGCTTTGATTGCTGTAAAAAGACACCATGACCACTGCACCTCATAAAGGACAACATTTACTTAGGGCTAGCTTACAGGGTCAGAGGTTTAGTCCATTATCATCAAGGCGGGAGCACAGCAGCATCTAGGTAGACATGGTGCATGGAGCTGAGAGTTGAACATTTTGATCCAACTGCTACCAGGAGAGACCTGACTATCTCTCAGGTAGTTGGAGGAGGGTTCCTTACCTCCTAACAGTACCCCTTCCTTTGGCCCAATATGCTTATAGTCAAACCACCATATCCTGTAAGCTTTCTTTTCGAGCTGACTCATTTATTAAAGAGACATGTAGTATTATAATATCAGTTTCACTAGGCTATTGGAATTTAAATAGAGTACTATGTTAAGTGTTAGATAATGCAGAGAACCATTAAGAAATTCAATTCACTTAATCCATGATTATCCCAGTGACAGGCCATGGGATTCAATAAAGTGTCATGAGGCACAACAAAAGTTAGACTCAACGACGTGAAAGTACATTCTCCTGTCTGCCACATCAGACAGTGCATTGAAATTTTGTGTTCATTAGCATGTATATTCATTAAATCTGGGAGGTCTGAGAGAGGAAGCCTACACCCTCCTAAGCACAGCTATAGCTCCATTGCAGCACAGAAATAGCCCCATAATTATCTGCTGAGTGAGCAGAAACTGTAATCTGATGAAATCACTTGATACATTGATGGCCTGACTTTAACTTGATAGTAACTTATTGTGAGGCTTAAAGTTATGAACCAACCTGAAGATTTTGGCATTACAATAACTATATCCCTTCACAGCAATTAACTGAACTTTAACATTCTCTCACCTTGAAGTGTAAATGTGCCCTTTATCCATGTGTGTGATGAGGGGTGGCATGAGATAGGGAGGCAATCTGCAGCGTTGAAGTGTGTGAGAGTAGGGACAAGGATTGTGCCAGTAGGAAGGTCCCAGTATACCCAGGAATAAGGATGATATGAGCTAGGGCTATCCGCCATGCTCCTTCAAATGCACTCTGCAGTGGTTGTTGTATTGTACATGTAACCCCACAGTCTCATAACTCATTACATGACTCCATTCAAAGTAAAATATGAGGAAAAAGATTAGTGGGTTTAGAAAGATAAGGCAAGTGAATTAACTGCCCACTGTTGGAGAGAGCCATATATAACCACTCAGGACACACATTTTTTGATAAATGTTATCTTCAGGGTATTTTCAGATCAAATAAAAGTTTTCCAATTAGTTTCCTTCGGATAATGTCACTCTCCCTCATGAATACATTGTGGTTTATTTCATTTTTCATGTGTAGGCTTGTGGCAGATTTAGACAAAGGTGAGTGAACCCAGGTTAACTCTCAGGATACATATTTCATAATGGTGCACTGGTTCTTAGACAGGGAGCTGCTACTAGCCAGCCCTCAAGGTGAATAAAAACACCTTGCTGCCTCTTTGGAATACTAACTCATTCAGGGCGTTCCATTCATTTGCAGTATACTAATTGGCAATTTGGGAGCCCAAGGCCCTAAAGTATCCATAAAAGAATTGTAACCTTACACTTCAGGGCAGTTTCCTTTCCTGGAGGGAACATGGATGCTGGAGTTTGAAGGAAACTTGAACTGTTGTGAACAGAGAAACAGAAGAAAGAAAGACAGAATATATGTATATAAACCCCACAGGCACCCCATGCTATGGTTGAGATCATCTTAAAATTTGCCACTTTTCTGTTTGTCCAGGAAAGAAACTCAAGGGCAATTATGGATGGAAGCTAATAGTATATGATATGGTTGTCTTCTAGGGAGAATTGGCTCTGTAATGTTGGTCATGTCAAAAGACATGTAGTGTAAAAGTATGCTTATTTAAGAAGGATTTGTTCAGCCCTTTTAGTATCAATGTATTTTAATAAGTCTTGCTGGAGTGGTTGTACATGCACATTATGTATTATGTTGCAAGTTTAAGTAGCCCTCTTAATGGATATTTTCTTTATTTACATTTCAAATGTTATCGCCTTTCCTGGTTTCCCCTCTGAAAACACCCTATCCAATTCCCCCACCCTGTGCTCACCAACCCACCCACTCCCGATTCCCTGTCCTAGTATTCCCCTATCCTGGGGTATCAAGCCTTCTCAGGACCAAGGTCCTCTCCTTCCTTTGATGTCCAATAAGGGCATTCTCTGTAGCATATGTAACTGAAGCCATGGGTCCCTCCATGTGTACTATTTGGTTGGGAGTTTAGTCCCAGGGAGCTCTGGGGGTACTAATTGGTTCATATTGTTGTTCCTTTTATGGGGCTGCAAGCTCCTTCAGGTAGTCTTCTTAATATATTACTGCTATTACTTAAATTTAGAATGCCCATGTTATATAGAAATCACTGTAGTTTGACAGTTTGAGATTGTCTTAGGAAATCAAACAGTCAAAATTTCGAATATAATTTGGCTTGTGAGTTGGAAAGACAGTGTAGCTTTTCCAGGACTCACTGACTTTCCCTGTATTGTGGGATAATAATAGCCACTTACCTGGGGGACTGGTGGTGAGGTTTAAATAAGATACGCTTATAAAGCTCTCACTGTGGGGCATGACACATAGTAAATCCTAGACAAACGTTAGTGATCATCATCACTGCTACTGCTGTTGTACAGAAATAGTCAAGGTTGAAGTGTACTTTATGATACAAAACTTTCTTTAGAATTAGTGACATAAAATTCTCAGGGAAGAGTTCTTTATTCTTTATAATCTTAGAAGACTGCATAAAATAGTATTTTATTGTTAGTTATTCTAGTGTAACCATGAAAATAAAATTTCAAAAGTTTACTATGTTACTGTACATTCTTATAACGGAAGGAAACAAAACTGACTTTCTTTGAAGAGGTCTGCTGATTGTGATTCTTCTTTTATTTAAATCAACCTTTGACTCCATCCAATTGAGTGATCTTTCCCTAGATTTTTCATTTATTTGTCTTTCTTTCAAGATAATAATTCTAAATCCCAGAATTTTAAAATGCGGTTGTAATAATGGTTTGATTTAAGCCCTGACATTTGACAGTTCCTTCTTTTGTCCCTTGAGCAAATGTTTGGCTTCTCTGAGCCAGTTGCTTCTGGTCAATAGAGATACCAACTTCATAGTACTAAAAAGAAAATAATTGGGTTCAATTAGCGTGGCAACTCTGTTAAGGCTATTTAATATAAAGCAAGTTTCTCATCTGAATTCCAAATTGCTCCTTGGGGTGAGCATAAAGCAAGGCCTCCTAAGCTCTATCCAAAGTCACAGATGTCTTGGGTCTGCTAAATGAAAGTTAATCAAGTTATGTTCTGACCCAAATTTTCTCGATGAGGTGTTGCCTGGAAAAGGGTTGCATAGATCCATTAGTCCGGGAAAAGTTGTTCATTAATACTCCTCTACTAGAGGCGTTTCAGTAGAAAATTATTTTTATTATGTATGACACATGCTTTCTTTTATATATGTTATCTTGGTACCCAGCAGCTCTCTTCTGTATGTGGGTGGGGTTACCAGGTTATGAGGTTAGAGATGGTCACTGATGCTGGAGTAAGTTCATGCATTGTATGCATCTGACCTCACATGCCAACATACAGATGCATAGAAAGATCTCTGATATGCACCTGCTGCATTAGGAGACTGATTGTCCAGAGGGCATTTGTAAAAGGGAAATAATTCTGGAGACAAACATGAATGGAAGGAAGATATCTTTGTGGACTGTAGTTTGGCTGTCGGTGAGATATCTGAGAGAGATAGTGAGGTGGTGGAGTTAGCACACACCTATGACCTCCAAGAGACATGTATGAGTTACAGTTTCATTAACTGATACATTTAACCCACAAACTTTAGTATCAGCGCTCAGAAGAGATGATGGAAACTGACAATCTGTGTCATTTTGCAGGAAGAGGATGTAGGAATAAGGAGAGAGTATGGCTACACTTGACATGCTACAATGACCAAAACTTAAAACATAATGCAAAGGGAGAGAAGGAATTGGCACTTGACAAGCTTTTTAATGGATGATTTTACTTTATCTTTCTCACATGACAGTTAGTGATTTCTAATACATTATATCATAATAAACAGCAGAACCTCAGGTAGGCTTTTTCATACATTTGCAATCAAGTTGCCAGGAACTAGAGATCTAGAACTTCAACACAGACTTCTTGACTAATGTTTTCTTAGGTCTTTCCCCAGGATACACTGTTGGCATTCTCCCATGCACACAAGCCTATTAAGTTCTTGTTCTCCAAGAACTTTAGAGCCTCAACATAGGCACTGTAAATATCAGTGCTGGAGATGGGCTGTGAGTTATAAATCCTATAGGTACAGGTCAGAGGTTACTACTGGTTTTTCATGGCTGTTTTACAGCCAATAAATTCAGCAAAGGTCTTATGTTCAGCTGAAAATAATGAGCCTGCTACTCAAAAGCGTTATTAAAGTTACAAGTAAGAATTTTAGTATAACAAATATATATGTTAGTTTTAAACTCATATATAAATGAATTTATAAACTCATATATATAAGCTCACATACAAATATGTATATCATTTTACATTCATTCTTATAGGACTTTTTTTTTTTGCTAAAAGTGTTGAATTTTAACATTTAAATGCAGACTCAAAAAACCTACATATATGTATCTATAGTATAACACAGTATTCAACACAAAAACAGTATTCAACTTAAGAACTATACCTTTGCTGAATTTCATCATTATAACTTACATGTCTATTTTCAGTGATTAAATTTTTCTTTTACTTTTTCATTGCTTGCAAATTATTTATTTTTCCTATCTACAATAAAATGGAAATGTTTCTGTTTCCAAAAATGTTTAAAATGTATATGCAGAATAAAACATGTGCATGCAATGTAAAGTATAAGTTCAGTACTAATTATCTTGGTGTTTTGAAATGTCCTAGAAAAAGTGCATGCTAGTCTAATATTAATAGTGTAAAATTATTTTTAAAATGAAATATGACTGGTTAATTTGTTGCAGAATGTTACTAATTTAGGGTTTCAGTTGCTGTGATAAAACATAATGACCAAAAGCTACTTGAGAAGGAAAGGCTTAGACCTCTGCATTACTGTTCATCATGGAAGAAACTCAAGACAGGAACTCAAGCCGGACAGGAACTTGGATGTAGAAACTGATGTAGAAGCCATGGAGAAGTTCTGCTTACTGGTTTATTCCTCATGGCTTACTCAACTTACTTTCTTACAGATGCTAGGACCAACAGCCCAAGGATAGCACAACCTACCATGATCTAGGCCCTTCCATACCAATCATTAAGAAAATGCCTTACAGACCTGCCTACAACATCTTATGGAGGTATTTTTTTATTGAATATAATCTTCATTTACATTTCAAATTGTAAAACCTTTCCCATTTTACCCCCTCCCTGAAAACCCCCAACCCCTCCTCCCACCCCCTGCCTCCAAGTATATGCCCCTCCATCCGACCCACTCCCACCTCCCCACCTCAATTTCCCTTTGTTGGGGCATCTATTGAGCCTTCACCTGACCAACGACCACTCCTCTCACTGATGCACTACAAGGCATTCCTCTGCCATACTTTTGGCTGGAACCATGTGTACCCCTTAGTTGATGGTTTAGTCGCTGGGAGCCTGGGGCCTCTGGGTGGCCAACATCATTGTTCTTCCCATGAGGCTGTAAACCTCTTAAGCTCATGGAGGCATTTTCTTCATTGAGGTCCCCTACTCTCAGGTAACTCTAGCTTAAGTGAAGTTGACAGAAAACTATCCAGCACAGCTATATATTAGCAATAACTAGACACTTAATTTTGGAGAAAAGAAAATAGATTATGTATCGTTGATTAAAAATAAACATTAGACCAAGAAATCTCAGCTACCTAGAGGTCAATGTCCTTCACTTCACTTCGAGCATCTTATAGCATTCTCCTTTTTACTGTTATATTACTGCAAGTCCATCCTCAACTTCATTAATTCCTTGAGGCAATTTCAAATAAAGTGCCAAGTACCAGGCTCTGGGTTTATAAAGATAACAAAAACTTATTGTTTCATGCATCTGGAGGCTTGAAGTGTGAAATCAAGGTATTGATGAAACCATGCTCTCTTCTATATTCTTTAATTTTCTGGCTATAGTTTGCACTGCTTTCAAGGCTTGGAGGGTATCATCCAACCACATGACCATATTCGACCTATGTTGTTTTGTAATGTTTCCTCATATATATACACATGTGTATATATATATATATATATATATATATATATATATATATATATATGTGTGTGTGTGTGTGTGTGTGTGTGTGTGTGTACAATATGTCTCTATGTTAAAATGTCCTCTTTCCGAAAGACTTCTGCCCTGCTGCCTGAACTGGGTTAAGGGCCTTATGACTTCATTGTAGCTTTGTAAAGTCTACAGACACTGTCTTAAAAGTAGCTCACATATTGAGTTATTCCGAGTTGCATCTTGACTTTATTTCTTTGGAAAGAGAAAATTCAATCTGTAATACCAATCCCTGGAGTCTGTAGAAGTATTGACATCCTTATCTTCTGCATCAACAATTTCCTGAAAACTGAGGAAAGGCCAACTTATTACTGGCTTTCGTATTCAGCTTCTCTCTTATTCCACCAAGACACTGAACTCTGTCATGTTTCCACATGAATTGTTCCCTCCTTGTTGTGTTAATAAACTAATAATTGAGAGCAATGTAATACTTGGGAGCACATTTGAATCTTGCAGGGAGCCTGCCTAAGAACATTTGCTGTGATCTGGACATGTGCTTTAAAAAATTAAAAATTCATTCCATTACGTGTGTGACACTAAAACTTTAATCTTGAATTTGTGATTTATAAGTTACATATTCTTCAAAAAATTTTCTCTTTTATGATTGATGTGTCCCCTTATTTTTTTTTATGCCCCAGCATCTTATAAAACACTGTTTACTCTGTAGTTTAGGATATTTAAGGATAAATTAAGAAACCAAGATGAACATCAAAGGAAAGAATGATGGTTGCACATATGAAAAAAGTTGTATTGTTTATGAGAAAAAATGTTAAATTGCAGTTAAAGGAAATTAACATCATTCACCCATATGCCTCCTGGCTTTGTATGTGGGCTTCATCAAGACAAAAAGAAGGAAAAACTCAGAAACTCAGGCTTTGGAGTGTGAGAGATCTCAGAGACATTGGCAGACTGTGCTGCAAATCTGGTAATAAAATGGGAAGAGCAAAGGAAGCTTCATGTTCCTTCAAGCAAGCTGTGACTATGGGTTGGAGGGTTGTTGCTTTTGAAAATATCTATGATTTAACTTTATCATGGCCTAGAAAATAAAATCAATGAAAATATTTGGAAAAATGTACTATATATGAGTAGTATTAGTAGAACCACATTATCTTCCTTGTCTTCTTTCCAACATTCTTTTTCTTTTCTATTTTTTATTAGTTCCTTGAGAATTTTATACATTGAGTTTTTTCTTCTTATGATGCTGGCTTTATTAAGGTACCAGCAAAATTCATTGGGTCTAAACTCGTACATTATAATTTTATTGGATATTTTATGTATTTATATTTCAAATAGTATCCCTTTTCTTAGTTTCCCCTCTGGAAACCCCTATTCCATACCTCCTCCCATGCTTCTATGACAATGCTCCCCCTCCCACCCACCCACTGCCACATCACCGCCCTGGCATTCCCCTACAATAGGGAAGCAAGCCTTCATAGGATCAAGGGCTTCTCCACCTATTGACACAAGAAAATGACATTCTGTGCTATATATGTGGCTGGATCCATGGGACCCTCTTTGGTAGGTGGTTTAGTTCCTAGAAGCTCTGGGGGTTCTGGTTGGTTTATATTGTTATTGCTATGAGGTTGCAAACCCCTTCAGCTCCTTCAGTTCTCTCTCTAACTCCTCCATTGGGGACACCATGCTAAGTCATCACTCATAAAAAGTTCTGCAAGTATCCACCTCTATATTTGTCAGGTTCTGGCAGAGTCTCTCAAGAGACAGCTATATCAGGCTCCTGTCAGCTAGCACTTCTTGGCATCCATTATAGTGTCTGGTTTTGGTAACTCTATATGGGATGGATCCCCAGATGCGGCAGTCCCTGGATGACCTTTCCTTCAGTCTCTGCTCCACACTTTGTCTCTGTATTTGCTCCTATGAATATTTTGTTTCCCTTTCTAAGAAGGACTGAAACATCCACATTTGGTCTTTTTTCTTCTTGAGGTTCAGATGGTCTGTGAATTGTATCTTGGGTATTCCAAGCTTCTGGGCTAATATCTACTTATCAGTGATTGCATACCATGTGCATTCTTTTGTGATTGGGATACCTCAGTCTGGATGATATTTTTAATTTCCATCCATTTGCCTAAGAATTTCATGAATTCATTGTTTTTAATAGCTGAGTAGTAGCACTCCGTTGTGTAAATGCACCACATTTTCTGTATCCATTCCTCTGTTGAAGGACATCTTGGTTCTTTCCAAGTTCTGGCTATTATAAATAAGGCTGCTATGAACATAGTGGAGTTTGTGTCCTAATTACATATTGGAGCATCTTCTGGGTATATGCCCAGAAGGAGTGGTATAGCTGGGTCCTTAGATAGTACTATGTACAGTTATCTGAGGAATCACCAGACTCATTTCCAGAGTGGTTGTACCAGCTTGCAATCCTACCAACAATGGAGGTATATTCCTCTTTCTTCACATCCTCGCCATCATCTCCTGTCACCTGAGTTTTTGATCTTAGCTATTCTGACTGGTGTGAAAGTTTTAATCATATTATTATCTTCTATCTCCTCTCAGATCCACCAATCCTTCCTTATTTACTGAACCTTTATTTTCTCTCATTTTTTTTCATCCAGTAAGACTTTTTGTGCTGCCTGTATATTCATGGATGCCTGGTTCTATCTGTAGCAACACCCTTCAAACAAACAAACAAACAAACAAACAGCCTCTTTCATGCCAAGAAGCTAACAGCTGCCTATAGCTCCTAGGCTAGAGGGTGTGGCTTTCTGTCCACTTCCTCTCTCCCACCTGGGATTTGATTTGGTTTGAGGTTGCATGGTGTTTGTGCATGCTGTCATATGTTCAAAGTGCTCATGTCCAAGCGTGTTGTTTCCTAACATTCATTCAATGCCTCCTGTTCTAACAGTTTTTTCAACATATTTTCTGCAGTGGCCCTGGGCCATGGGATGAAGAGTTGCAATATAGATACTCCATTTAAGACTAAGCACTCTTGTCTGGATCATGGCCAGTTGTGGATCTTTGTGTTAATTACAATCTACTATAAATAGAAGGTTTCTGATGGGGGTTGAGAGATGCATCAATTTATTGGTACAACAAGGAGTCTTTGGGAGTCTGTTTGATAGTAGTTTCTTTTAACAGCATAATGATAGTAAGGTTACCCCTATGGCCTATAATCTCCTTAGTTACAGGTTCTTGGATTAGAAGGATTTATCTTAATTTTTAATTTTAAATTTTAGTTGTTTGTTGAGAATTTCAAACAGAAGTACTATATTTACGTTGTTCTACTCCTCCCTTGCTACTTTTCAATTTCCCCTGTGTCTTTTCCACTCCTCACACTTAATTACCTCTTTTCTTTAATTATTCTTGATAATACATAAATACAACCAGATGGATCCAGTTAGTGTTGTTCATATGTATATGCATTTATGACTCTTCTTGCAGGATTGTTTCTTCTGTTAAATAAGAATGTGGAATAAGGAGTGCATTTGCTCCCCCCCCCCCGTGTACATTCTAAAAGCATCATTGTCCATGTTACAATACTACATTTACTTTCCTTAGTTTCCCATACAGTTAACATGATGCTGGTATACTGGTTCAAATGTTATTATTTTGAACATTTTGCCCAAGGCAATAAACAATATGGTCTTTAAACAACGAGTTAGGATTAGGAGAAGACAGTTCTGAAAATGCAGGGTCCAAACAAGAAACAAGCCTATTTAGGGCAATAGTCGAAGTTGATTTTTATTTGATTGATGAGCCATTATATTGGCTGATATTACCTAATTTTTTCATCTCTAAAACTTGGATATACCATGTTTTTGTCATTTACAGTCAGAGTTCTTTATAGTATTCAATTATTTAGCAGAAACATCATTGACATTACAGTTATAGTTATTCAAAGATCTTCTTTGGAAAAGGTTTATTTGATTTGTTTGGTTATTTGCATTATATAGTAAATTTTATATAATTATATACCATAGATCTGTATTATTGTAAAGATACTTTTATTGCAAAGGGTAAAGCATTGGAAAGAATTTTGTTGAGACTCTAAAATGAAAATAAAAGAAAAACAAAAAGATTGGAAGAAACTTCACAGAAGGAGTTTGTTACTAAAATGTTGGACAACCTTTTAAAGGCTCTGTTCCCTAGAGAGATATTGGATGTATTAGTCTTTAAAGTCATTTTATTTTTAAGTTTAAATAAAGATCTATGAGAAATGCTGTTTTGAATTCTAGAATCAAATGCTACCTTTCATATTGTTAATCTTTCTTGAAGTATAAAGACAGGGGACAAAAGGGAAGATCATTTCATCTTAAATTTAGTCTCATGTACACTTTTATCCATTTTAACTCACCTGCCTTTTATGAATCATGCCTATGAACTAAATGATATAGAAATAATACAAAATAAGTGACATAATTTGTAAATACATATGTAATATGTTCAGGGAAACATACTTGAGTAATGGCAATATGTTCAGTTACTAAGATACTAATCTTAGGTTATAAATGAAAGGAGTGCTTTGTACGAGTAGTCACCCTTTTACCTTGTTTGTTTCCAAATGAGCAGCACCTAAGATATATTATCTCTTGCATTATGAGCAGTTAGTGAACATATTTAGAATAAATCAATAAGAAACAAAATTTGTATAAGGAAGATACAGGTGTTCTGAGATGGAATATTGAATTGACATTTAAAATGGAATGTAAAGTCAGCATTGAAAATATTAAAATCATAATAATATTTGAAGAATAGGGAGGATTTGGGGAAAAATAAAGAGAAAGCATATGTCTGTGGGAGAATACCTTCTTAGCAGGTAGGTATACACTGGGGGAAATTTCTACATGATCTTAAAAAATGAACATTAAGAAGTATGGATATGTTGTGAATAGAGACGGAAATAACCATGCCATAATAGAATATTCTTTTGGAGATTCAATAGGGAAATACAAAATGACTGAATGACATTAACTTAAAAATAGACAGGTCTTTTGGGAGGGGGAGTAGAGAGAACTTTTGCAGTTGTGCAGCATGGTGTCTAGTACCCAGTGCTGGTATTACAAATATGCCACCATGCCCAGCTTTCTCATGTGTGCGAAGGGACTCACACTCAAGTCCTCATGCTTTTGTAGCCAGCAGTTCCCTGACTGGCCTATCTCCACAGACCTACATTTTCAACAATGACTAGGCTACAGCTTGCGTGCATATTATCAAAAAGAATAGTTAGAGGAACTATTATTATGATGAAAGGTTTTCTTCTTCTTGTTTTTTTTTTAAAAACAAGATTGAACTCTTTAAAATCATTCAGATACTCAGTAGAATACTAGATTTATATAGTACACATATGGAAAATTTTTAGTTTTTTTATATTGATCTTGTTGGGGTGCTTTTGTGAAATCTCAGAATTGAGAACTAATAAAGGCAGTATATACTATCACATGTCAGATTCTCAGAGGGCATTTGACTAGTTTAGTCCTGAGGTATCTGGCCAATACAGGAATGGTCCCAATGTAATGAATGGCTGGACAGTGATGAGAGTTAGATACAGCATCATAAAAACCAAGAAACTCAAACAACTTCATGTTTAAGTATCTGAATATCTAAAATCATCATAACCCTTACAGTGTATTCTCACACAGAAAGTATTTAATGTAGATGGGCCTTAGCTGAAAAAGAAGATAACAGCTTTAATAGTCAACTAATTCAGGGTTCTGACAGGCACATGAGTACACACACACACACACACACACACACACACACACATACACACACAGTGCTGTATAGTTGACATTTTCCTGTATATAACTTCCAGTAAGTTAAAAAAAAGACATTTTCTCCTTTTTTCCTCAATACTTTCTACATTTTAAGTCAGTTCCATGATGACTTTATTATACTAGTGATCACTTTTTATCCTGTTATAAGACGGTAAGTTCTACACGTTTGCTGTTGCTACTGCTGCTGTGATTCTGTCTTCTTTGTGATGTCTAGCTTCATTAGTTCAGATAGATGAATTATTTTCTCATAGATGTGTTCAGGCACTCAGAAGTACTTACCGTTGCCTATTGGTAAATTCTCCAGGTTCTTGGGGAGGGGGCTGGAGGGGACGGGGAACCTGATCTGGTATAGGGTAAGGGAAAAGGACTGAAGCCCTGAGGGCCAGCAGAAAGAATGGAAAAAAGGCAACCTTGGGAGGTAGGAAGTTGGGGGGAATCCTCCAGAATGCACCAGAGACCTGGGAGGTGAGAAACTCTCAGGACTCAAAGGGAGGGGCCTTAGATGAAATACCAAACCTGAGGGAGAGGGAACTTATAGAGCTCACCTACAGCAGGGAGACAGGGAATCAAACGAGTGGGAGGGGGGCCATCCCACAGTCACAACTCTGACCCACAATTGTTCCTGTTTGAAAGAATTACAGGAAAGGAAATGGAGAGGAGCATACAGGCCCAAAGTGGGGTCCAGCTCAAGGGGAGGTCCCAAGGCCTGACACTATTACTGAGGCTATGGAGTGCTCACAAAAAGAGACCAAGCATGACAGCACTCCAGAAGACCCATCAAGCAGCTGAAAGAGTCAGATGCAGGTATTTGCACCCAACCAATGGACAGAAGCAGCTGACCCCTTTTGTTGAATTAGGGAAGGCTGGAAGAAGCTGAGGAGAAGGGCAATCCTGTAGGAGGACCAGCAGTCTCATTTAATCTGGAGCCCTGAGTTCTCTCAAACACTGGACCACCAAACAGTCAGCATACACCAGCTGATATGAGGCCCCGAAAACACATACAATAGAGGACTTTAGGGTCTGTGTTCATTCAGAGATGATGTACCTAACCCTCAAGAGATTGGAGGCCCCAAGAAGTTTAGAGGACAGATGGGGTGGGGTGTGTGGACATCCACGTGGAGACAGGGTTTGGGGAGGAGTTATGGGATGTGAAACAGTTGGAGGGTAGATGGAGGTATGAGAGAATAAAATATGGAGTGTAAAAATAAATAAATTAATTAAAATTACACCATTGATAACAGACAAATTTTTAGATATTATCTTCCTTGTACAGCAATAAGTGCATAGAAGAACTCAACAAGGGAGGAGGACACTACTGAAATTTCAGATAGGGTGGCCACAAAAACATTAGTGAAAGACTACAAAGCAGTAAAAGGACAAACCTCTGAGACTGATGGCAACCTATTCAAGCTGTAAGTCTTAATGAAGTGACTCTTGGGCTTCAGGAGGAAGCATTCCTGCCTGCTACAGGAATAACACGACAATCCATCAAGAAAACCAATAAGAAACAATTTTGAAAATTGAGGTAGATTGAGTCATGTGAGAGCTTTAGCCACTGTAAAAAGTCTTGCTTTAATTTGAAGTGAAATTGGAAGCTATTAGTTTTGAGCAGAGTAATGACATAATCTCACTTGTATTTTTACCAAGATTATTGCAGAGTCTTTGTTGAGAAAATCTGCCAAGTAAGGAAAGAAATAACGATAATAGAGAGGAGGAAAATTCAGCAGGATAGGCAAGAATGCAGGTGTTTGGACAAGACTACACAGGTGGAGAGAAGAGGGTATTTCAGATAAACTTGAAAGGGTAGGCAATTGTACTTGATGGACTCAATGAAACTATAGACAAAAGGAACATGAAAAGACAGAGACCACTTTCAAGATTTCACCTTCTAAACAATGAGAAAATGACAGATCTGTTAATGAAGTGAGAAGATTGAAAGAGAGTGGTTGCTGAGAAAGGATCGAGATCTTCAGTTACAGTAGTTTTGAGATGTCTGTTAGACTAATTCAGATGGAGATGGTTAAGTGACATGTGGAAAGTACAGGTTTGGACCATGTCTACCTTTCTGGTGGCATTTGAAAGATAAGAAAATATATAATTTCTAATATATATATATATATATATATATATATATATGGATTGTAAGTGAACTTTTATCGAATGGTTGTATTAGTAAAGAAAAAATAGAGACTCAAGGACTGACATTAGTAGGACTTCCAACCTTGCAAATTACAGAAAGTAAAAGAGCTAAAAGGGGAAAATGAAGATGAGAAGTTTAAAAGTCATGGAACCTAATAGGAGCCTGCACTGTGGCATTGAAGATAGAATGGGATGGTCATAGTGATGCCGTGAAGAGAGGCAGAAGGACTGGTATAGATTGAAGATAGGAGAAAGAAGTTTAACTGGAGACAGTATATCTATTAAATAGTTTCCTAATAAATAGTTCCTGATTAAAACATTCTGTTCCCAAGCTTAAAACGTCAACTAAACATATGCTACCAATATTAGAACACACTGCAGTGCTCATCTTTATGAATGCTTCAGTCTGAGAAGTCATCTTGTAAAGCTTTCATCTCTTTCCAAGAATGCTGCCATTGACCAAAATTCATTTAAAAATGAAATTGCATCCCTACCACAAAAGATTATTCAACATAGAAATGAGAGATCATTTAGGAAATTATGTCCTTTTCCCGAAAATAGATGGAACCAGAGGTAATCAAGTTAACTAAGTTAGTGTTCGAAGGGCGAATAAGGTGCATTTTTCTTTATTTGTGATTGCTAGATTTCATATGGATACATGACGTAATGCATGCACATATGGTATAGCTGGAGATCTAAGACTGCCAAGAGCAGAGAGGTACCAATGGGAGGGGACAATGTGAAAAAGGAGAATCAGAGTCTTGAAAGAGGATATGCTTAATGGACAGAATGTACTTGCATGAGAATTTTTAAGCATTAAGTTAAAAAAATGTCTAAAATTAAGTTATTCAGAAGCATCTTATGCCAATTTATGCTACATTCATAATTATTGTGTAATAATTCAAGGTCTTGGCTCATTCTGAAGCATGATCATATCCATGTAGCTGGGTAAAAAGTGCTTTTGAGAATCTTAAATCTCAGTTGTATTTTTATTTATGCCCATGTTATATAAACTGTGCCCATTAATGCCTTAGAATGTACACAGAGTTTCTATAATAACACTCATAAGATAGAAGACGAACAATACAATGGAAATGAAGCAGTACAGTGGTAACTGTTTCTTCAGCTCTGTCTCTATGGTTTAAGAAATCTAGGGCAATGACTATAAGAAGAAACTTAAAATATGCACAGCAACTTAATGTTATAGAGGTACAAACTCTGTGAAAGTAATGTGGGTAAATATACACAAATTCATTTATTTATCTTATTACAAATCCTAGTATTTGTAAACAAAATTTAGCAAATTTGACTTAGGAATTTCTAGTTTTCATATATATATATAATTTTAGTTTAGGTTTAAGTTAAAGCATCCTAATAATATTTGTATGGTTCCTGTTATTGTCATTTTTCTTTCATAAAACTTTAGAACAGAATCAATTACTTGTGATTTGGTTCTATTATTATATATTTATGATCTGGATTATATTATGCATTTTGAAACTAAATTAGGATTTGTTAAAAATAGCATTTCAATACATTTTGCACTTCCTCAAACATTTGTCAGATGTCATTTAGTATACTGATTTTTTGTCAGATCCATATATAATATTGCTTTTGACTGACACATAAGATTTTTGTACCTGAGTAGAGATCATTTTATCACTATATTCATGCATTTTTAAAGTCTGTGAATAATTGCTTAGTTTTGTGTCTTATTTTAATCTCAGTTTTTTCATGAATTATCTGAAGACTAGTGTTTGTATAAAATTTTAAAGTGATGCCAATAAACTTTGAAATGTTGTTTGGTGTTTATCACATAGCTGAGACTTTGGAGGCAAATTCTAGCACATACCTCTTTTAGGAGACTTTTCAAAATCAAGAGAAGACAAGTACAAATTCTTTGGAAAAGTCAACTAAAGATACATATAAAGACACTTTAAAAGCTTCAAAAGGACCGCCTGGTGGGATAGCGATCAGCAACTCTGGAGTCCCTGGCACATTTCTAGGGTTAAATGTAAGAAAACACTTCTGTTTTGCATAATGGTGCAATTTGTATTAGATTTAACTTTCTGTTTGTAAACAACAATGAACCTAAGAACAATATATGAGCCAACTGTTTACTGGATCTATAAAATAAATGGAAACACTACATGAGGCCATTGCAAGGATTGTCATTATGGCATAACCGGTGGTCTTGTTGAGTTATGAAGAAATATAGTCAAGTTTAGGACTTCTGAACTGTATAATTTTTGCCAGGCAGAGGGTACTAGAATGAGAAATCTTTATATTGAGGAACAGCAGGAGCCTCCAGGGTCACATTGCAAGTTCTTGGTCAAATCACGGGGTCTAGATGCACATTAGGAGTTATTTATCTTGCTATTGCATAAAAATATTCCAATGAAAGTCAAAGCAACAATGGGATTTTTTTTTTGGCTTATGTTTTAGCACAAAGGCAGCTGGCAGCAAGGTGGAACATCCTGGTGGTGGTAGTATTTTGGTAGAGAAGGTACTTAACTCATGGAAGTCAAGCAGTAGAGAATAGAGAAGGAGACTTCGAAGTGGAGAAGAGATGTGTGACAAAAGAAATCCTTACAATCACACCTCAGTGTCCCACATCTTTTAATTAATCCCTACCTCTGAATAGCCCATTAAGCTAGGCACCCAATAATGCATTAATTCAGGGATGAGGTTATAGCTCCCAGGATACCATCCCCTCTAAATGGCTGTAGTCCTGAATACTGCTGATCTGAGAACTAAGTGTTCAGAGCATGAATCTCATGGGGACCGACTTTCATACCCAGGCACTAAATGTAAGAGTCCATTAGTCTTAAGACAAGAAGAGAAGCTGTGGGTCTCAGGTATTTCTGATGGAGTTGGCATGATAACAATACCTATACTGACAATAAACGATAAAAATGCTTTGACTTATTTACAAAATTGGTTCCTGAGTGCTTGCCTACTTCCCGTAGCAAGGCAGGATTCCCAGTGGAGCAATAAGGACAGAAACCCACCAAACAAACCTACAGTGTGTCCTTCTGATAACATGTGCAGGAACTAAGAGCAGAGATGGAGGGAATGACCAGTCAAATGTCTGCCCCAAATTGAGACCAACTCCATGGACAAGAACCAATCCCTGATACTGCTAAGATACTCTGTTATGCTTGCAGACAGGCGCTTACCATAACTGTCTTCTGAGAGTCTCAACCGAGCAAACAATGCAAAGAGATGCAGAGACCCACAGGCAAACATTAGATCGAGCTACGGGAATCACATGGAAGAGTTAGGGGAAGGGTCGAGGGATCCAAAGAGGACAGGGACTCTACAAGAAGACGAGCAGAATCAAATAACCTGGATCCTTGGGGGTTCCCATGAACTGAACCATCAACCAAAGAGCAAACACGGGCCAAACCTAGGCCCCCGGCACATATGAAACAGATGATGAGCAGCTTGGTCTCCGTGTGAGTCCCCCCAAAACAGGAGTAGGGGATGCCCCTGAGTCTGTTGCCTGCCTGCCTACCTGTGGATCCTGTTCCTCTAACTGAGGCTTTGTCTGACGTCAGTGGGAGAGGCTGATCCTAGTCCTGCAGTGACAGATGTGCCTCAGTGCGGGGATACCTAGAGGGTGGACCCCCTTCATAAAGGAGAAGAGGAAGAAGTAATTGGGGAGACTCTGCATAAGAGAGTACAGGGAGGAGAAGGAGGGCTGATATTAAGTATGTAAAATGAAATAAATTTAATAAAAAATTTAATAAGGTATGTCCTTGGATGGCCATTTAGTGCTTAAATTATAGTTATGAGGAAAATGTAACAAAAAAAAAGAATCACGATGAAATACCATTTAAAACTAGTTAGAATGGCTAAAATCTAAAATGACTGAAAATGTCAAATGATGATGAAGATCTAGAAAACACTGGAAAGTTCATGCAGTACTGGTGGTCATACAAAACAGTAAAACACTATTGGAGAACCAGTAGGCAGTTTCTTGAAATACAATGCGCACATGGATTCTTCTATAATGTAGTAATTCCACTATCTGAGCTAATACCCAAGAAAAATAAAAATGTACCTGAATACAAATATTGTTATATTTGAATTATATATGAATATATATAGTCATATAGATATATATTCATTTATATATATATATATATATATATATATATATATATATGAATACAAATAGTTTACAAATCTTTAGACTAACGGGTAAAACCTAACTACACAACATTTATCAACTGGAAAACTGACGAACAGATTTGATGTGTGATTTGGACATGGAAATACTATACAGGAGTTCGAGAAATATGCATGCAAATATAGAAGGCTCTTGAGAGACATGAGGGGTGTCTTTTCCCATCAAGTATGAGAATAAAAGGATCTAGAATTCCCCTCTCACTTCACTCTATTAGAAACAACTATTTTCTGATATTCATATGTTCTGAGGAAGAACATATGAAAGACATAATGCCTCCAAACTCAAGTGTTTTCTGCCCAGAGACAATTTTCATTCTGTGATACAGAGGGAGGGAAAAAAAAAAAAACCCAAAACCAAACAAACTGAGTTTGGTAGTTTTGCGTGGTTGAACAGATTCCTTGAGAACAAAATGGCTAAAATCTATGGGTAAAATATGGGAGATATAGAAGCACAGAGAATCTAGAAATCTTCAGAGTTGTCTCATTAAATATTTAGCTGAATGTACACCTACTTGGGCTAAAGCCTAATAGAAAGAGACTGTTCAGGAAAAAACGTGGTTTTTGAAGGCAGGATGAGCATACATCGACTGGTTCTGTGGAACAGGATTAAGAGAGTTTTTGACTGTATGGATGAAAACCTTGGTGCCAAAACATGTCGACTTAGAACTCTAAAGATAGAAATTACTTTTCAAAAGTATAAAACCTTTTTCAGACTAAAAATTTCCACAAAATCATAAAAGCAAGAGAAATGGTGACAGAGTATTTATGAGAAGGAAGGGAAAGCTTTAAGCAGAACAAAAATAATGTCAGTGAGAAAGTTGAGTTTACAGAGAACCATAAAACACAACCAGTAATTACGTATTTGAAAAGTAAGTGTATTTGCATTATTAAAAATAACTTTAAAATACTAACAGTTAATAGACTAACACTTATATTATAAAATGAGAGGTCTATATACATTGTTGGGTTTAATAGTATTAATTCTCTCTTGACAGTGCATACAGGGATTATAGTTAAGTATTAAACTTTGGTTGTATGTTTTCATGGTTGTGATTACCTTAAATAGTGAGTGTGGCCTCTGTGATGGCACTGAGAAAGCCAGTTCAAGGCTCTAGAAGAATAGATCTATGGATGAGAGGAGAGAGATGATTGCTTCTAAAGGGGAATTATCATTTTTAAATAATGCCCTTCTACTGTTTTGTTTTTTGAATATTGTTTTTATCATTCTTAGGATCTAGCTCAGCATCCTGAGCATGCTACCACAAATCTACAAACCCATCTCTAATTTTCCTCCAGAAATGGAAAGTTAGAACATGCAAATCCTCTGCACAGTAGTCTTATGTGGATATGTCCACTTAAGACCAAAATTTCACTACCCGTATATTCGTATCGATGAAAAGAAGCCCACTTGCAGCTGGGGAAAGCTGATTATCTCACCTGTATCTGGAAGTGTGTGGGTTGTTGGGTGCACAAGCTCAAGATGCAAAGAGGATTGCCTTCACACACAGGTTTTCCACAGCAGGAACTAGAAGTGGCTTGCCTGGCCCTGTTAGCATGGCAATTTCTCAAGCCTTCCAAGCTGATGCTGATATACTGGAGGCCACATACCTTTGAATAATTCTTCTCCATCTTGAGGAGCTGATAAATAATGTGTTGGAGGCAACACCATTTTGAGTGGTACTGTTTACACAGCCTGGATGGCTGCTACTGAAGTTCTGGGCCCCACTTCCTTTTGAATGTTACTTTCCTTAGCCTGAGTCACATCCTCAGAGGTGTCTTCTAATCCATGCTCCTGCTGTGACTTAGTGGGTAAGGTTCACATACAAAAGGCTTCATCTTATGTATAAGAAACTTCAGTATTATCAGATGACCAGAATGTGGGAGTCCTTTATCAGCGCCCTCTTGTACAGCTGGATCAGAGTCCATCTTGGTGAACTCTCTAGGCAATTTATTCAATTTTTTCAATTCATAGAAGAGGCAACATTCTGGGTCATGTCTTTTTCTTCCTCTTTTACAGAGAGAGCGGGAGGGGGAGGGAGAGGGAGCCGGAGAAGGAGATGGAGAAGGAGACAGAGACAGAGACAGAGACAGAGAGGGAGATTTAGGCTTATAGTTCAGATCTTAGAATTTCTTAGCCAAGTGTGCTTCTGTTCTGGTCTGAATTGTCAGCACAGACTGCATTCTCCTTTGAATAATCCCAGAGCCATGGAGAAAGTCACCACACCCTTACTGAATTTTCAAATAATTTCTTTAGTAACAATGAAGTTTCAATCTTCCCATTATCCCACTGTTCTTTTGTCTAGAACGATGTTTTTTATTAAACAAAGATAATTTTAAACATGTATATGAAATATAGAAACAAACAATTGCAAACATTCCATGCTACCACTAAATCTTTACCCACTACTGTCCTATGGATAAACACCTATGCCTTTTCATGGTGTTTATGAGCTCAGTTCTATGAGCTGAGTTCCATGTAGGTTTTTCTTCCACTGTCTAACTTAGCAATGAACGGCTTCATGCCAAGCCGTTTTCCTTTACGTATTTTGGCATGCTAATTTATAAAAGGATTTAAGGAATTTCTTGATTACTTGGTAAATCTTTTAAAACTCAACACTGAGTTCCAGCGGAGCCATCTCTATGTAATCAACGTGGACTGTGCAACTGAAAAAGCAGCTCCTGCAGGAGGACCTGATTGAAGACTGCCTGAGAGACCAAGGATTGCTGGCACAGACAATGCCAGCCAATGGGAACTGCTGTTTAGAAGAGATGCTTTCTTGGGACGAATGGGGCTTGGGTGTGTGTGTGTGGGGGGGGTATTAGAGGAGCTTGCAGCAGTGTTCAGAAGTGCTTGCTGTGGCATTTCTTACCAGCTCCTGGAGTCCGTCATTGAGTCAGTGCTACCTCATCTCTAACCCCAAGGGAAGGTAGGACCAGGCAGCCAGTAGTGCGGGGCACAGCCAGCAACTGACTTCATGGAGGCAAACAGTTAAATGTGCATTCTTCTGTGTAATGCTGTGCCCCCATCTCTACTATTCACTGAGCATTTTGAATGAAGATATTTTTGTGACGTGTCTGCTCCTTAGCTGAACTCTAGATATTTAGAGGAGCTTTCTTATCCGCTTCTTTAATGCTTTGTTATGTGCTGTGTTATATGAAACACATGATGTTTACATTCTGCAGGAAGCATCAGAGGAGTGAACAGATAAACATTTACATGACCAGAGAAAATGTGCACATAAGTTCTTACTTAAGTCATCGGCTTCAAATAAGGAAACTTTCTTTTGAAAACACACACACACACACACACACACACACACACACACACACACACAGACACTATATGTAAATATAGCATTATTTTTGAGATCTCTGAGTAGAGAGACTTGTTGGAAATGCACTGCTTCAAAAGCAGAATATATTTGCTGAGAATTCTGAGACTCTGAAGGTTATTATTTTCAGTTTCAATATCTTTTTCTTTTCTTCAAGAAAATTTTGTTCAAAATTATTCATCTATTTGTATCTGGACATCGGTCAAGTTGTAATCACAGCCTTACCTGCACCAGGGCATGTTGACTTTTGGAGGATGCCATAAAAATGCAAGTTTCCTAGGAAGAGAGTCCTTAAGAGGTAGGCGGCGTGTCCAGCAGCAGCAGATGAGCTCAATGGTGTCTTTGGTAGTTACCTGTCCCATAATGTTGGGTCATGGCTTTGTATTTTTAAATTTTTATCTTATTTTTCTCTTACTTTGTTTATATATATTTTAATTTTTAATCTCTTTTTACCCTACAAGTCGTTTGTGTATTGATTATGGCAAGCAGCTGGTATTTTACATGTTGTTGTTGTTTTTATTCTGAGTGATGTTTTATTTCCACATGCTTTCTTGTTCACTGTATTTAGTACTTGATGCTGCATCATATATCACATACATATGCAACAAATTCTAATATGTATAGTACAAAAATAAAAAAATATCCTGAAGCATAGACTATGGACTTCAAACATCATCTCTGTACTTAAGAGATGCTGCTTATATTCTGCATTAATCTAGTTATAAAGAGCATCCAAGGACCTAGCTTAAGTTTCTAGTTGTTTAGTCTTATATTAAACATCCCATGCACCTTAAAATATAGAAGGGAGACGTACACAGGCTTCAATCAGGACACAGTAACTGAGGGATGATTACTATGTGCACAGAGAACCCAGCCCCCCTGTGCCTGTTAGTCACCTCTGGCTATTCCTAGTACTCTTTACTATTGTTTTCCTGCTTATATTCAGATGTCGTTTTAGTACAGACCTTCAAACAGCAACCACTTAATGTTCTCTGGTGTAAAACAGTGGGGCATCATTTTGGTTATCCAAGGAGCCACTAACAGTATGACCTCTAGTGATGAGTGACATAACTTACTATTTGTAGTCCCGAAAGTCATCTTGTGGACAGCAGAGCTGTGGATTCTGTCTCCCTTGAGCGATGGATGCATGACTATGAGAAGATATTCTACATCACCTGCAATCGCGGGAGTGGTGTGTCTGCTTCTGTGATGGCTTAGGGAATTTCACTGATGTTTCAACCTACAAAAATTCTTTTGATAGTGATCTCTGTGAGTTTATTAAGTAAGATTGA
Organism: Apodemus sylvaticus; assembly: GCF_947179515.1. Lineage (NCBI taxonomy): Eukaryota > Metazoa > Chordata > Mammalia > Rodentia > Muridae > Apodemus > Apodemus sylvaticus. The sequence continues at coordinate 39,013,183 of NC_067479.1, read as the reverse complement.
CAGGTGTAACTTCTAAAACTTACTTAAATCATGATTTTCCTGAAGATAAACTACTCGTGGATTTAATTAAAACAGGATAAGGTGACAGGAGCTTTTCTTCTGTTATGGAGGCCATATAAATATATCTCTCAGGGACATACTTTGTTTTCTTACATATTTAATTCTTGAAAAATGTCAACAATTTTTACAAATTTGCATACTTCAGTAAAAATAATTAACTACGCTAATGTTTAAAGATGTCACTTGGGAGTCATATAGATGCTACTGTGGGGAACTGTTCAGTGGGACAACAGATAAAATCCATAATTGATGTGCTATGTTGATGGCCTCCAATGGGCCTTTTGACATGCTTAAATTGGGATATAGAGGTTTTGGTGTATGGAGTAGATAAGATTGTTGTACTTGTAGTAGTAGTTGTTGTTGTAGTGTCAGTTTAGGATGCTGGAGCCTGTTTTGTTATCGACACTGCATTGAAGATTTTGCCTCTTTGGTTAGTGCTATCTTAACCCCATTAGAGCTTTATAGTTCTGTCCCACTGCTTTTTGAAGTACTTGCTCTTAACAAGAAAGCCATCTAGATTGTGAAATACATTTTATGGTTGATTTAACACAAGGGTTATCTTTGTATTCTAAACCTTCCTATAGTTGTCATTATTTCCACTAATGGCAGCATCAGACTGCAAAGGTTTTTTTTTTTTCCTTTTCTCATTTTCCATTTGTTTATTCTTGTGTGCGAATGAGTACCATAGCGTGCTTATGGAGGTCAGAGGACGATTTGTGGAGTTGGCTCTCTGTTTCTACTGTAGATTCTGGACGTCATGCTCCGGTCACTGAGTGCATGCAACAAGTGCTTCTCACCTGCTGACCCATCCTGCAGCTTTGCATACATGTGTCTCCTGCCAGGTATCCAACTCAAGGCTAAACAATATTCAATTAGTAAGCTACAGCCCAAGATCTGCATTGTTTATTTAATAATTGTTTTGGATTTCTTTATTTACACTTCAAATGTTTTCTCTTTTCCAGCTCTCCCCTTCGGAACCCCTCATCCCATCCCCCCTACCCCTGTCTCTATGAGGAGGCTCCCCCACCACTCTCATCTTCCTGCCCTGGCATTCCCCTCCACAGGGGAATTGAACACCCTCAGGCCCAAGAGCCTCTCCCCCCACTGATGTCCAAGAAGGCCATCCTCTGCCACATACGTGGCCAGTGCCATGGGTCCCTCCATGTGTATTCTTTGGTTGGTGGTCCAGTCCCCAGGAGCTCCAGGGGTCTCCCTGGTTGGCACCACAGGGCTGCAACCCCCTTCAGCTCCTTCAGTTCCTTCTCTAATTCATCCAGGGACCCCTAGCTCAGTCCAATGGTAGGCTGCAAGCATATACCTCTGTATTTGTCAGGCTCTGGCAGACCCTCTCAGGAGGCAGCCATAACAGGTTTCCATCAGTAAGTACTTCCAGGCATCCACAATAATGTCCAGGTTTGGTGGCTGTATATGAGTTGGATCGCCAGGTGAGACAGTCTCAGGATGGCCTTTCCTTCAGTTTCTGCTCTACACTTTGTCTCTCTATTTTCTCCAGTGAGTATTTTGTTCATCAGCACTGAAAGATAGATATTTTGTTCTTCCTTCTTCACAGACTTCATATGGTCTGTGATTTGAATTTTGGGTATTCCGAATTTTTGGGATAATATCTACTTATCCGTGAGTACATACCATGTTTGTTCATTTGTGACCGAATCATCTCATTCAGGATGATGTTTTCAAGTTTCATCCATTTGCCTGGGAATTTTATGAAGTTGTTGATAATAGCTGAGTAGTATTCCATTGTGTAAATGCAGTACATTTTCTGTATCCATTCCTCTGTTGAGAGACAAGTGGGTTTTTTTCCAGCTTCTGGCTATTATAAATATGGCTGCTATGAACACAGTGGAGCATGTGTCTTTGCTACATGTTGGAGCATCTTCTGGGTATATGCCCAGGAGTACTATAGTTGGATCCTCAGGTAGTACTATGTCCAATTTTCTGAGTTACTGCCAGACTGATTTCCAGAGTGATTGCAATCCCACCAGCAATGGAGGAGTGTTCTTCTTTCTTCACATCCTCACCAACAGAGTTTTTCATCTTTCCCATTCTAACTGGTGTGAGGTGGAATCTCAGGGTTGTTTGATTTACATTTCCCTGATGACTAAGGATGTCCAACATTTCTTTAGGTGTTTCTCAGCCATTAGAGTTTCCTCAGTTGAGAATTCTCAGTTTATCTCTGTTTCCATTTTTTAATAGAGTTATTTGGTTCTCTGGAGTCTAACTTCTTGAGTTCTTTGCATATATTTGATATTAGCACTCTATCAGATGTAGGATTGGTAAAAATCTTTTCCCTATCTATTGGTTGCTGTTTTGTCCTATTTTTAATGGATCTAATGTAGCCTTTTAAAGAGTTATTAATGTAGAGTCCTAAGTGTCCTCCTCTCTGTTAGCCTGTGAAGTTCTTTACTGAGAATTAACTCAGTAGCCCATCAAGAGATTTTGTACTTCTTGATGTCATTGAATATAGGGACTTGTATTTCTTTACTAGTACAGATCCTCCAAAAGCTGGTTTTCAGGATTTGTTAGGGATGGTGTTTTATAGGGAATGCACATGTAAAGAAAATGGAAAGAAAGCTTGTGAAGCCTGGTGAACCCATAGACTGTGATGTAGACCAGGCTTTCCTGAATGGGATAAGGAGAGCTCAGTGCCTTCATCTCATGCTACCGACTTGTTCTAAAGCAGTTCAGTAAGCCTGAACATGAGTACTCCGATGACTATGCCTTATAAAAGAAGCTCTGAGTCAGCAGAATCAGCCATCATCTCCTTTAGATGGTGGCTCCTCTGTCATTAGCTAGGAGCATCACTGAGAAATGAATATAAAGGCTGATGATGGTTTTAGCTGTAACAAACAAGGTTATTGTTCAATTACACACTGTATAGTTGGAAGTCTAAAGGGTACACTGGCATGAAGGATAACCACTATACTTCTTGAAGGGGGATAACAACCAACTCTTTTACCATAGTGGATTAAATTATGCATATTTTTAACTCATACTAATGAACTTGGAATAACTAAAATGTATTAATTATTGTATAGCAGTACTTAAGTATGTTTAATCCTCTTTAATACTCAGATAAATGCAAATATGCCTATAATGATGACAAACACTTGAAGCAAGGGTATGTTAAATAGTGATGTCCAGAGCATGAAATTATTAATGGTTTGGAATGTAAATAGATATTTCCACACTTCAAATGTCTAGCTTTGTTATAGAGTATATTACCTGGATATCATCTGAAGTAATACTATGGTATATCTAGGCTAAATGCCAGTTCAGCAAAAATAGATGTGGCCTATCTGTCGAAACACTGGCAAAAAGCAAGTAACATTAATATTGCCTTGGCTACTTAGTCTTGTCCTCTTTGGATATTTCTGCCTCTGACATCACCTTTTGCAATACCTTTGTAAGAATAGTGATTCTGGAAATATAGGCCTCAACTTACTGAGAAGATGATTTCTGCAAGCTATTGTGGCAAGACTAGTGTGCACGTATTTCCTGTTGAAAGAAAGTTCATTTATGTCTGTCTGCCTTTTGTGCGTGGGCAGGGACAGACATAATCATTAATATTTGTTCTTTGTTTAAAGCTCAGTGTTCTAACTATGTAAATATAATAAGCAGTGGAAAGTTTTTTTAGCTTTTTGAAGTAGATTACACATTTCTAATTTTATTAAAATTAAACTATAATTATGATTGGTTTATGTGCCACAAGCAGAAGGCAAAGGACACAGAAACATTTTATCACAAAAATAATTACTTCATTTGCACTCAAACCATTTCTAGGATTTAGTTAATTATTCATAAACTCTCTATTTGCTTATCATTCAAGTATAACTAGTAGTTGTTTTTAATTGGTATTCAAAGTTTTAGTAATAATACTTTTCATATATTTCTAGAGTTATGATTCTCTTACATTAGTTAAAAGACTAAAAGACCTCTTCTCTAAACAGTCAGATTTAAAGGTTACCTTTTATTAGCTAGTGGATTCCTGTTTACACATAGATCTGTCTTGCTTCTTCCAAACTGATTCAAAATCAGCCAACTGGAAATAAAGATAATGGAAATAAGTACTATTCATGCTTAAACAAAATGAAAATTCTTTGACAGTATAGATGTAACTGGAAGGTACTGTGCTAAATGAAATAAGACAGAAAGATAAAAGCCTTCATACTGTGATTCATATGGCACCTAAAACAAATGAATTCAGATGCAGAACTTGAAGCTCACAGTTTTATCTTTATCAGTCAGCTAAGGGGATGATGTCTTCACCCCATCATAGAAATACTTACAAATGCCTTCCCCCTATGCATGATTTTTCTTGACTTGGGCACCAGGGTTTCAAGTTCTTGTAGGTCCTGACTTGTACAGCAAGCATTTACATTAAGATATATTTTCTTAGTTTCTGAGTCACTATTGTTATGATTAAGCACTGTGAAAAAAACAACTTGTGAAGCTAAGGGGTTATTGGGCTTACTTTTCCCTATCACTGTTCATTATCCAAGGAACTAAGGACAGGAACTCAAATATGGTAGGAAACTGGAGGCATGATTTGATGCAGTAGCCATGGAGGGATGTTGCTTACTGACTTGCTTCCCAAGGCCTGCTCAGCCTGGTTTACTATAGAACCCAGGACCACCAGCACAGGAATGGTACCAACACAACGTACTGGGCTCTACCCCCATCAATCACTAATTATGAAAATGTTCTAGAGCTGGATCTTATAGAGACATATTCTTAATTGAGGATCCTTCCTCTCTAATGACTCTAGTTTGTCTTAAGTTGGCATAAAACCATCCACTACAATTTCTCAAGTCTCTGGAGCTTCTTTTTATTGTAGACTTTTTGTTTGATTTTAAAATGTCCATCCCTTGGATAGAGGCTTAATATTTTGCTTCATCAGTATGATCTGTTGATAATATTAAGACCATATTGTGATTTTATATACTAAAGTCTTTGTTATACTTCATTAGATATTAAGAACCGAGTCAAATGACTTAACTCTTGTGACTGGCATATTTGTCTTATCAACCACCAGGACCACAAATGAAGCTATATTTGACCATGGACTGATTATGTGGACAGCTTTCTTGTTTCCTCATTGACCTAAATGATGGACAGAACTGATCAGTCTTTTCAGTTCTTGGTAAATTTCTTACCTTCTCAAATACTTTTTAATTTATTCATGCTTGCTTTATCTTTTCTGCTTATGCAAAGAGAAGTATTGCTCAACATTTTTAATGTACATGATTAATGGAAGAAATATAAATGTATCAAACATGCATAGATGTGATTTTCCTCTATTATAATAATATTCTTCCTAATGTACCCATCCTTTCTACAACTGCAAGCTGGTGGAATTTATACTAACCTTACTCGTTTGAGCACATCCAACTTCTAATGTCATTTTGTACCTTTATTTTGTCCCAGAATATATTGAGATGTATTAACACTCATGGCTGATTTTGCTGGAAGAATCTGTTTTAAATTGATTCACATTCATTTTGGACATGACACAAGCTTATTTTCTAGCATTACTAGGATGTTAAAAACTCATCTTGAGACCAGTTACTCTCTAAAGAGTTGTGACTTAGTAAGAGTATTGTTAGAGTTCAGCCCTGAAAAATGAGAATGCTTATATGTGTAAGGAATCAAGAGATCTATAAGTTAGATTGCTGACATCGGTGAAGCATTTTTCAGTATTGTAGTAGTGGATATTGTAGTCGGTGGATATTGATCTTTCTCACTTGACTTGTTAACATATGCTATTTTCATTCCATTTTTTCTACTATGTTGCTTCTTGTATGTGACACGTATATTTTATTATACATTTCTGACTTATTACAGAAGATGAAATCTACAGTTAGTTATTCCAGCATCAGTGCTTCACATACCCCTCATGAGTTAATATCACAGATATTAAAAAAGAAGCAGATGAAAATTTGTTACGTTGGAGTTGTACTGTTAAGGAATGATCAGAAAACTTTCATCCCCACATGTTGACAAGTTGGTAGATAACTTCATTGATAGTACTCTATACTATAAAGCCAGTGATGTAGGAATTGTAAAAAATATAGAAAAGCTTAAAAAATACACTACCCAGACCTAAAGAAGCTAAACAAGAAAGAAGGCACAAGCTAGGATGCTCGAATCTCAGTTAGAATGGAAGGATAAAACAGTCATAAGAGGCAGATGGATAGAGAGAACTGGGTGAGAGAGGCTATTGGGAGGGGAATGGGGGAACTCAGGATCATGTGTCTGGAGGGACGTGAGGAATGGCCAGATGGCCATGAAAATGCATGGAAATATTCAACTCACTTTGGTGGGAAGTATGGTGCATCTCTCTGAAGAGACAGGTCTAGAATAAGGAAGGTGCCCAAAAACCAATGGTGCTCCTTTGCTGTGACTCACACAGCTTTTGGGATAAGGAACCTGAAGAAGTCACCTCCTGTAGCCAGGCAGGAACTTCAATGGAATGATAGGGACACCAAGCCACCCACAACATTTTCAATCCAAAATTGATCCTGTCTAGAAGAATGCAAGGATTGGGCATGGAGCAGATACTTAGGGAACAGCCAACCAATAGCTGGCCCAATTGGAGACCCATCCCATGTACAAGCAACAATCCCGGACACTATTGATGATGTTATGCTCGCAGATAGGAATCTAGCATGGCTGTCCTCTGAGAGGCTCCACCTAGAGGCTGACTCAGACAGATGCAGACACCCACAGCCAAACAGTGGGTGGAGCTTGGAGACTCTTTAATGAAGAACTGGAGAAAAGAATGAAGGCCCTAAAGGAATAGGAACTTTACAGGAAGATCAACAGTAAACTAACCTGAACCCTTGGGGCCCTCAATGACTGAAACACCAACCCAAAACTATAAACAAGCTGGACCTAGGCCTCCTGCACATATATAGTTGTGGGTCCCTGACAGCTATAGAGGGGCTAGTTCAAAAGCTGTTGCCTGTATGTAAGATATGTTGTTCTACCTGGGCTACCATGATTGGCCTCAGTGGGAGACGATACACCTAGCCTTACAGAGACTTAATGTGCCAAAGTAGGGGTATTGGCAGGGAGGCCCCCACACGCTCAGAGGAGAAGGGGAGGGAGGAATGTGGGAGGAAATTGGGGGAGAGTCTTATGGATAGGTACAATGAGCAGTATGTAAAATGTATGCATATAATAATAATGATAATAATAATAATTTGAATAAAAATTCCCTGAACTATAACAAGAGACATTCTCAATCTTGGAATATTTGAAATCACTCGTGATTCTATACTAACTGCTATTTTTCCACTGGTGTACAGGACAGGTGGAAACACACAGTATGTGTGTGTGTGTGACTCTGAGAATAATACCTGTGTAGCACTTATGGGATATTCCTAGAGTGATGAAGAATCTTTGTGACAGAGAGTAGATTTTTAAGGGGTTAAACGACTGTTGGAAAAGATTTAGGAATATGTTAGGAAGATAAATTCCGTAAGAACAGTAAAAGCACAGAATGTGTATATGAACTCTCAAGAACTAATCATGCAGTTGTAATTAATAAATACCTAAGATGACTCGGAATGGTGAAAAGATAAAATGGTTTCATAGATGATATTTCAGCAGTACAGATAAAGTTCCCCATAATTATTTTTCATCAATTTCCTCTATGATAGAGTTCTAGTATAGAAGTCCCCAACTTTTGGAGAATTGACTTTGATAAAACCAGATGTTTGGGTATCAGACATAAAAAGATATTCTGTATGCTCATTCTAGACATTCATTCTTTTTTAATTGGAAAACGAACATTTTGAAGTATAATTAGGACCACTTACAACCTATCAATATGGTATTACAAACATTTACCTTATTTGGGTCAGAAAAGGGAAACATTGATAATGACAAGCTCTCCTACTAGGAGATGTTTTCCAGGTACCAGCATTAAAAGGAGATAGTAAGTAATTAGCTGTGGTAGAGCAGAGAGTCTTCAGCCTCACTGTACTATTAGACTGAGATTAAGGGGGGGGGGAAGAGAAATAATGTGAAATTATGGACAAAATGTCAAGCATGTATTGACAAAGACTTCAAATAAAATAAGTATTTAACTACCGATTACAAAAAATCTTTTAAATATTTGGAACTAAAATACCATTTTACATGGAAGTTGATGATTAGTCCTTTATGAACCATTTTACAGGTGTGTGTCATATAGTATTTCTGCAAGCATGTTATGGTTCCATACCTAAAAAAGGAATTTATAAGCAAATTGTCACAAGGGCATGAACTTAGCACGTTTGAACATGTTCAGTTCAATGAAAAGAAAACGAAAGCAATTTCTTTCTTTCTTTCTTTCTTTCTTTCTTTCTTTCTTTCTTTCTTTCTTTCTTTCTTTCTTTCTTTCTTTCTATTTTTTCCTATTTATTTATTTATTTATTTATTTATTTATTTATTTATTTATTTATTTATTTTTATTTTCTATATTCTTTGTTTACATTCCAAATGATTTCCCCTTTCCCGGATCCCCCCTCCCCATATGTCCCATTAACCGTCTTCTCTCCATCCATTCTCCAAATCACCTCCCTCCTTTTTTTCTCTGTCCTTATATTCCCCTCCAATGCTAGATCAATCCTTTCCAGGATCAGGACCTTCTCCATACTTCTTCATGGGAGTCATTTGTTATGCGATTTGTGCTTTGGGTATTCAGGGCTTCTGGGCTAATTAATATCCACTTATCAGAGATTGCATTCCATGTGTATTCTTTTGTGATTGGGTTACCTCACTTAGGATGATATTTTCAAGATCAAACCATTTGCCTAAAAATTTTGTGAATTCATTGTTTCTAATTGCTGAGTAGTATTCCATTGTGTAAATATACCACATTTTCTGTATCCATTCCTCCTTTGAGGGGCATCTGGATTCTTTCCAGCTTCTGGCTATTATAAATAAGGCTGCTATGAACATAATGGAGCATGTGTCTTTATTGCATGCCGGGGAATCCTTTGGGTATATGCCCAGGAGAGGTATAGCAGGGTGCTCCGGAAGTGTCATGTCCAGTTTTCTGAGGAACTGCCAGACTGATTTCCAAAGTGGTTGTAACATATTACAGCCCCACCAGCAGTGGAGGAGTGTTCCTCTTTCTCCACATCCTCGCCAACACCTGGTGTCTCCTGAGATTTTGACCTTAGCCATTCTGACTGGTGTAAGGTGAAATCTCAGGGTTGTTTCGATTTGCATTTCCCTCTCTCTTTCTTTTTTTAATTCGATATATTTTTTATTTACATTTCAAAAGATTTCCCCTTTCCTAGCTCCCAACTCCCCGAAAGTCCCATAAGCCCTCTTCCCTCCTCTTCTTCCCCCATCCACGCCTTCCCACTCCCCTGTTCTGGTATTGCCCTACACTACTGCACTGAGCCTTTCCAGAACCAGGGGCCACTCCTCTGTTCTTCTTGGACATCATTTGATATGTGTATTATGTCTTGGGTATTCCAAGTTTCTAGGCTAACATCTGCTTATCAGTGAGTGCATACCATGATTGATCTTTTGAGACTGGGTTATCTCACTTAGTATGATGTTCTCCACCTCCATCCATTTGTCTAAGAATTTCATGAATTCACTGTTTCTAATGGCTGAATAGTACTCCATTGTGTATATGTACCACATTTTTTGTATCCATTCCTCTGTTGAGGGACACCTGGGTTCTTTCCAGCTTCTGGCTATTATAAATAGGACTGCTATGAACATAGTGGAGCAGGTATCCTTATTACATGCTGGGGAATCCTCTAGGTATATGCCCAGGAGTAGTATAGCAGGGTCCTCTGGAAGTGATGTGCCCAGTTTTCTGAGGGACCACCAGACTGATTTCCAGAGTGGTAGTACCAGTTTGCAACCCCACCAGCAGTGGAGGAGTGTTCCTCTTTCTCCACATCCTCGCCAATACCTGCTGTCTCCTGAGTTTTTAATCTTAGTATAACATTTCCTGCCAAGTGCTACACATTGTAAAGTCAAGCAAATAATTGAGTCAAGATTCTAATTGTTTATCACTTCTCTCAGAAATATTGTGACTTGTGGATGGTGTTAATAATTCCCATTCAACTTGCCAGGAGGAGGATCTCAGTCCCCCTATCAGACTGTCTCTGTCAGGACAGCTCCAACCAAGGTGCATTGTTCTGATAATGACTGTCATCAAGTGTTTGGTTGACATTAGAAAAAATATGGACAGTGACATAAACCACCAAATGTTTCCCTTATTTAGGCAAACACATCTTTAAGCTTTACCTCAACCTTGTCATCTTAGCCATGAGTTGGAGTTGGCAGCTAAATGTTGAGTGTTGTGTTAGTTGACATAGTTAGAGGTAAATAGCTGGAGACAACAGGAAGCAATTTTAGGAAGAAAAAATTCTTCTTTTGGGGGGCAATGCTCAGAAAAAATTCCATCTTTATTTTTTTTTATTAATTCAAAATGCCTATCAATATGGATCAGTCATTCTTTTATTTACATTTCAAATGTTTTCCCCTTTCCCTGTCTCCCTCCCCTGAACCCCCATCCACCCACTTCCCGAAAGTTCCTATTCCATCCTCCCCCCTGCTTCTATGAGGGTGTTTCTCCACCCACCCCACTCCCACATCCCCACCCTCAATTCTCCTACTTTAAGGCATCTATCAAGCCTTCATAGGATCAAGAACTTCTCCTCCCATTGATGCCTGATAAGGTCATTCTCTACTACATATGCAGTCAGAGCCATGTGTACTCCTTGGGTGACCCCGGCACTATTGTAGTTGCCAAGAAATGCTTGCTGAAAGGAGCCTGATATGGCTATCTCCTGAGAGGCCCTGCCAGAGCCTTACAAATAAATACCTAGGTGAATTTTCACAACCAACCATTGGACTAAGGGTGGGGTCCCCAGTGGAGGAGCAGAGAAAGGACTGAAGGAATTGAAGGGGTTTGTAGCCTCATAGGAAGAACAACAATATCAATCAACCAGACCCCCCAGAGCTCCCAGGGACTAAGCCACCAACCAGGGATCATCATCAAATGACATCATTATGACTTAAAAATGATATCAGTGAGTCACCATGTAATTGCTGGGATTTGAACTCTGAACCTCTAGAAGAGCATCCAGTGCTCTTAACCACTGAGCTATCTGGAAAATATCATCCTAAATGAGGTAACCCAGTCACAAAAGAATACACATGGAATGCAATCTCTGATAAGTGGATATTAATTAGCCCAGAAGCCCTGAATACCCAAGGCACAAATTGCATAACAAATGACTCCCATGAAGAAATATGGAGAAGGTCCTGATCCTGGAAAGGATTGATCTAGCATTGGAGGGGAATATAAGGACAGAGAAAAAAAGGAGGGAGGTGATTTGGAGAATGGATGGAGAGAAGAAGGTTTATGGGACATATGGGGAGGGGAGATTCGGGAAAGGGGAAATCATTTGGAATGTAAACAAAGAATATAGAAAATAAAAAATATTAAAAAAATCAGTGTTTCTACATGAGAGTGTATAAAATTTATAGATTTTAGCAATGACACAAAACTGAGTCATGTTTGTAATAAACACATTTATAAAAGGGGTTCATTTAATGTAATTATGCTGGTATTTTTATCAAGGTAATTTTGCCTCTTTACTCTTTCTCCTATATATTTTTTTTTTGTCTGTGAAATGTCTTTCACTGAACCGTTTTATATAAGCCAATACATTAACAAATCCAGATCTTATACAATGTTGTAAATCAATGTTAGAAAGAACTAGAATTGAGAACTAGAGAAGGAAGACATCATTTGGCATATCAAGAAAATTGAAATGTAATTGAACCATTTGTTACTAAAATTCTAGTAATAAATGTCACTCAATTCCTAGTATTTCTTTGTTAAATGATTATGATAGAATTTATTTTCAAAATTAATTTTTCTACACTAAATGATATCACTCCCTCCTTTTCTTCTTCTCTAAACACTACCTTATTCTTTATCAAATTTATGGTCTTTTAATTTAATTTTTAATTATTTATTTTATTTATTTATATCCAAATGTTTCCCCTCTCCAGTCCCTCTTCTAGAGTTCTTCACCTCTTCCCCTTTCTCTTTGCCTCTGATTGGGTGCTCTGCTACCAGGCATCCCCTTTCCCTGGGACAGCAACCATATCCAAAGAGTTAAATGCTACTAAAGAATGCTGGTAAGAGCATACTGATTGCTTATCTAAAACCAAAAGTTCTAAGACATAGAGATGTTTTTAACCTTGTTGTATTAGCAATTTGTATGCTTATTCAACTTGCAGGATTTCCAAACTGGGTTACTTGCTTCTAGTGTCTTATTTTCCAGATGACAAATGAAGGAACAAAATTAGATTTCAACAAGTTAAAGGTCATACTCTGCAGGTTAAAGGCCAAATTCAACAGGTTAAAGGTTGTATTCAGAGGCACAGTGGCATCAAATTTCTATGACTCTCAGCTTGATTCCAAGTAGAATATCACACTTCAGAAGGGAGAACGACAACTAAGTACAGAAGTCTCAAAGGAGGAATAGCTTTTTCTGCTTTGTGTCTTTGATTCATTGAGGGTAACTCAGGCAAAGGAGATCAGCCATGAAGAGCAAGGACTGTGGAGATGAACAGAACTCAGCTCCGGGCTGTGTAAACAAAACTGTTAGTCTTTGAATACTATCATCCATTTTGCAACCTGGGGAAACAATCTCATCCAGAACTTTGCCAGAAAATATGTGCAATTGTGAAGCAAAGCTCCATTTTGCATGACATTGTGCCAACAACTGCAAGTTAATTGTTCTAAAATTCAAATGATACTCAATCTTTGTACAGTTCAAACATAGATTTTACAATATATTATTTTATTTTAAAAATCTATACTTTTATGGTTGAATATAAAGACACTAAAAGGAGACATAGGATGTTTTAGGATTGGCAAATGTATCAGACATTAGCAAAAAATATGCAAACTTTTTGTAGATTTAATGTTACATAAAACATGTTAACTCTGTCCTGAATGATGATGTTATATGTGATCATGCAAAATTGACATGTCTAAGCTAGAATATCATTCTTTATGAATAATCAGATATGTTGATGAAACACAGTCTCCAAAGGCAAGTAAATTCATCTGAAAATTAATTCATGAAATACTTGAGGTGAGGTGATGTTTTTATTAAACCAGGATCATCATCCTTTGATATGTAAGGTTTCAAAAGATGCGAAGATTGCAAAAATTATTTTGAGGTTTCAGTTCAACAGACCATGCTATTAGTTAGATTAAAAATGAAAAGTCATTTTCTTATTTTAGAACAGCTTACCTCATTATTATGTGTCATTACTAGAATCGCCGGGTACATATTCAAATATTTAAAAATATCTGCAGCACAACTGTTAGTACATAATTGTCCTCGATTCTAACAGCAAACTTATCAGAATTTCTCCTTAAACATGTTCACATTATTGTCACTATCTTCTTGCTATTTATAAAGCATAAAGATATTCTTAATTTGCATATTTTAACATCATAAATTAGGGAAATCTTGTAAGTTTGAATCATGCTGTCTTCTCCTTAAGTGTTAGACACATTACAGGCCATGTAACACCGTTTTTCTCTTTGAGGTTACAGCACATCTTAAGGAAATATAGTTTTGGTTGGAGCAAAGTAGATGATTAACATGTTGGGATGTGGACTGCTGTGATTCTCATTTTGCAACCACTCTATGAGAAATGATTCTTTGTAGTCAGCACAGTGCTTCCACATAGTTCCCACTGACTGCAGTATTTTTGTATGTGTTACCTCTGAAGTAGAGCTTGGAATGAGCCTGGTAGGAGGCAGAAATGATGCAGGGACCAGTGACTTCTCTGATATGGTTTGAATGAAAATTGCCTGCATAGGCTCACAGGAAGTACCACTATTAAGAGGTATGGCCTTAATGGAGTAGGTGTGGCCTTGTTGGAGAAAGTGTGTTACTGTGGGTAGGCCTTGAGGTTTCAGACACTCAAGCTAGGCTCAGTGTCTCATTGCTGGATTGTTGCTTGCTAATCAAGATGTAGAACTTTCAGCTACCTCTCCAGCACCACGTCTGGCTGTGTGACACCATGCCTTCTACCATGACAATAATGGGCTAAGCCTCTGAACTGAACTCTAAACCATCCCCAATTAAATGTGTTCTTTTATAAGAGTTGTCATGGGCGTGACATCTATTTACAGCATTAGAAATCCTAAGATACATACCAAATAAGGATAAGAAGCAGGACTAGTCCAGTATCACCTGGTTCTCTTAGTTCACCCATAGGAATCTGACAGCAGTATTGTTTGCCCAGGAACGTGCTATAAGAACAATTTGTCAATATTTCAAAACTTTCAAAAATGGGGGGCTAGAAAAGGGGAAATCATTTGAAATGTAAATAAATTATATCGAATAAAAAAAATTAAAAACAACAACAACAACAACAACAACAAAAAACTCCACTTGTTAGTTTGGGTAGCTTCCATGAAGCTGTGGCTTTGTCCTGCTCAGGTTTAAGAGCAATTATATTTGTTTATTAGATTTGAATAAAGCAACCCCCACAGAGTTTCTAGATATGTTACCTTAATAAATATACTAATACCTCAATGTACTGTCACCTCAACAGATACATTGTTATATGAACATTCAGTTTTCCAAGTAGACTTGAGTTCAAACTAGACACCTGCTCATTAAGGAGGTTTACTGAAATCTTTTTTGTTTGTTTTTAACATAAGACTGGGTAAACATTTATTTTTTATACTCAAGGCCTTTACATACTATATCAAATCTTATTTATTTATTTATTTGCTTGGTTTGCCATTAACATTTTTACTTTTATCTTTCTTTTGTTATTTTTGTTATAAATTAATGTATTTTAATTGAAAATAGATTCCTCTCTCATAAAATATCCCAAATACAGTTTCTTCTTGTTCTTGTTCTTGTTCTTGTTCTTGTTCTTGTTCTTCTTGTTCTTCTTCTTCATCTTCTTCTTCTTCCTCCTCCTCCTACCCTTCTTCTTCCTCTTCTTCTTCCTCTTCTTCCTCTTCTTCTTCCTCGTCCTCCTCATCCTCCTCCTCCTCGTCCTCGTCCTCCTCGTCCTCCTCCTCCTCATCCTCGTCCTCCTCCTCCTCGTCCTCGTCCTCCTCCTCATCCTCGTCCTCGTCCTCGTCCTCCTCGTCCTCGTCCTCGTCCTCCTCCCCCTCCTCCTCCTCTTCTTCTTCTTTTTCTTCTTTTCCTTCTTCTTCTTCTTCTTCTTCTTCTTCTTCTTCTTCTTCTTCTTCTTCTTCTTCTTCTTCTTCTTCTTCTTCAAAAAATGCAAACTTCCAAGAGACAACATCCAGATATGACAAAACAAGATGCAATAAGACAAGGCAATAGCCCTAATAGCCAGGCAGGACAAAGCAACCCAAAGGGAGGAAATAAGTCTAAGAGCAGGAAAAGGGGTTAGTGATAAAGCAGCTCCCACTCTTAGGAGTACCACAAAGACACCAAACTAACAGCCATATCATCACTAACAGATGACCTGGTGCAAACCCAAGTGGGTCCCGTGCTTGTTGCTTCAGTCTATATGAGCCCTTGTGAAACCTGCTTAGTTGGTTAGTTGGGCCATTTTCTCCTGGTGTTCTCTATTCCCTTTGATTTTTATAATTTTTCTAACCCCTATTTCATGGGTTTCCCCAATTTAAGGGAGACCTCCAATTTAGACTCTCTTCATGTCTGGCTATGCATCTCTGCAAGTGCTTCCATCTGCTGGAAGAAGCCTGCTTGATGGCAACTGGACAAGACACCCATCTATGGGTATAGTAGAATATCATTAGAAATCATTTTGTTGAGTTTTTTCCCATCATTTTTAGTTTTACCCAACATCTCTGGGACATTCTGGCTCTTTGTTCCCAACTAGCCAGGTAGTGGAGGGCATGGGCTTCCTCTTATAGCATGGCCTCAAGTTAAATCAAACATTGGTTGGGCACTCCCACAAGTTCTGTACCCTCATTGCCACACTGTATCTTACAGGCAGGACAGATTGTAGGTCAATCTTTTGGCTACAGTTTTTTGGCTGAGTTTGTGTCCAAGTTTTTCCTTCTGTAACATGAAATGTACTTCCCCATACCAAAGAAACTAAAATGGAGGGGTGAAGGCTCCATGCAGGCACCAGCTCAATGCCAGTGAGCTATATGGATGTTGTAATTGGCAATGGGGCCTCACTGTCAGTTTTCAAAGAGTGAACTTCTGTCATAGCATCAGCCTTAGTTATTCAAGGATCTCCACAGGACCCCCTTAACCAACAATTCTACTTAATGCAAGCCCCTTATACAACTTGAAGCCTTGCTTGGTTACAACAGATTGCCAGTTCAGATTCCCACTCTTTCATTACTGGGGGTGCTCACTAGGTTCACCTATAGATTCCAGGACAGTTCTACTGCACTAGGTTTTTACACCTTCAAATGGCTCCAATTTCAGCGGTCACTCCCTCAACTCTTTCCCTTCGCTCCATCCTCCCAACCTGATCCTTCCTCTTTCCATTCCCAATGACCTCTCAGTCCATCTGCAAATCCCCTTCCCTGCTAGATTTATGTCTCTTCCCCACACCAGAGACCTCATCTTTACCTAACCTTTCTTAGTGTGTTGTTTGTTGTTTGTCATTTAGTTAGTAGTAATATCCACTTATAAAGGAATACATAGCAGATTTGTCTTTCTGCATCTGAGTTACCTTGCTAGGGATCATATTTTCTAGTTGAATCCATTTGCCTGCAAATTTCATGATGTCATTATTTCAACAGCTAAATAGCCCTCCAACATCACAGGTAACTGAAACTAAAGTCATCCTAACTGAAGAATGACTAGTTTTTGTCTTCTGTAATTAGTACTATATTTTACTTAAAATATTTTTATCATGTTTTCCATTTTTTTTTTAATCAGGTACTGCCTGCAGTCTTGTAAGAGTCACCTCTCATTACCCAGAGTCTGTTGCTGGAGAAGGTATGGTGAAAACATCAGGGAATTTGTTTTAAAGAGAATAATTATGGAACTTATTAACCAGTGAGGTCTACAAGCAAACATTTTATTCAAAACAAACTGGAGGCAATCATATTTGGGAAGCCACTTTATTGCAAAATGTGTGCCATTTCTCATTCAGATATGAGTGGTCATGGCATCTTTTCTCCCTGGCTTTCTTTGGAGGGTATTCTGGAGAGTTAGGGGGCATCTTTGGGAGCAATCTCCAAGTTTGAACTATTTTATTAGCAAAGTCACACTGTTTCATTTTTATAAACACAATTTCTGTGCATTAGCTTAAATATCAATCTGGGCTTGAGAAAGGAATTGGTTGTATATCCTCAGATTTGCGGATAGAGAGACAGAAGAGTGGTTTGTAATTGACCATCTTAGTTGACTGAATGGGCTGGGGATAATTTAATATCACTAAAGGGAATCGGACAGATGGCTTCAGCCTCACATTTTATGTGTTTTTAAAGAGAAAAGGTGTTCTATGTCTTCATGAGACATTTTTATACTCTTCTCAAAAAATGCAGAACTGCTTCTTGCAATCTCACACATTCCAGAGAAGCAAGCAGCACCTGCTAGTCCTTTAGAGATGAAATTAGTTACTTATCTATGGGACAAATAAATTCCCAGTAAACTCAAGTTAGACATTCCCCCAAGGCTTCATTAATGTCCTTCACTCAAATCCGAATCAGGCAAAGAACATTTTACATTTGTGACAATTGGACTTCAACCTTATTCTAGGAAACTCAGCAAAAAAGCAACATGAAATGCCTGTATGTCTCTTTTAGGCATGTGATAGAAGTCTCTCCGAGATTTACAGGCTAAGTGCCCCTCAGGGGTCATTGGCCTCTGTGTTCACAAACTAGAAGCTTCCGAGCTGCTATAGAGAGTAGTTGCTCTTGTATAGATTTCCCCAAATACCAAGTCTTTCTTCTCTGTACAATTTATGGTCTTCTTTATTACGTCATCTTATTTTCGAAGAGTGAAACCCTATGATTTTAGCAGCATTAAAAATGAGGGCTCTTTATCCCCTTACTGTTCATGTTAAGAGGATTCATTTGCTGGTATTCAACTCTTAAACTAAATTAGTACAATTTGTTTCAGTGTGGCAATTTCATGGTTTGTGAATTTGCTGTTATTTTTAACTTTCATACGACGTACTCCTTGAAAATAAAGAATAACTAACAAAAACTGAGTTGGAACTAAAAGCCTTACTGAGTGGACATTGAAATGTATAACTTAGATACAATGGGCAAACAATGAGCGTGTAAAGTAAAGAAGGTTTTAATGAGAACAAAACGAAACACTGCAAATGAAAAGCTGATTCAAGTTATTTGACAGCACAAACACAAAAGGTGCTGATGGTTGAAAATTGACTAATTTTGTTCTAGGAAATTCAGCATAGAGATGACATTTTTAAAAATCCTTTCCATTCTACTTCTAAGAATTTTTTTAAAGAAGATATTTTAATTTAAATTTTTTACCAATTTAAACTTTAAAACACTAAATATTTATGCAGTTTTTGCTTGCATGTATACCCGAGTACCATGTGCATGTATACCTGGTGCCTGTAAAGACATGAAGAGAGCTATAGATCCCCTGTAGCTAGAGATACAGATAATTGTGGGCTGCCATGGGGCAAATACCCCTATCCTCTGGAAGGGCAGCCACTGCTCTTTAATGTTGAGCCATCTCTCTAGTCCAATTTTAATGATTTAAATAGTTACTTTGATCTAAAATGGTCATATAGATTTCAAAAATCTTAATTACCAATACATATCATTCTGTACTTGGTATTTTATAGTTAGAATCTTAGTGTGTGTGTGTGTGTGTGTGTGTAGAAAGAGGGAAAAGAGGAAAGTTTTTTTTAATGCTTTTAATCATTGACATCGGGGATTGTGAACCAAGCTTTCTGAATTAGATAAGTTTATTGATCTTAAAGCAACTTATGTTGTGGTAAATTAACAAAGATAAATCATATAAAAATCTTTCTGAATAGATTTTTTTCAAAATGAATTGAATAAATAACTTGAAAAGATCATTAAGTATCTAAAGGATAGAGATAGACAACTTTTATTTACAGGATTTTATTTAAAATGTTTTTTTTTTCAAAAAAATGATAGTTTTGGTAGCACTGTGGAGAACTCCATTTTACAATGGTCCTTTCTATATCTTCCTTTTGCTGCTAAAGCTTGGCTTACTCACTTGTACGTCTGCATCCTTCCTTCTCCTCCAACTTCCTCTCCCCGCTCTTGTCACAGTAACAAGTGCATCCTTAACTGGAAACTTAGACAGGTGCACTGGGTTTCTTGCCATACTTCCTGCTGCAGCATGCGCTCATGCTACTCATCTCTTCCCTGAGAATCCTCTTCACTTCATTTCAACCCTGTGTCTTCAGTGAGCACTTCTGTCCTTTTGCACCAATCAAGTCAGTGTCCTTTGCTCATTTCTTCCGCTGTCTTTGGGCAATCATATCTTCTATGGTTTTTTTTATTCCAAATATGGTTTCTAAGAAGACCACTTCCATGCTCGTATCACAGGGATTCTGGTTAGCCTTCCCCCTTGATTGTATACTGAAAATTTATACATAGAATCTAAGTCTGCCTCATCTTTGATGTTTCTGAATATAGAAATTGTTTCTTTTCCCAAAATCTGTTTCTCCACTTTTTCTTCTCTTTGGCAATATTATCCCCATCCTCTTCTTTGGCTCTCCGTTCTACATTATTTCCTATCCCACCACTGATGGAGCAATGGGCGAAGCACCATACCTACTCTACTGTCTTTAATTCAGATTTTAAAAAATAAAGAGCTACCTCAACAAGGTGGTCAAAATATTCTCATTTTATCCACTTTCACAGGTATAGCTGTGGAACTTAAAATCATAGAATTAAGATAAATTTAGTGTTAAGATATAGAAAATAGAGGTCAAAATATTTTTTGCTACTGTTAATGGTAATTGAAAGTCTTGGCTTAAGCATAGAAAATCTTGCCAAGTTTATGACACACAATAACTTAAATGTAGGTTTTGTTCTTGCTATTTATCTTAAATATCTTTCATGCCTTATTTCAACCTCTACCTATAGTGTGTGTGTGTGTATGTGTGTGTGTGTTTTGAGAGAGAGAGACAGAGATACAGATAGACAGAAAGACACAGTGAGATAGAGATACAGAGACACACACAGAGGGAATATAACTCAAAGATACGTATATACATATACACATACATACACACATACACATGCACATGCACATACACATGAACATACATTTACATATACATATCAAGCTACCTAGATTGTCCTTTTGCTACAAAGACAAAAACGAGAATTTCTCATATCACCTGACAAATCTAACATCTGAACCAATATCTGTATATTTTTATACCTGATGTATATATGTGTAATGAATGTATTTGAATATACATACACTATATATGTATGCATATATACATATATATGTATCTATATGGTCTTGGCAATCAGCTGCTTCTTCATTTAACCCTTCTTTATCCAAAAAGCATTTATTCCACCTGTCATGAATACCATAGGCTCTATTTTGGGACGGGATTATGAAAGGAGTTAAAAGATGACCTATCCTTTGGTAAGGATGCTAAAGTATTTAAGGAGTTTGTCTGTACCGAATGCATTTAATAAAATGTTTTGCTATTAGAGAAGTCTGGGCATAACAAGACACAGTAAAAATTATGTTGAACTTGGGTGGTTTAAGTAAAAATAATGATTATCAGTATTTGCATATTATTTGAACTCCATTATCAGCTTACTTTAACAAAAATATAGACTACTTTTATTTTTATATGCGCCTATGTTGAAAAACTGTATATGAATCTTTAGAACTATAAATTCTAAATTTTGCTTTAGTTAAATACTCTAAGCTTTAGGTTTGTATAATTCTTCTTTGTGCCTTTTCTTTTTTGAGTGTATGCTTGTACATGTGTGTTCCCGTTCATTAGTGTGTGTGTACCTATAGGGGACAGAAGTCAATATCAGGTGTCTTCCTCAATTGTTTTCCACCTCCCACATTTTGAATCTCAGTGAAGTAGAGCTCATCATTTGGGTTACACTTCCTATCCAGGAAGGCATAGATTTCCTAAGATTCTGTGTGGGGTATGGGGATCAATTTTTGCTTTTTATATTTGCAGTACAAGTAATTATCCAGCAATTACTGAACTTCTCACATTTAATTTTTTACTAGCAAGGAAATAAAAGGTAATGAACATTTAATTTTTTCAATTCTGTGTTTAATGTCCACACATGTCCACGTGTGCACACACACACACACACACACACACACCTACACACACACACACACACAGAGCACAACACACAAGTGGAGGTCAGAAGCCAATTAGCATGAGTTCATTATATCTATGTCCAATGTAGTTCCCAGGAACCAAACTTCAGATATCAGTGCTGGTATCAGCTGAGCACATATTTAACTTTTGACTATAAAAGTGTGCTTCCTTTCCTTTCTTTCTTCCTTCCTTCCTTCCTTCCTTCCTCCCCCATTTCGTTTTTTCTTCCCTTGTTCTTACAGTTTTATTTCTTGTATGTGTACGAATGTTTAACCTGCATTTGTATGTATTGCATCATATGTGTGCCTGTTGACCACTGGGATCAGAAGATGGGATAAGTCCTGTGTAACTGGAATTTCAATTAGTTGTGAGCCTCCATGGATATCCTGGAACCTAGATCCAGGTCCTCTGCCAAAATGATATATATTCTTTTTTTAAGATTTTTATTAATTAATTATTCTATACACTCCATATTTCATTCCCCACCCACCAACCCTTGTCCACACTCCTACAGTTCTATATCCCATACCTCCTCCCCTCCCCCTGTCTTCACATGGATGTCCCTACTCCCCTCCCCCCACCTGACCTCTAACCTCCCTGGGGCCTCCAGTCTCTTGAGGGTTAGGTGCATCATCTTTGAATGAACACAGACCCTGCAGTCCTCTACTGTATGTGTGTTCGGGGCCTTACATCAGTTGGTGTATGCTGCCTATTTGGTGATCTAGTGTTTGAGAGATCCTGGGGTCCAGATTGAGACTGCTGGTCTTCCTACAGGGTCACCCTCAGCTTCATTCAGCCTTCCCTAATTCAACAGCAGGGATCAGCTGCTTCTGTCCATAGATTGGGTGCAAATATCTGCATCTGACTCGTTCAGCTTCTTGTAGGCTCTTCTGGAATGCTGTCATGTTCTGTTTGAAAGAATTGCAGAGATGGAAATGGAGAGGAGCCTAAGGAAAAGAAGATTCAACAAAGTGGGATCCAGCTCAAGGGAAGGTCCCAAGGCCTGACACTATTACTGAGGCTATGGAGTGCTCACAAAAAGGGACCTAGCATGACAATATGTGTTGATTCATCTCTCCAGCTATAACTTCAGCAGTATTTTCTGTACAATATCTTTTCTTAGGTACCTGTTAGAGTCATTCAAAATCTGAGATTCTGTGTTTCAAAAGTACACAATAAAATGTTTAGCAAAACCTGAAAATAATTAGAATTATTATATGTATTTTCTCAGTGTACTGTAATTTCCAGTTCTTACAGCCTTCTTATTACTAGTACATGGGATACTGATCTTGTTTGAAAGAAAAGATCTCCAACAGCATGGTCCTATTGATAGTGAACCTCTTATCATTTTCCTATGATCTCCCAGGCCTAATATAGAAAGAACTGCTGTTGTGTACTGTTTGGTTGCTACTATGGCCAACTCCTTAGGGCAATGTAGGAAGAAGCTTAAGGCCCTTAACACTAAAATAGATTAAGGGGTTTATTCTTTTTCCTGATGACCACATGGGCATTTTTCAAACTAGTTTTAGGCAGAAGATGAGTGTCAGAAATCTGTTTGACATTCCAGAGCATGTGATTAAGACTGTTGGCATTGTTGTTGGTGGGAATAGTCACCTCTGATCATCAGAATATAATGGGGTGCTGAAATATTTGGTTATTCACCACTCCTTCCAATGGTCTGTTTCTCATGTGACACAAAATTCTCTAGATCAGGAATTTCAGTAAATCATTGAAGTCAGAGTGAGAGTTAGTTATAAACCAGAGGGATTGTCAGTCTTCTTCTTCTTCTTCATTTTTTTTAACACCATGTCTAGTCATCATTTTATATTTGCTCTTAGTAGCTGGCCTTATAAATCTTAATTAAAGGCTTTCTCAGACACTGAGTTTAAGCTATCACCCATTATAGCTTTGTTAAAATGTCCATGTTCATTAAAACCTTATCAAAATGCAGCATCTATTGCCTGTGCAGCGCATGTAGCATTCATCTCTACAAGCATCATTGATGCAGGGAAGGGGGAATCTGTGCTGGCAGCATGGCACTCTGACAGCTACTCTTAAGCAACTACAGTAGGTTTCATTTCTATATAGCTTCAGTTGTGTTTTCTAGAATTCAAAACTTGTTGGCCAGCTCATTCCAAATCAGGAGATGGTAAATATTTATATTTTTTAAAAATTATCCTCAGAATGTTGTTATTTTTAGAAGTAGTCCCAAAATTCCATCAACCTTTTGGCATGGTTTCAAATTCAAGAAAAAATATGCACCAAATTCCTAGCAAAAATTGGAGTTGATTCTAAATTGTGGTGCTACTATTTCCATGTAGAAACAGATGCAACTTAATATATCTGTCTTGACACTATTTAACTGTTCAGCATTTTCTTTCTCTAACTTAATTGACTAGGAAATTAACTAGAGAAGGTGGGATTTTTAGATGAATATCTAAAAGTTTGATTAAAGGAGAGATCTAAATTTAGAGAGTTACAAAGCATATAAAATATAATATTTACTTTGTGCCACTTGTCCTTTCTGCTGGGCCAGACTCTTGGTTGGGCTGCTCTAGTGAAGACACTATCTCCTGATCCATCCTAGAGAACCTCTTGCACTCAGGGCAGTTGCTAAGAATCCCCTCCCACATCTGGAGTACCAGAGCTGCTATTGGGGGGCCCAGCAGACTCACCGCCAATCAAGCACCACCCCCTGCCCTCCTAAATACCACTCCCCTTCTGTTTCTTCTCCCCCTTTTGCCACATGTCTGTCTGCAGGAGTGCAGAGAGGTCCAAGAGCACAGATAGTACCACTCCTGCTGCTCAGAGGAAACCATCCAGAACTCTCAGGTTGGAGCCCTCCAGATTCGGTCTCCGATGGGGACCATCCTATGCCACAGAGTGCCATATCCAGGTGGCACGGGGAGATGGTTAGCTTTCCTGGAGTGCAGAGAGACCTGAGAGAACAGAGCTGATCCTGGGCAACAGACCTACATATACAAACACCACCACAAGAGAGCTGGTCTCCCAGGAGTGCCTACTTATCTGTGTGCACAGAAAGAATGGGTCTCCTAGGAATATAGATACACAAGCTTGCAGGACAGATAAGCCACAGTCAGAAACAGCAAGACCAGCTAACACCATTGATAACCAGATGGCAAAAGGCAAATGGAAGAACATTACCAAGAAAAACCAAGGCAACATGGCCCCATACAAACCCAGTTCTCTCACGATAGCAAATCCTGGATAGCCCAAAACACCAGAAAAGCAAGATTTGGATTTAAATCACATCTCATGATGCTGATAGAGGACTTCAAAAAGGATATAAATAACCCCCTTAAAGAAATTCAGGAGAACATGGGTCAACAGTTAGAAGCTCTTAAAGAGGAAACACAAAAATGCCTTAAAGAATTACAGGAAAACACAAATGAACAAGTGAAGGAACTGAACAAAACCATCCAGGATCTAAAAATGGAAGTAGAAACAATAAAGAAATCACAAAGGGAGACAACTCTAAAGATAGAAAACCTTGGAAAGAAATCAGAAGTCATAGATGCAAGCAGCAGCAACAGAATATAAGACATAGAAGAAAAAATCTCAGGTGCAGAAGATACCATATGAAACATTGATACTACAGTCAAAGAAAAATCAAAATGCCAAAAGCGTGTAACTCAAAACGACCATGAAATCCAGAACACAATGAGAAGACCAAACCTAATAATTATAGGTATAGAAGAGAGCAAAGATTTACAATTTAAAGTAATATCTTCAACAAAATTATAGAAGAAAACTTGCCTAACCTAAAGAAAGTGATACCCATGAATGTATAAGAAGCCTACAGAACTCCAAACAGATTGGACCAGAACGGAAATTCCTCCTGTCACATAATAATCAAAATACCAAATGCACTAAACAGAAATAATATTAAAAGCAGTAAGAGAAAATGGTCAAGTAACATATAAAGGCAGACCTATCAAAATTACACCAGACTTCTCATCAGAAACTATGAAAGCTAGAAGATCCTGGACAAATGTCATACAGAGCCTACGAGAACACAAATACCAGTCCAGACTACTATACCCAGCAAAAGTTTCAATTACCATAGATGGATAAGTCAAGACACGAAAAAACCAAATTTACACATTATCTTTCCACAAACCCAGCTCTACAAAAGATAAGGGTTAGAAAATACCAACACAAGGAAGGAAACTACATGCTAGAAAAAGCAATAAATTAATCTTCTTTCAACAAACTCAAAAGAAGATAGCCACCCAAACAGAATTCCATATTTAACAACAAAAATAATAGGAAGTAACAATAACTTTTACTTAATATCTCTTAACATCAATGGACTCAATTCCCCAATAAAATGACATAGACTAACGGACTAGATATGTAAACAGGACCCACATTTGCTGCATACAAGAAACCCACCTCAGTATCAAAGACAGTCACTACCTCAGAGTCAAAGGTTGGAAAATAATTTTCCAAGCAAATGGTCCCAAGAAACAAGTTGGAGTGGCCATTCTTTCATCGGATAGAATTAACTTTCAACCAAAAGTTGTCAAAAAAGATAAGGCTGGAAAGTTCATGCTGGTCAAAGGAAAAATCTATCAAGATGAACTTTCAATTCTGAACATCTATGCTCCAAATGCAAGGGCACCCACATTCATAAAAGAAACTTTATTAAAGCTCAAAGCACACATTGCACCCCACACAATAATAGTGGGAGACTTCAACACCCCACTCTCAGCAATGGACAAATCATGGAAACAGAAACTAACCAGAGACACAGTAAGACTAACAGAAGTTATGAACCAAATGGATCTAACAGCTATTTATAGCACATTTCATCCTAAAGCAAAAGAATATACCTTCCTCTCAGCACCTCATGGTACCTTCTCCAAAACTGACCATATAATTGGTATCAAAACAGGTCTCAACAGAAACAGGAGCATTGAAATAATTCTTTTTTTCTTTCTTTTTTAAATTCGATTTATTCTTTATTTACATTTCAAGTGATTTCCCCTTTTTTGGGTCCCCACTCCCTGCAAGTCCCATAAGCTCTCTGCCCTCCCCCCGTTCCTCCATCTACTCCTTCCCACTTCCCTGTTCTGGTATTTCCCTATACTGTTGCATTGAGTCTGTATTGAAATAATTCTATACACGCTATCAGATCACCATGGCCTAAGGTTGGTCTTAAGTGTCAACAAAAACAATGGAAAACATACACACACACGGACATTGAACAATTCTCTACTCAATGATAGCTTGGTCAAGGAAGAATAAAGAAAGAAATTAAAACTTTTTAGAATTTAATGAAAATGAAGACACATCATACCAAAACTTATGGGACACAATGAAAACAGTACTAACTCATAGTGCTTAGTACCTCCAAAAAGAAAATGCAGAGAACTTACACTAGCAGCTTGAAACACACCTGAAAGCTCTAGAACAAAAAGAAGAAAATACATCTAAGAGTAGTAGACAGCATGAAATAATCAAGTTCAGGGCTGAAATCAACCAAATAAAAACAAAAAGAACTATACAAAGAATCAACAAAACCAGGAGTTGGTTCTTTGAGAAAATCAACATGATAGATAAATCCTTACTTAGCCAAACTAACCAGAGGACACAGAGGCACTACCCAAATTAATAAAATCAGAAATAAAAAGGAAGACAACATCAGAAACTGTGGAAATTCAAAAATAATCAGATCCCACTACAAAAGCTTATACTCAACAAAATTGGAAAATCTGGAAGAAATCTACAATTTTCTAGACAAATACCAGATGCCAACATTAAAATAGGATCAGATAAACCATCTCAATAGTCCCAGAAGCCCTAAGGAAATAGAAGCAGTCATTAACAGTCCCTCAACTAGAAAAATGCCAGGACCAGATAGTTTTATTAGGGAATTCTTTCAGATCTTCAAAGGTCTAATACTGATACTCTTCAAATTATTCCACAAAATAGAAACACAAGGAACACTACCCAATTCATTCTATGAAGCCACAATAATGCTTATACCTAAACCAAACAAAGACCAAACAAGGAAAGAGAACATCAGATCAGTTTCCCTTATGAACACTGATGCAAAAACACTCAATAAAAGTTTTGCCAAACGAATTCATGAATAAATCAAAACAATCCACCAAGATCAAGTAGGCTGCATCCCAGGGATGCAGGGATGTTTCAATATACAGAAATCCATCAATGTAATCCACTACATAAACAAACTCATAGAAAAAAACCTACATGATCATTTCACTAGATGCTGAAAAAGCATTTGACAAAATTCAGTATCCCTTCCTGTTAAAAGTCTTGGAGAGATCAGGAATTCAAGGGCCACACCTAAACATAATAAAAGCATTATACAGGAAACCAGTAGCCAACACCAAATTAAATGGAGAAAAACTTGAAGCAATCCCAATAAAATCGGGGAACAGACAAGGCTGGCCATTCTCTTCCTACTTATTCAATATAGTACTTGAAGTTCTAGCTAGAGCAATTAGACAACAAAAGGAGGTCAAAGGTATACAAATTGGAAAGGAAGAAGTCAAAATATCACTATTTGCAGTGATATAATCATATACTTGAATGATCCCAAAAATTCCACCAGAAAACTACAGCTGATAAACAAATTCAGTAAAGTCACTGGTTTATAAAATTAATTCAAACAAATCAGTAGCCTTCCTATACTCCTTTATCCTATGGATAAAGAGGCTGAGAAAGAAATTAGGGAAATAATACCCTTCACAATAGTCACAAATAATATTCCATACTTTGGTGTGACTCTAACCAAGCAAGTGAATGATCTGTATGACAAGAACTTCAAGCCTCTAAAGAAAGAAATCGAAGAAGATCTCAGAAGATGGAAAGATCTCCCATGCTCGTGGATTGGCAGGATTCATATAGTAAAAATGGCCCTCTTGCTGAAAGTAATCTACAGATTCAATGCAATTCCTATCAAAATTCCAAATCAATTCTTCATAGAGCTAGAAAGAGCAATCTTCAAGTTTATTCAGAATAACAAAAAAACCCAGGATAGAGAAAACTATTCTCCAAAACAAAAGAACTTCTGGGGGAATCACCATCTCTGACCTCAAACCTCTACTATAGAGCGATAGTAGGAACTGTTTGGTATTGGTACAGAGACAGTGAGGAGGAAGATCAATGGAATAGAACTGAAGATCCAGAACAGAAATAAACCCACACGCTTATGTTCACTTGATATTTGACAAAGGAGCTAAAAACATCTGGTGGCAAAAAGACTGCAGTTTTAACAAATGGTGCTGGGTGAACTTGCAGTCTACATGTAGAAGGTTGCAAATTACTCCATTCTCATCTCCTCGTTCAAAGCTCAAGTCCAAGTGGATCAAGGCCCTCTCATAAATCCAGATACACTGAAACTTATAGAGGAGAAAGTAGGGAAGTGCCTTGAACACATGAGCAAAGGGGAAATTTTCTTGAACAGAACACCAATGCCTTATGCTCTAAGAACTGGGACTTCATAAAATTCCAAAGCTTGCGTAAGGCAAAGGACACTGTCAATAGCAAAACAGCAACCAACAGATTAGGAAAAGATCTTTCTTTTTTTTTTGTTTTTTGTTTTTTTGTTTTTTGTTTTTGTTTTTTTGTTTGTTTTTTTTTTATTCGATATAATTTATTTACATTTCAAATGATTTCCCCTTTTCTAGCCCCCCCACTCCCCGAAAGTCCCGTAAGCCCCCTTCTCTTCCCCTGTCCTCCCACCCACCCCTTCCCACTTCCCAGTTCTGGTTTTGCTGAATACTGTTTCACTGAGTCTTTCCAGAACCAGGGGCCACTCCTCCTTTCTTCTTGTACCTCATTTGATGTGTGGATTATGTTTTGGGTATTCCAGTTTTCTAGGTTAATATCCACTTATTAGTGAGTGCATACCATGATTCACCTTTTGAGTCTGGGTTACCTCACTTAGTATGATGTTCTCTAGCTCCATCCATTTGCCTAAGAATTTCATGAATTCATTGTTTCTAATGGCTGAATAGTACTCCATTGTGTAGATATACCACATTTTTTGCATCCACTCTTCTGTTGAGGGATACCTGGGTTCTTTCCAGCATCTGGCAATTATAAATAGGGCTGCTATGAACATAGTAGAGCATGTATCCTTATTACAAGGTAGGGAGTCTTCTGGGTATATGCCCAGGAGTGGTATAGCAGGATCTTCTGGAAGTGAGGTGCCCACTTTCGGAGGAACCGCCAGACTGATTTCCAGAGTGGTTGTACCTTACATTTAGCCTTATTTATAGTAGCCAGTAGCTAGAAAGAACCCAGATGTCCTTTAACAGAGGAATGGACACAGAAAATATGGTATATTTACACAATGGATGGCAATACAGCTATTAAAAACAATGAATTCATGAAATTCTTAGGCAAATGGATGGAATTAGAAAGTGTCATCCTGAGTGAGGTAACAAAATCACAAAAGAACACACATGGTATGCACTCACTGATAAGTGGATATTAGCCCAGAAGCTCAGAATAATAAGATACCATTCTCAGACCACATGAAGCTCAAGAAGAAGGAAGACCAAAGTGTGGGTTCTTCAGTTTTTCTGAGAAAGAGAACAAAATACTCACAGGAGCAATTGTGGAGACAATGTGTGGGGCAGAGACTGAAGAAAAGCCATCCAGCGACTGTCCTACCTGGGGATTCATCCTATAGAGTCACCAAACACCGACATTATTGTGGATGCCAAGAAGTGCTTTATGAAAGGAGCATGATATGCTGTCTCTTGAGACGCCCTGCCAGAGCCTTATAAATACAGAGGTGGATGCTCGCAGCCAACCACTGGACTGAGCACAGGGTCGCCAATGGAGGAGTTAGAGGGTGGACTGGAGGAGCTGACAGGGTTTTCAGCCTCATGGGAAGAATGACAATATTAGCCAACAAGACCCCCAGGGCTCCCAGGGACTAAGCCATCAACCAGGGGGTACCCATGGTTTCAGCCACATTTGTAGCTGAGGAATACCTTTGTCATAAATTGGTGGAAGCAGAGGTCCTTGATAGATGCCTCAGTGTGGGGAAATCGGGGGGGGGGTATGGGGGTAGGGTAGGTGGAGGGGGGGCATCCTCATGGAGGCAGGGGGAGGGAGGATGGGTTGAGTGCTTTCTGGTGGGTGGAAACCGGGAAAGGTTATAACATTTGAAATGTAAATGAGGAATATATTCAATGAAAAAGAAAAAATATAATACTTAGAACTTTAGAGCATCAAATATTATTACTGCAATGGCACAAATAAATATTCTGTATTTCCACAGACACTGGGAAGTAAAAGAATCAAAGTGCACTCAGACATAAACCTATGACAGGCTATAGCACTCAACAATTTAGATACATTTAAGGGTTCACAGTTGCTGCCTGTTAGGTCACAGTAAGGGTTAAAACATTTATGGTTTGTCTTGATATTATTGTTTGATTTTCAGAGGCACTAAAGGAAATAGTTCTCAATCTGTGAACAACATAACTAATGTGAATGTGTTTTATCCAGCTGTAATCTTTTCTTAAGTATTCAGAAAGATTTTTTTTTAGGGGAGATAATATGTACATTAAATTTCATATGTATGTATAGTGGGGGAGGCCACCCTTGCAGAAGAATGTAAGAGTTACAAATTAGAGACAATGTCAATGAGTCAGCAGTCCAGTGTCCAAGTCCATTTAAGACAACAGCAACCCTTTGTCATGGATTTCCTCCGTTTGGCTGGTGGAGGCCTGGTGGAACTGTGGGGAGACTCAGTGGGGGCTGAGAGTCCCTTGAGTTGGGGACATCTTCTTTCAGGGAAGCAGCTCTCTTGGTGGGCTGCTCTGATAACTGCTGCTTTACCTTTTCTTTTTGTCTTTCTCAAGGGACTGCCCACATTCCTTAGGCTTTGGGCTGGCACAAATTTCAGAGTATGCACAGCAGGTGTTTCCCAGTCTTTGCCCTTGGGAGGGGCACTCTGCTTTGGGAAAGCAGTTTCCATAGAGGGTTTTCATCTAGTTCCCTTTTGCTTTAGTTTACCAGCTATGTCTTTCATTTTCTGATCAGTTTGAGCTTTCCCATCAGACTGACTGCTCTCCAGGAGCCTGGCAGTCACTTGGGCCTTTGGGACAGAAGGTACAGTGGATAAGCCTGATCCTCTGGAGATGCCATTCATTTTCAGGAAGGGCTTCTTGGAATGTTGCTGTCTAGCCAACTGCTGCGAGGGTTTCCTTGGTAGGTTGACTACTGCCCTCAGATGGGGGCGAATTGATCCTTCAGGTCAGGTTCCATAGGGGCTGCTGCTGCTATCCTTCCTGCTAAGGGTTGGGGGAATAGAATTGGAAAATTTATTGAACCTGGCAATAAAGAAACCATTCATATTGTGGGTGTGGGGGTAGAGACGTCGGCTCGAACGCAGTGTGCGGTGCCATTCTCCAGAGCAGGTAAAACCCTCTTGGCCAGTGGGCACCAGCTTCACAGTCCTCTTTTTTGAGGCATAGTTTAATACCCACTCATTTGATTCCACTGTGATGGAAGAAGTGCACTAGACCAGGGAACCTCCACTCTTGGAGGCAGCATTGCCTGAGTCAATTGCACTGAGGAGCAGTTCCTTCTGAAGGTGGACAAGACATAGACCTGGGATTAGGGAGGTGCTCAAAAATCAATGGGGATGTCCCTAGCTGTGACTCACAGGATTTTGGATATAGAAACTGAAGTGGTCACCTCCAAGTAGCCAGGCAGGAACCCCAATGGAGCAGTAGGGACTCCAACCTACCCACAAAACTTTTGATCCAAAATTTATCCTGTTTAAAAGAAGTGCAGCCATGGGGATAGATCAGAGACTAAGGGAATGGCCAACCGATAACCAGCCCAGCTTGCCATCCATCTCATGGGAAAACACCAATCCCTGACATCCTCATGATACTCTGTTATGGCTACAGACAGGAGTCTCGCAATGACAATCTTTATTCCTTTGTTCTCTCCTGTTCCAATCAGAAGCCATTCCTGGATTGGACTTTTGGGTACACTTGCCCACTACAATCCTTGGCTCCTGGCACAGGCATAAAAACTAGGGGACAGATTTTGAAATGCAATTAATTATCTTGCCAGAAATATTTCTGAAGACACATTTTGAAAAGAAGCCAGTGTCTGAGATGACTCTTTCCATTCCATATTCTGTGGAAAGACTGTGCTCCCCAGGCTAAAATATGCATTACTAATTGAACAGTCTCTTGGAAGTATTTGTAAGAGAAGAACCACAACAGCATGCAATGAGGTTATTTAAATAAGTAGCAAAAATCTAAATTATATTATTCCTTTTACATTTTAGAGAAATTATCACAATAGAATAGGAATTTTTCAGAGGAGTCTACATGTTAGGTAAGAAGTTTATATGGAAAGTGTAAACCTGTGGAATGTTTCTTATTACCTTTATGTCTTAGACGTCAGGTGTTGGGAGATAGCTCAGTGGTGAAGAACACTATTGTTGCTCTTGCAGAGACATCTGGGTTTGGTTCCAAGAACCCATAGAATGACTCATAACCATTGAGTTCCAGGAGATTGTGTGTCCTCCTTTGAATGCTGTGAGCATCAGGCATGAACATAAATGATTATACATTTAGACAATTCTCATGTATATCAGATAAAAACCTATAAAAATACTTGCACCATATAATACACCACTCATTCATTTGTTTTAACCCTTGGATATGGCAGTGGACAAAATTCCTAGAAAATAAATCAAATATGTACAATGTGAAATTTGGTATTTATTTTTAGGAAAATTATGCAGATGAAAAAATGATGCTGGTAAAGAGGCCAATGTTTTAGTTGTTAAAGAGATTTTATTTTGAAGATGGCATTTCCCTCAGTGCCTAGAGTAGATGTCATACTTTCTGGAAGTATTCCAGCTTTCTGGACTGCCTCTTAGGCAGTGGGAGAGTATGTGCTAAAGCAGTTTTTTTTTTAATTATCCCAGAGGGCATTCTGGCTGGAGCTCTGTCAGAAGACTGAGAGTAGACCAAGTGGCTGACCAAGGTAAGAAGGTGAGTCTTAAGTACAGGATGGAGTCTTTAGAGATTTATATCATTTTTGTTTTCTATTCCAAACAAGGTTTGGGAGGCTTAGGAGAATTTGAAACTCAGGTTATACAGAATGAATAAATTTAAGTAAGAACTTAGAAGAGCTAAACATTATTGCTCATCAAACAAATCATCCAAGGATATTAATAAAGAGAGGAATTTTTACACTCATATTTTGATGTTTTTGAATCCCTTGAAGTAATGCTTTATTATAAATGTGCTTTGGCATTACTGTCTAAACTTGATTACAGAAAAGTCTCCTATTTCATGCAGAACTTCAGTGCAACAGAGAATAAGAGATTTCTCTGCAAGGTATTGCTATGTTATTTTAATAAGCATGGTGTGGATTAAGATACAGAACCTGCTAAGTGGTGTGAGGCCAGCTCTAGGTTTGAAGCAGTTGAACTTTATAATGTCAGCATGAAATCTTTCCTTGGGGTTTGCATAGAATTGGTTTAGCTCCATTTAGGATTGATTTTTTTTGTTATTTTTTTTTATTCGATATAATTTATTTACATTTCAAATGATTTCCCCTTTTCTAGCCCCCCCCACTCCCTGAAAGTCCCGTAAGCCCCCTTCTCTTCCCCTGTCCTCCCTCCCACCCCTTCCCACTTCCCCGTTCTGGTTTTGCCAAATACTGTTTCACTGAGTCTTTCCAGAAACAGGGACCACTCCTGCTTTCTTCTTGTATCTCATTTGATGTGTGGATTATGTTTTGGGTATTCCAGCTTTCTAGGTTAATAACCACTTATTAGTGAGTGCATTAATGCCCCAATAAAAAGACACAGACTAACTGAATGGATACATAAACAGGACCCTACATTTTGCTGCTTACAGGAAACACACCTCAGGGTCAAAGACAAACACTACCTTAGAGTAAAAGGCTGGAAGACAATTTTACAAGCAAATGGTCTCAGGAAACAAGCTGGAGTAGCCATTTTAATATCAGATAAAATTGACTTTCAACCCAAAGTCATCAAAAGAGACCGTGAGGGACACTTCTTGCTGGTCAAAGGAAAAATACAAAAAGAAGAACTGTCAATCCTGAACATCTATGCCCCAAATGCAAGGGCACCCTCTTTCATAAAAGAAACTTTATTAAAACTAAAAGCACACATTGCACCTAACACAATAATTGTGGGTGACTTCAACACTGCACTTTCCTCAATGGACCGATCAGGAAAACAGAAACTAAACAGGGAAACAATGAAACTAATTGAAGCTTTGGACCAATTAGATTTAACAGATATATATAGAACATTCTATCCTAAAACAAAAGAATATACCTTTTTCTCAGCACCTCATGGTACCTTCTCCAAAATCGACCATATAATTGGTCACAAGACAGACCTCAACAAATATAAGAAGATAGAACTAATCCCATGCCTCCTATCTGATCACTATGGAGTAAAAGTGGTCTTCAATAGCAACAGAAACAACAGAAAACCCACATACACGTGGAAACTGAACAATACTCTACTCAATGATACCTTGGTCAAGGAAGAAATAAAGAAAGAAATTAAAGACTTTTTAGAACACAATGAAAATGAAAACACAACATACCCAAATCTATGGGACACAATGAAAGCAGTGCTAAGAGGAAAACTCATAGCCCTGAGTGCCTCCAAAAAGAAAATGGAGAGAGCATACATTACCAGCTTAATGACACACCTGAAAGCCCTAGAACAAAAAGAAGCTATTTCGCCCAGGAGGAGTAGAAGGCAGGAAATCATCAAACTCAGGGCCGAAATCAATCAAGTAGAAACAAAGAGAACCATACAAAAAATCAACAAAACCAGGAGCTGGTTCTTTGAGAAAATCAACAAGATAGATAAACCCTTAGCCAGACTGACCAAAGGGCACAGAGAAAGTATCCAAATTAACAAACTTAGAAATGAAAAGGGAGATATAACAACGGAAACTGAGGAAATCCAAAAAATCATCAGATCCTACTACAAGAGCCTGTACTCAACACAACTGGAGAATCTGGAGGAAATGGACAATTTCCTTGACAGATACCAAATACCAAAATTAAATCAGGACCAACTAGACCATCTAAACAGTCCCATAATGCCTAAAGAAATAGAAGGAGTCATAGAAAGTCTTCCAACCAAAAAAAGCACAGGACCAGATGGTTTCAGTGCAGAATTCTACCAGACCTTCAAAGAAGAGTTAACACCAATACTCTTCAAACTATTCCACAAAATAGAAACAGAAGGAACACTACCCAATTCCTTCTACGAAGCCACAATTACGCTGATACCAAAGCCACAAAAAGATCCAACAAAGAAAGAGAACTTCAGACCAATTTCCCTTATGAACATCGATGCAAAAATAATAAAATTCTTGCCAACCGAATCCAAGAACACATCAAAACGATCATCCACCATGATCAAGTAGGCTTTATCCCGGGAATGTAGGATTGATTTTTAACCTTTTGATATACAAAACTGAAAAGTCTTGGCAATTGTAAGTTTTCTGTTTGGAGCACAGACCCTTGGAATAATAGGATTCTGTATTTTTTCAGTCCAAGGAGTTCCTTTCTATCACTGAGCTGTATTTTCCTCTCTTCAGAATGAAATTAATAGTTGATCTCAGAGTAATTCAACATACCACTGAAAATGGAACTACTGACCCCAGTAAACATGTCATATATTTAAGTCATGCCGTCATACTAACTTTGCTTTTCACCTTCCCCATTTTCTACAATCATCATGAAATGTATGTCTCAAATAAACTGAAGAGTCTTTTGGTTAAACATAAGTCAGAAGGTCAATTCCTAAGTGAAGATAACTGACAGCTTTATCAGTTTTGAATAATTCCAGGTACCGAGACTTTTGTCATGTTGACCATCTCAGTTTGAGAAAATAGAGGTACTACACATTATTTTCCTTCAGAAGACACAATTGCACCTTATGCAGTCAATTGGAAAAAAATTATCATTTAGCCATTACAGCCTAAACAGCTTCAAGAATGCTATGGAGGCTTCTAACAAATATCTACTCCTTTGAAACCTAATCTTTGTATAACATGACTTCAGTTCTCTTTATGTGTTTAGTGATTCTCCTTTGAATATGGTCCAGCTTAGTTCAGTTTTGAAGTGTATGGTTTAGATGTGGTTTGATAAAGAGGCATACTAGAATGGAATTATTATTTCCCTTGATCTGGACAAAATATTCTATTAATGCAGCCAAGAATTACATTAGCTCTTTTGGCAATCACAGTTCAGTACTGATTTATATCAAGCTCCCTGTCAATTAATTCTTTGGGACTTTTTTTTTTATTTATGCTCTTTCTAGGCAATGCCTCTGAATCTATATTAGTTTAGTTGCTGTTTGGACTAAAGGATAGGATTTTATATTTTTCCCTAATTAAATTCATTTTGCAAGTCCTTTCTATCTGCTGGGATTGTGTTGGATGCTGACTGTATCATCTTTTAAAAATAAATAGTTCCAAAGAGGAGCTCAAACCAGATAGCAAGGTTTGCAAAAACCATTTGTCCTAAGGTTCTATTGCTGAAATAAGGATCATGACTTGTAAAAGTAACTTGGAGAGGAATGGGCTTAATTCCTCTTGCTCTTCCAGTAGCAGACCATTACTGAAGAGGTCAGAGAAGGGACTCAAGTAGGGCCAGGGCCTCGAAAGGCAAACTGATGCAGAAGAGAAGTGCAAAGGTTGTTTTCCGACTTTCTCAGCCTAGTATACAACTCTGGACCTCCTCTTCAGCTAGCTAGGTCATGATCTTTTTTACAGCAAATGAAACCTAACTAACACAAATAGTCTTTGCAAAAGCATTATTAGGTTGTTTGAGATCTACTTTAGAGTTACTGATTTAAAAAAGAAAATGCAATCAGTATCTAGCACAATCTATCCTAACATATGAAATGAGAGCTTTGCAAGATGTATCATTAATCAGAGAAATTCCCCACAGAATTTTTTACTAGCAATCTAATTAGAAGTATTTCTCAATTGATG
Organism: Apodemus sylvaticus; assembly: GCF_947179515.1. Taxonomy (NCBI): domain Eukaryota; kingdom Metazoa; phylum Chordata; class Mammalia; order Rodentia; family Muridae; genus Apodemus; species Apodemus sylvaticus. Next base: position 38,975,753 of record NC_067479.1, on the reverse strand, counting down.
ATCCTACTCCCAGATAACTTTGGCTTATGTCAAGTTGACAAACGCATAAAAGCAAACAAGCAAGCAGGAACAACAATAAAACAATAAAACTAATTAACCAAATGAAAAAGAACCAGAACACTGTTTTACAAGTTACCCTCTAAAGAAACAATCTCAAGAAATTTTGAGTAGCAAACAAACCAAATTTGTAGCCTTTCTGCTCTCTCCTTCAACTTGATTTTATTCGTTCAGTTGGCAGATTTGTCTCCTAATATGTGTTTCCCAAACTCATACTGTCTTAGTCAGAGTTTCTATTCATGCACAAACATCATGGCCAAGATGGCACGTTGGGGAGGAAAGGGTTTATTCAATTTACACTGTGGAAACATTGCTGTTGATCGCCAAAGGAAGTCAGGACTGGAACTCAAGCAGGTCAGGAAGCAGGAACTGATGCAGAGGCCATGGAGGGATGTTCCTTACTGACTTGCTTCCCCTGGCTTGCTCAGCTTGCTTTCTTATAGAACACAAGACAACCAGCCCAGGGATGGCACCACCCACAAGGAGCCTTCCCCCCTTGATCACTAATTGAGAAAATGCCCCACAGCTGGATCTCATGGAGGCATTTCCTCACTTGAAGCTCCTTCCTCTGTGATAACTCCAGCCTGTGTTAAGTTGGCACACAAAACCAACGAGTACACCTACATTTGAAATACTTCAGTGAATAAAACAGAAAAAAAAGTTCTGAAAAGCTTGAGGCTTTTCAGAAGCTGAAAAGGAAATATATATTTCAAATGGATATTAAAAGCAGATATGCTGTATCATAATATTGTGTATTGGGTCTGGTGTGGTGAGATGGCTCAGCCAATAAAGTGCTTTATAAAACCATGAGCTCCTGTGTCTGGATCCTCAGTTGCTGCACAACAAAATCCAGGCTGGTTTCAAGAAATTAACTGTGGGAGTAATGAAGCAAAGTCACCTAAAGTATACGTCTTGCCTATACAGACACTCACAGGCAGAGATATACATGTGCACCAGAAGACACACATGTACACACCTTCACTAGCAAGTATGTACACCACAAACACATGACTCTACACACACAAAACAGAGGTACGTTGTCCCTGAGACATGATTTCTGAGGTTGACCTCTATCCCCTATATTCATGTGCATCTATGTGCATGTATACTATACATGACCACACTCTTATAATTATATAGTCAGTGTATTAGGATACTAAGAAATATAGAACCAGCAGGCTGTATGTCTTTAAATAAGAGATTTTCTGTGTGGAGAATGCATGATTATCATTAAGGAGATTGACAAGTCCCAACATCTGTAAGGTGGGTTGGCAAGAGAAGTGACTCATAACAATAAATTCCAGTGTGAAAGATTATTGGATTAAGACCCATTGAAAGCCAGTGCTTTAGTGTGAATCCAAAGTTAGCACAGAACTATGACCTCATTAAGAAGGCATCCACAGGGCAGGAATTGTCTATTATCATGTGGACTCTGTGATGGTTAACTTTGTCAATTTGACTGGCTTGAAAAGGGTCTCAGAGATTAAAGCACACCTGTCACTGTGTGAGGGTGTCTTCAGAAAGGATTAACCAAGGGAAGATCAACTCTATTTCACAGGCTAGATCCTGGCTGAATGAAAGAGAAAAATGAGAGAAAGCCAGCAAATGTGACCATGCCATTCTAATTCATTGCCATTGAACGTCCAGATACATGGCCAAATCATTTTATGAGATTGTTTGGGGGAGACATTAGTATTCCAGGGGGTAGACTGCACAAATCAGTTTGCTCTCTCTGTCTCTGTCTGTCTCTCTTTCTGTCTCTGTCTCTGTCTGTTTCTTAACAATCTCATTCAATCTCTTAAAGCCATACAAAAGACTTACTATTCCATAGAAATGGTATAGCCTAGCATGACATCACACACCTTTGATACCAGCATTCATGAGGTTGAGGCAGGCATGTCTCTTTGAGTTTAAGCCCAGCCAGGCTAAATAGTGAGTGCTGAGACAGCCAGGGCTATGTAGAAAGAAACTGTCTTAAAAAATCATAGTATTTATTTGCATAAAATATCTTTTTCAAAATACCTCTTTAATATTACAGTGTGACGCCCAACTGCTGCGGTAGCATGGAGAGTTTGGGCACTCTTGGGAGTCAGGGTCCATTTGCTACTTAGTTTTGGGAAGCATCTGAAGTGCTCAGTAGGCTGACTGATTTCTCAGCTAAATCCCATTTCAAGACTCTGTGAAAATTTGTTCTCTACCTCACATACAAGGGAATCAGCAACAGATACCTTGCTGTCACCTGGATAAGCCTATCATGATGAAATCCTTATGATGGCTCTTTCAATATTTTTTGCAGTGTTTCCTCTTTAAAAAAATATTGCAAGATTCAATAGGGTTTAAGAAAGACTGAAAATAGCTCCTTTCCTCCCACCCCCAACCTCTACTTTAAACTCATAGCTGGGACAGTTCACTTCATTTAGAGTGAACTCAATAATTAACTATCATTTCAGGATAAGACAGACTCAGGATACTGTCAAATAATTCCCACCAGTAAAAACAGTATTTATCACATGTGCTCGTTATGCCAACTCTTGTCGTCCCTGGCACTGGCTGCCAGCTGCCATTAAATGTTTAAATGTGAGAGACCTAAAGTGAAACTGAAGCACCCTGCTTTTGATAATAAGTCAAATGTGAATTTAATGCTTGACAGAGAGGCAGCGTATTACTAAGACTTACCAGTGAAAATGACAGATGTTGTATTTTTGAACAGTAGTGAGGATTTTATTGAGATTCTGCTTAGCTTAAAGGTTGATATCCAATGATTTTTTTCAGAATTACATTTGAGAAAAGACTTTGGAAAATTATATTGAAGTGCATTGGTGAATGATGAAAAATTGTAAATAAAATTACTTTCTGTTTGGAGAGAACAGATTATTTAATCCTCAATTGTATATATGTTCCTGTTTATAAGAGGAAATTCATACATACTATGTAAATGAATGACACACATCTGCAACGTTATACTTTTGAACTGTAATATTAAACTTATCTTAAGTGTAGTTTTCACAATTCATGTAAATAAAGCAGAAGAGAAATCTTACTTTTCCTAAATCTAGTACATAAATGCATAACATTTAGGGGACGAAAGAGTGTATATATTTTTATTTTTAGAAAGAAACAAAATGTGTCTAATTTTGAGCAGTAAAGAAGTAGGAAGGCCTGGCTCTATGCTTTTTGTTTGTTTGTTTTTCTGGATGCTCTACATAATCACCAGTCTACACATTTATAATCCTCTCAAATGGGTGAATTTTATCAGGGTTCGTCAAGGCAGAAACTATGTTTCTGTGGTGTTTTGAATGAGAATGGCCCCCATAGGCTCATATGTTTCAATACTTGACTGATAGTTTGTGGAAGTGTTTGGGAAGGATTTCAAAGGGTGGCCTTTTTAGGGGAGGTATGTCTCTGGGTGTTGGCTTTGAAGTTTCAAAAATCCAACACCATTCCAACTTATTTATCTTAATATATTTATTTTTCTGGATCAAGACGTGAGCCCTCAGCTACTTCTCCAGTGTGGCATCCCTGTCTGCTTGATACCATACTCCCTGTCATGGTGGCCCTTGACTCTGACCCTCTGGAGCCATGAAGCCCAAATTCAGTGCTTTCTTTTATAAGTTGCACAGACCTACTCTATTCCTCTGTCACAGAAATAAAAATTCCAGGGAAGCATCCATTTTAGGGAAGCAGTTGGTAAAATCACGGCATGTCATCTCTGTGCATGCAAGGGAAGCAAGATCTGGCTGTGGAGAACTGAAATCTTCTGGTGAGATGTGATGGATTTTCATTAGAATTACATAAACTGCTTGATTCCCAGAGGAATTGCCACCTCCTGACCCCGCAGAACAAAGTAAAATTGTCTCCAAATTATGCCCAGCATTCTCTGGAAGATACAATTGTTCCTGATAGAGAACCACTTCCTAAGGGACACTCAAGGAAAGCAAGGGACCAAGAAGAATAACAATGATGCAGGTTGAAGCACAGTGCCTTAGGGTTTGAGACTTTTACCAACTCGGTTTTCTTTGGTTTTATAGTGCTTGGCCTTTTAAAGCCTACCTTTAAATTATACTCATCTTCTTGTACTCACAGATTTCTCCTTTTATTCCTTGCTTTGAAAATGCAAAATATTTCAGTAAACTGAAGATTTTGATTCCCAACTAAACTAAAGAAATGGTTTGATGTGGGTAGTGACTCGAAATGTCATCTTCAGGTACTTGTCAAGGAGCTGTCAGGGTGATGATCATTTTGAATTGTCTGTGCAAGAGGAGCAGAATGTGTCACCAAAGGATGGAACTAGTAGCAGTGCATCAAAACAATGGAAGTACAAATTTCTCCTTATTTTAAGGTCAGACTTTTACATGCTACCTGTTTTAGTTGGGATTTTCTTGTGAAGAGACACCATGAGCACGGCAGCTCTTATAAAGGAACACTTTTAGTTGGGATTGGATTACAGTTTCAGAGGTTTTGTCAGTTATCATTGTGGCAGGAAGCATGGCAATTTGCAGGCAGACTTGGTGCTGGAAATGCTGAGAGTTGTACATTTTTATTTGAAGGCAGCAGAAGAACTTGTTGGAGCTCGAGCATAGGAAACCTCAAAGCCCACTCTGACAGTCACAACTTCCTCTAACAAAGCCATACCTACTCCAGCAAGACTACACTGCCTGTGAGTCCATGGAGGTCATTCCTATTCAAACCACCTGACTACTGTACTCAGCCCCAAGTATTTTGTTTTACATCACCTTAATTGCTAGCACTGATACGAATATTGCATGACAGACATTTACCAATACTGATGGTGTTTTGAAATTTATCTCTGTATTGTATATCTGTATTGAAAATATTAATTTTCAATACAAAGATAAAAGTCACATTTGCTTTAAAAACAGGGTATCATGTGCCTGAGGATACATGGTACTAAACTCACTATGCAGCTAATAGTGAACTTGAATTTCTGATGCTTCTGCATCCAACTTCTAGAATCCTGGTACTGAAGGCCTAAGACATTACACCTGGCTTATTCAATGATGGAGATGAAGCTCAGGGTTTTGTACATTTTGGCAAGCATTCTGCCAATTGAATTCTGAAATCCCCTATTCTCTAAACTTTATTTTTTAAACCAAGAATACATATAGTGTATATCTTTCAAAGTGATCACTTTAAAACATTTTACATAATTATTATATATTTGAATATTTTATATATAATATTTTCAATTCTATTATATTTTGGAAATTATCTTAATTTTATTTGTATTTAAATATTCTCTGGATATATTTTAAATATATCTTTAAATTTATTGAAGCAAAGTTTTAGGATTTGAAACTCCTATATGTGAGGAACTCTACTGAACAACCTCTCTATAGTTCATAGAACCACACTCTCCCTTTATCTGACAAAGGTTTCCATTTCCTGTTCAGTGTAATCACAACAATAAATACAACAAGCCTACTGTTTTCCAAAATATCCTCAAAAACATCGCTATTCAGTATTGGTTTTAAATTCATTAGCTTTCTCTTCAGTCATAGGTTAGAACTCAGGTCTAAGAGACTTGAGAGGTCAGCCGGGAGCTGTCAGTTGGGGTAGGAGAGAACCCCGCACCCCTGGTTTGCTTGTGTGTGTGTGTGTGTGTGTGTGTGTCCATTGCTTACTCTACATCCAGAAGGAAGTTTGAGCATGGCTAAAATGTTTGCTCTAGGATGCTGTGTGTTTTGAGTGGTACTTTCTTATTCCATTAAGTCTAGGAAAAATGGGTTCATCTAAAGCCAGAAGGTTAGGGATAGAACTGCAAAGGCTCTGAGAGGCTTGACCACATTACTGATGGAATTTGATTGTGAGCAAATGACCTTAACATGACAATCAGTTGTTATTTATTTTAAATCATCATAGCCTCTTTACCCTTGATGCTATATTTGAATACAACATATACATACATGCTACATTCTTTTCATATGAAACTGTTATGTGATTGGTTGAATTAAAACCTCTAATATTTATTTTAAGGAGAATGAAAATAAAAATTTAAATATTAATATAAGGATCTTGTGCCTAATTATCTTGGGAAGTTAAGACTGCCCTGAGGTTATCTATTTGGGATCAGTAGATTTATTAGAGAAATTTAAGACATACCTTTCCTATATTGTCTCAATATTTCCAAATTTAGTACATAAAAATATAGGATACCTGGGAAATGTGAATTTCTGACATAAAAGAAATTATTTCAGCATAAATATATTGAACTAATATAAGCATATGAATTCTTATTTGACATAGGAGGATTAATACAGCAGCTAATGAAGGTAAAGTTTTAATGGGGAGGCTTTCAAAAATAATCTAATGATGTGTTTGTAATTTCCAAGTCCTGTCTTTAGAGGGACAGCTTCATTTTTATAGGAACCATACACTTTACTAAACCTAAACGTGTCCCTGTAGGGCAAATGATGTGAGGAGACAAGAGGGGGGGACGTGAAGGAAGACGTAATTTTAACAGGCTGTAGGATTGCCGATCACCTGGTCACGAGGGGAAATTATTTTCCAGGAGATAATTAAATAATCACTGGGCCTCGAGGCATTTTTGTAACTGAAGCATCATTGTCACTATAGGCAAGAGAAATAAGGTTTTCACTGTGTTGACATAGCCCCAGAGTGATTCATACAATATTCAGAAAGATTTGCCTAAACGCCTTTCTCCTTGGATATAATCATCAGATTAATACTCAACAAGTCCCCCTTCACTCACCAAACAAGTTTACCTTTTCAGACATTGTGTACCGTAGCACCCAAAGGAACTGAAACAATAAAAATGAGACTGGTAAAGGAGAGCTGCCCAGTGCAAGGGATGCCTGGCTGGGTTCTAAGCCTCATCTCTGCGAAGATTTGTCTCTCTCCTTGACGGAACTGCTCAGTCTTTTGTAATAAACTACAGAAATGAGCAACTTCCCACACATTTGTCAGAGACCACCATGACGGAGGTGATCCTTATTTTAGTCACCCCAGGCATCATCTCGTTCTTGGAATCACAGTTTGGCGACTGAAGTGTTGTTGATTGGGTTTGCAGCCTCGACTTCCTTGCCTTTATGTAGCACATTATAGTGAAGCTACACTCTGTTTCCCATGAGCCCTAAGTGTTCCCTAGAAGGATGCGCTGAACTCTTCACTGAAGAAATTGACCCTTCAGATATTTGCTGTGTGCCTCTTGAACAGGATTGTTTCAGATATCTACTAACTGAATTAATATATTGAGAAAATATATGCTAGTCATTTTTACTATAAATGCACATATTCAGCAAGCTGGAACTTGCCCTGGAGTGATTAGTTCTCAAATTTTAGCTTCCTTATTTTATTCTGTTAACATAGAATTCCATTTATGGAATGTTAACATTTCCATTGTGTGGAAAATTAGTCATTTCTTTAGTTTTACAAAAGACTCAGCAGTTCCGTCAGGGAGAGAGACAAATCTTCGCAGAGATGAGGCTTAGAAACCAGCAAACATACTTTGCACTGGGTAGCTCTCCTTTGCCCGTCTCACTTTATTATCTTGGTTCCTTTAGGTGCTAAGGTACACAATGTCTAAAAGGGTAAACTTGTTTGGTGAGTGAAAAGGACTCATTGAGTATTATTTTGATGACTACCACTGCTCCATTGGCTTTGGACTTGTCCATGAATTTGGCATGACAGTGTGGATATAGAGCATTTAGGAGAAACAAAGTTTAAGTGAAGCCTTAAACAATTCTAAAGGGCTAAAATGTATGTGGGGTTAATGCCTGTTCTGAATATTCTCGACTGTTTATACGAACTTCAGAACTAGCTCGTCCTTCGAAAACTTTTTTTTTTGGGGGGGGGGGGGGTTTCAAGACAGGGTTTCACTGTATAGCCCTGTCTGTCCTGGAACTCACTCTGTAGACCCAGCTGGCCTCGAACTCAGAAGTCTGCCTGCCTCTGCCTCCCAAGTGCTGGGATTAAAGGCGTGCGCCACCACTGCCCGGCCTTATGTTACAACTAGAAACTGGGTACATTGTGGAACATCGGACACAATCTCAGCCTCTCCAAAGTTTCCCATTCATAGATGGGACTTGGAAGCATCATCATCATGCCGTCAGTGGTGATCTATTACATTCATCAGTCCAGCAAACAGGGCAGCTAAGAGCTTTCAGGACTGATTCCTACTCCAGTTGAAGAATCACAGATCTCATAATTCTTACATCCCATACATATTCTTTTTTTTTTCTGTGTAGACATTCTGATGTAGTGGTTTCATACTTCTGGTCTCAATGATGCTCGTTGTATAACCAGAACCTGGGAACATGGTATATATGATAGGATGCTGAAACAAGAAACTGAGAATGAGAGATTAAAGGACATGCACAGGTCACATGCGCCAAAGGGAGTGACCAAAATTTTTTTTCTGCCTTAAAACTATTATGGAATGAACTTTAATAAGAACCAAAATGTATCCAGAATTTTTTATGAAATATTTATAGAAAAAATTCTAAGGTATATAGAATATTTTAGCACAATTATATATACATTATACATAATAATAATTTTAGTAATAATAATTTTAGAATTTGTTTTCACTTAATAAACTTTAATTTTCTAGAATTCCAGAAAGCTATGGGATAATTTGAACTTATGTAGTTTTTTCTAAAATACTAGTCTACATAAACCTCAGCTTATTTATAAAATAATTGAAACTGTCATAGTGTTTGATACATTTCCAAATATTTTTGCCATCACATGGTAAAAGAAATTACTCAGCAGTTGACATGATGAATCTCTTTGTTCCTGTGGTCTCCCTTCTGCTCTCCGGTGTAGTGCATGTTGGTGTAGTGTAGAAGTTTCATTCATTACATTCAATAAGTTTTAAATCTTCTTTGACTCACATACAATCTCTCTCCCTATGCAGGCTGGTGTGTGCATTATCTGTTAAAGGGTACCTGGTAGGGGCCTTAAAATTGGAATGTGGATCCTGGAAGCAGGGGGTCCTTTGCAGATAGTATAGGATTTTGAAATTAACTTTTTCTTATGATTCAAAAGGCCTTGAATCTTGACACTTCATTTAGTATTTATTGATCTTCCTCAAAGTACTATGTATTCAAGAAGCAAGACAAATTCCATTTTAATGGTTAAATTTTTACACAATTTAATTTTCCTTCTTTATAGTTGCTGAAGTACTAGTGATGTTTCAGGTGTATTCACAAATCCATTTCACATGCATCATGGTCAAAAAACAGATGGAGAAAAAGAAACCCACACACTTTAATTTACACAAACAGAATGTTGTGTATTTGAAATAGTTACGTGTTGATTCTATGTTATATATGGCCTTTTCCTTGTACTGGTAAGGTTATAAATACAAACTACTTTGGCATTTTTAAAATTTTTTTTATTTTTTATTTTTTTATTTCACTGGATATATTTTTTATTTACATTTCAAATGATTTCCCCTTTCCAGGCCCCCACTCCCCGAAAGTCACATAAGCCCCATTCCCTCCCCCCTGTTCTCCCACCCACCCCTTCCCACTTCCCTGTTCTGGTTTTGCCTTATACTGCTACACTGAGTCTTTCTAGAACCAGGGGCCACTCCTCTGTTCTTCTTGTACCTCATTTGATGTGTGGATTATGTTTTGGGTATTCCAGTTTTCCAGGCTAATATCCACTTATTAGTGAGTGCATACCATGATTGATCTTTTGAGACTGGGTTACCTCACTTAGTATGATGTCCTCATCTTAGTATGATGATCCATTTGCCTAAGAATTTCATGAATTCATTGTTTCTAATGGCTGAATAGTACTTTGGCATTTTTAAAAATTTGGCTTTAAAAGACTTATAATGATAACTGAGACTACATAGTTTTTCTGCTTACATTGGAACAGTAATTTCACTTTTGTAAACATTATTTACTTTTATGTCAAGTTTGTGATTGCCTAAAAGTATGTATGTGAATCACATCACATGCACGCTAGATGCTCTTGAACCAGAACAGAATGCCAGCTCCCTGGAATTGGAGTTACAGATGGTTCCAAGCTGCCATGCAGGCGCAGGGAACTAAAACCTCATCTTAGACAAGAACAATGAGTAATCTTACCTTAGGAGACATTTCTCCCTTCCCACTATTCTTTGTGTTGTAACTACCTGACAAGAAGCAATTTAAGAGAGGAAGGGTTTAATGTAAGCCAGTGGGTTGGTGATTGTAGCCCATCAGAGCAGAAAAGGCAAGGCTGTTGGAAAGAGTTTGTAGCCATTATGGCAGGAATATGAGGCTATTGCTTACTCCCAGGAGGTCAGGAAGCAGACATGTCAGGGAGCAGAGCAGAGCAGAGCCAGGCTCTAAACCCAAGTTCTATCTAAGGAGCAATGCATTTCCTTTAGATATACTTAACATCCTAAAAGTTGCTCAACTTCCAAAAGGTGCTACCAGACAGGGGCAATGTATTCAAGCACATGACTTTCAGAAGATATTTTACGTTTTTTCATGATATTATACTGCTAGCCTCCATACACCAATGGCTATTTCATAATTCAAAACATAGTCTACTATCAAAGTCCCCTTCGTTTTGAACTTTAGTTTGTTCCAAAAATGCATTGTTTTCTTTAGCTGTGAGCCTATATGTATGTATGTACACACACACACACACACACACACACCCACACACACACACTAGAATCTAATGGAACAGAGTAAAGTTTCCATTTCAAAATGAAGGGATAGTGGAGAGGAATAGCTGCAGAGAAAGCAACGACCAAAACAAAGCTAAAACCCAGAAGTGTAAGTCACCAATTGTGGAGTACCATGTATGACTTCAAGGCCTTCTAATGGAGTGGTCTGTTTTGAATAGGCTTGTGTAGTAACACCCCTCCAGCTTTCTTGTTTGCAGCACATGTGAGCTCTGTTTTCCATGGGCTAAGCTTGCTCCCTTCAGCTCTCCTCTGGAAATCTCCCATGTTTCTGGCATGTCCAGAATTCTGGACTCTCCATTTCCATTCCATCTGGACTTTTACCTTCACAATCCAAGTTCCTCCATAGAGGAAATATGAATATGTACAACTAATGACTTCAGCTATTTTTTGCATGTCACCGAGACTCTTTCAATATACATTGCACTACTGTTTCAGAGAAAAGCCCCAAGTTCCTCCGTAAGTGTGCTAACCTCAATAATTGTAGATACTTGGTCCAGGGTTTTAAACTCTACGGCTTTCCTTGAGCATACAAGATATGCCCTTTACCCCCATGTCTTAATTTCTCAGTATAAAACTAAGGGCAGTGATCATTAAATATTCCACAGCTGGGATGATATTCTGCCTTATTTCCTCTGCCAAATAACTTAGTTCATAACTTTTGAATTCAATCTCACTAAACTTTTCATGACACAGTAGAAGACCCAAAACTCTGACAGAATATCACACAAATGGCTTCTACCTTAGTTCCCATGGAGTCTCTTTTACTTTGAAATTTCATGAGACCAGTCTATACTGTTCAACTTCCCATTAACAACCACATTTTCTTAATGTCCATGAAAATGACCAATTAAATTCTGGTTATTATATTCTAGAACTTCTATTATTCACGGTTACAGTTTCTTCCACATTTCTGTAACAAACCAATTCCACAAAGCATGAACTGCATGGTCAGGTTTTTCATAGCAACAATTTCATTTCTTGTTGCATTTTCTGAACTTGTCATCTTCTGTGGTCAGGGCCAAATACTCTAGAAGCAAGTGAAGATAGGGATGATTTATTTCAGCCTATTGTTCACTGTTATGGATATGACTTGAACATGTACAGGCAGAGAGCGTGAGGGAGCTGCTTTCTTCATTTCTAGTAGGCCAGGAATCAGAGATGGAACACGAAGTTGGGCTAGACTATAAATCTAAAAGTCTACCCTGACTCTTCCAAATATGTTCAATGTCCTCAAATGATTCTATAATCTTCTAAAAGAGTGCCACCAGTTTGGGAACCAACATAGAAATACATGAGACTTTGTGGAACATTTTAGCTATTCTATTACATCGCAATTGGCCAAACTGGTTTAAGTACATTCTGCAAAAAAAAAAAAAAAAAAAAAAAAAAATTTTTCTTTACACAAAAGATATTGGTGAAGTTCAAGAATTTGTCTGAGGACAATTCATTGAGGGATTAATTAACAGCAGTATTTCTTTAACTATTTTCTCTGTATAGACCATTTATAGTCACTTATCAGTAGTAACTCTTCTTAAGTGTCTTATTGGGGCCCTGACTCCAATAATGTTATAGGAACAACACACAAATTTGAGCTCACCATAACTCAACAGCTCTTGTTCAATAATGTGAAACTGAAGATCATCAACAGACTAAAAAATTGCAAAACCAAGTTTCTAATGATATTTGGAACACTGAGCATTCTGAAGAATCCGTAAATTGGCTAGTGGTCAGTGTTCCATAGGATAGCTGCTTTGAAATTAACTGGTTGGACTTTAGTGTTAGAACTTGATGCTTTGTTCACAGTGTTTTGGGACAGTCCAGATGTTAGCTCAATTTCCAGTTCTTTATCATTAAGCATGTAGATGCAATTAAAGGAGAATTCCTTAGCCTGAAGAAAATGAACTCATTAAAATGACCCTGGCTGTGAACATTATAAAACAAAGGAAAAGAAATGTTAACAGAAAAAAAAAGTTTGGAATTATTTCCTCCTCCCCCTCCAGCATTGAGATTTCTCTCCCTATCTCAATAAATCATCTTGAAAATTCCTGAGATGAATGCACTCTGTTGCTTTAGAATAACTCCTTCAATTTATTTGTATTGTTTTGTGACTCAGATAAGATAGCAGTTGGATAAGATAAAGAAGTTCTAACATTATCTCACCATCATATAAAACATCACAATCCCTTTATCCTATCCTACTTCACCCTTAAAACCATTATCCATTCTCATTATTATTAATGATAGTGAATATATTTCATATACCTGTTAGTCATTTGTATATCCTCAGTCCAGAAACCTTCATTCTGGTAAAATTCTTACTCAGATTTGTTTCATTGCTCTTCTTCTTTAAATGAGCTTAGTTCCTTGTGTATTCTAAAAATGTTCATTGAACACTTCACAAATATGTCTATGCTTTGATCACTCAGTAGACTGTCTCCTTTGCTATGAAGAAGCTTTTTAGTTGGACATCATCCTATTTGCCAATTTTGCTTTCACATCCAGTACTTTTAAGGTCAGATCATGAAAAGAAAATTTTTTCCATCACCAACATTCTGAATAATTTTCTTATCCTTTCTTTCACAAGTTTCATATTTCTGCATCTTTATGTATTGTTGAGTTGATTTTTGTATATGAAATAATAAAGAAAAGGTGAATTCTCTATAAATATCTAAATTTTCTGGGACATTTTCCAGAAATGTTATTTCCGCACTTCCAGTGTTCTACAGTTTTGTATTTTGATTATGATTATGTTCACAGAGTCAACTCTTTCCAAATCTACTCATTTTACCACACAACTTCGTGTGTGTGTGTGTGTGTGTGTGTGTGGTTTTTGTTTTATTTGTTTTATTTATCATACTCGAAGAGGTGTGACCTTCCATTGAAGGCCTGCTACTCTACCAGGGCCTGTACTCCTTTTCTTTTTTTATTTATTGAAAAAGGAAGTAAAGGGCAGAAAACGTCCTCTTCCTTTCCAAGTAGTTTTCATATGTCTATAGCACCTTAACTAATAGTGGGATTTCATGCTGCTAGTTATTTAAGAGGGGTTGACTAAATAGATGCCTTTGACTTGTATGGATACTTTAACAGTATTCATTATTATTAAGTATATAATTACTAATTAAGTATTTCATTTTATTTATATGTAAATGAGATTCTTCCAACTGAACTGGGTCCCTAAGCAGACCTTGGACAGTCTGTCCCTCACCCAGTCCTACAACATCCAGAAGAAGCTCATCTCCTAGGCTCTCTAACAGACCAAGGATCTTAAGTGAGGAGGCCATACTATCTGCTCCAACACCCGAACACTGGAAGTATACAACACTTCAGTGGGTACTGAAGTAATGGGGACCAATGGGACCCTTGCCAGGCCAGTGACATGGGTTCCTTTTGGTCTGATCTAGTGCTCTGAGCAGATATTGGGCCCTAGCTCTGCACCCAGTCCCACAATATCCAGAAGTTTGACATTGTAACACACCCAGGATCATAGGATCTCAGGAGCTTGGTCACACCACGATTTCAGGATCCCAGAGGCAACTTGACTCCCAGGAACTCTGACACACCCAAGATCTCAGTATCCCAGGATATCAGTATCCCAGGATCCGAGAGACAGCTGGACTCTAAGGAGTTCTGACACAACCAGGATCACAGGAGGGACAGAGCAAGTCCTGGATATACTGTCACATGGGAAAAGCAAGATTCAGATCTATATGTAAATGTGTGTGTGTAAATATATGCCGTGTGTGTGTGTGTGTGTGTGTGTGTGTGTATGTGTGTACTGAATGAAGCCAGAAGAGTGCTCACAATCAAAGTGTAGAGAACTGAACTCATATCTTGGTGAAAAACAGGAAGCATTCTTAGCTGTTGAGTCATGTGTGCAGCTTCAACCATAAAAATTCTTCTGATCCATGAACATAAGTTATGTATATGTGTGAGTGTGTGTGTGTGTGTCTTCTTCATTTTCATTAATCAGCATTAAGTAAGATTCACTGTAAAAGTAGTTAGCAAATGTATTCTTTTCTAAATGTATACTTGAATGTTTTCTCGTTATTTCTATTTTCTTAATAATTCTCAAAAAGGAGATTAATTTTTCATCTTACGTAGCAGTTTATTCTTACATATAAAAAAGCTACTGCTTTGTGTGTTTGTTTTATATTATTCTAATTTATTGAATTTGTTATATTTAATAGTTTTTAAAAAATAAATAATTGAATCCTTTTTTCTATCTGTGTACCCTTTACATTTTTATCTTATTTTGGTTCTATAGTTAAAATTTCAAATATAATTATTAGTCAGGGTAGCCAAGAGTTAATACCTTTGTGTGTATATGACCTTAGAAATAGTTCCTAGTTTAATAAGATATTGGTTGTGGATTTTTTACATATATATTTTCATGTGGTGAGATCAATTCTGCTTTAATTTCAACATTTTAAAAATATTTACATTTTTGTGGATTTGCCTAAGTTTCTGTATACCACACGAATGCATAGGATCTCAGAATAAACTTTAGGTCCCCTGGAACCCTAACCCTAACCCCTAACTTCAGCCTTGAACCCTAACAAAACTCAAGACTGATATTGACAAAGATGTTCCCTTTCAGTAAATCAACATTTCTGCTCAGGGTAGCTCATTAGAATAAGGTCATCCTAGGACTGAGAAATTCTGTAGAGATAGCATGATATTAGTTTCAATTGCCAACTTGATATAATCTAGACTCACCTGGCAGAAGAGTGTCAACCAGGAATTATTTAGATCAGGTTGACCTGTGGGAATGTATGTGGGGTGTTGATTTCATTGTTACAAGTTCTAGACCACTGTGAGTGGTGGCGTTCAGTGTTTGGGGGCCTGGCTGTATGAGTAGAAAGAGTAAACTGGATAGCAGGCATGCAAGCATTCATTCACTTCTCTGCATTATTGAGTGTGCTTATGATTTGACTAGCTGCATCAAATCCTATCTGCCTTAACTTTCCTGCAATGATGAGCTGGACTATAATCTGGAATTGTGAGCTAAACAGACCCTTTGTTACCTAAGCAGAACTTACCAGAAGGTTTGATTATGCTATCATATCCTGGATAGCTGAGATGTCAAAGGAGAAATATTATGGTGGAGTGAAGGTCTAATAAAGGCAGGATTTTTCTATGAAAAGGAGAGATGTAGTCTGGTTGCCTTAAATGGGTACAGAACCTAGGAAGGCCTCAGACACCTCTAATACTCAAGATTCCTTATCAGTGGGGTCCTCAGAGGTCTTTTTTTAAAAATATCTCTTCCTGCTTTTTTAAAGTCCCTCTTGGTTCTGGATTGCTCCCAGGAGATGTGATGGCATGTACTTTAGCAGAGTTCCCTTCTTTGTGGAGTCATTCTGTATCTCTATCCTGTATAGTACCTCATCACATTCCTATTGCACTCCAATAAGCCAACAAAGTTGTTTCATTGTTCTTCAGTCTTTGTCTTGCTCATTTGTTGTAAAAGAGCCATGTTGGTTCATGCTTGTTGATGTCACCCTTCAAGATCAGAAACATCCAATACTAAGTGAGAAACATGAGCATACTCCGGACACAGAAAACTATAAGGAAAGCGTGCAGCAGTCTATCCTTATAGCCTTTCCTTTCTAATGTTAGCATCTTAAAAATTTTTTAAAAACTTTTTTTATTTATTGAAAAGGGAAGAAAGGGGAAGTAAAAACACTTTATGATAAAATTAAAGATTTACATGGAAAATATTTCAGATAAACATGTTAAAATTGACAATTTTCTGGGACATATGCGGAGGGGGGATCCGGGAAAGGGGAAATCATTTGGAATGTAAACAAAGAATATAGATAATAAAAATATTAAAAAAGACATAAATTACAAAGAGCTGTAAAAACATTGACAACTTTCATGAAAAATTAAGGAGTAAAGTGGTAGACATGTAAAACATTGCTAAATTAATTGAAATATGGGATAGAAACATTTTATGATAGAATTGAAGATTTATGTGGAAAATATTTCTGATAAAATTGTAAAAAAAATGTAGAAAAACATGTTAGAATTGAAGATTATCATGGAAAATTTTATATCGATAATAATGATAGGTATAAAAATATTCCTAAGTTGAATAAAAGTGGAATTATAAACATTTTCCGATAAACTTCAAGATTTACATGGAAAGTATTTCTGATAAGATTGAAGAAATATATAGAAAAACATGTTAAAACTAAAGATTATCACAGAAATTATATAGATAAAATGATAGGCATAAAGGTAATTCTTAGTTGATTGAAGGTAGAATTATAAACATTTTCATATGACATTGAAGACTTACATGGAAAATATTTCTAGTAAAATTTAAGAAATAAACAGACAAACACGTTAAAATTAACTATTTCATGGAAAATTTTACATACAAAATGATTGATGTAAAAACTCTTTCTAAATTAGTTGAAGGTAGATTTAGAAACACTTGTGATAAAATCAAAGATTTATATTGAAAACATTTCTGATAAAATAGAAGTACTATATTGAAAGACATATTAAATTGAAGATTATCATGAAAAATAATGCAGATAAAATGGTAGACATAAAAGAAATTACTAAATTATTTAAAATGGGGATTACAAACATTTTCTGATAAAATTGAAGATTTACATGAGAAATATTTCATTAGTCTATGCCTTTTTATTGGGGAGTTGAGTCCATTGTTGTTAAGAGATATTAGGGAATAGTGATTCTTGCTTCCTGTTATTTTTTATGTTTGTGTGGGTATCTTCTAGATTATTTTCTTGCTTTTTGTAGGGTATAGTTTTCCTCCTTGTGTTGGCATTTTCCATCAATTATCCTTTGTAGGTCTGGATTTGTGGACAGATATTGTGCAAATTTGGTTTTATCATGGAATATCTTGGTTTCTCAATCTATGATGATTGAGAGTTTTGCTGGGTATAGTAGCCTGGGCTCGTATTTGTGTTCTCTTAGGGTCTGTATGAGGTCTGCCCTGGATTTTCTAGCTTTCATTGTCTCTGCTGAGAAGTCTGGTGTCATTCTGATAGATCTGCCTTTATAAGTTATTTGCCCCTTTTCCCTTACTGCTTTTAATCTTTCTTTGTTTAGTGAATTTGGTGTTTTCATTATTGTGTGTTGGGAGGACTTTCTGTTCTGGTCCAGTCTGTTTGGAGTTTTGAAGGCTTCTTGTATGTTCATGGGCATCTCTTTTTCTAGGTTAGGTAAGTTTTCTTCTACAGATTTGTTGAAGATATTTACTTGGCCTTTAAGATGTAAATTCTAGCTCTCATCTATACCTATAATCCTTAGGTTTGGTCTCTTCATTGTGTCTTGGATTTCCTGGACGTTTTGGGTTACCAGCTTCATGCATTTTGCATTTTCTTTGACTGTTGAGTCAATGTTTCCTATGGAATCTTGAGCACTTGAGGTTCTTTCTTCTATCTCTTGTGTTCTGTTGTTCATGCTTGCATCTATGACTTCTGAATTATTTCCAAGGTTTTCTATCTCCAGAGATGTCTCACTTTGTGATTTCTTTATTGTTTAGATTTCCACTTTTAGATCCTAGATTGTTGTGTTCAGTTCCTTCACTTGATTATGTTTTCCTGTAATTCTTTAAGGGATTTTTGTGTTTCTTCTTTAAGAGCTTCTATCTGTTGACCCATGATCTCCTGTATTTCTTTAAGGGATTTTTGTGTTTCCTCTTTAAGGGTTTTTACCTGTTGACTGATGTTCTCCTGTATTTCTTTAAGGGAGTTACTTAAGTCTTTCTTGAAACCCTCTATCATCATAATGAGATATGATTTTAAATCCAACTCTTGCTTTTCCAGTGCGTTGGGGTATCCGGGACTTGCTGTGGTGGAAGAACTAGGTTCTGATGTTGCCATGTTGCTTTGGTTTGTGTTGGTAGGGTTCTTGTGCTTGCCTTTCACCAACTGATACTAGTTGGTATTCTTGTCTCTGGCTGGAGTTTGTTCCTCTTGTGGGCCTTTAAGCCTATATCCCTACTCCTCTGAGCTCAAAAGTGAAAGAACTGCTGGGAAATCTGTCTCTCCTGCTGGGCTATGCACAGAAGATTGTGGAGTTTCCCCAGCGGCTCCCCTGTGCAAATGGTGGCAGGCAGGAAGACTTCTGTCCAAGCTGCTCCACTGATTTTAGGCCCTGTGTGTTCCTAGCTGTTCCCTTCCAGAGAGAAGGTGGAGATCTCACCTCTGTGCTCAAAAGTGAAAGCACTGCTGGGAGATCACTCCCTCCTGGTGGGCTATGCACAGAAGGCTGTGGAGTCTCCTGGCTCCCTGGTGCAAATGGCCAGCATCCTAAAAACTTAAGCAGCCAGCATGTGAAGCCAGTAGCATAATAATATTGAGAGTTCAAGTCTTTAGGCAACTGATTGTTTTCTTATTTAGCTGAGTCATCTATCTCATGATATTAAGTGAAAAATATTTACACTACTCCATGTGTTTGGAAAGAAACCTGTTAAATGTGATTTAACTGCTCTAAAAGGGCTACTGTACACCACTGCCTTCAGACAGGAATATGGCAAATGTTTCTTACCACAACAACTTTTAGTGGGTTGCAGAACTGTTATCTGCTAGAAATCTTATCAAATAATGTTCCACAGGGGACACTTGGAAAAACTAATTGCCCATAGGTTTCATGTTTTCAAGAGAGCTCCATAGAAGATGAGGCTTAGTAGAATCATTCCTGGTTTGGCACTTTAGGTTTTATGCAGAAACTAAAAGACATACTTCACGTTTAAAACAAAGAAGCAAACAAACAAAACAATAAAAGCCACCTCACTTACAGTCAAACATTTGTTTTATTTATTTGTCAAAAAGTTAACAAGTATAGTACATTTCAATGATAAACGAATTAAAACATTTGCCACAGGTGAAACATTGAAAAACAGGAAAAAATAGTAAGAGTGGAATTTCTATCACTTTTCAAACAGACCACAATGAGTTCTAACTGTCTTTAATCTTGAAAGAGAAGCAGAGCTTCTACGCCACCTTTGGATTTTGCAGCCTTAGGGAAAGAGTGCTGGAGAAAAGGGTTCAGAATACATTGCAATGTTTTGGCAATAAGCATCTGCAGCCTCAGATGACTTCTCTGGTCAGAGATGTTAGCTCATGGAAATGAGAAAGAACAACCATCAGAGGAATACATGTGAGCTGGCACAAGGAGCCCTTGAATTCTCTAAGGACAAGTTAGATCAGAGCTGATGACAAGATATGAAGAGTGAAATATGGGTTATTCAAGTTAAAATCCAAAGCTTGGTGAGAATGAGCAGTCCAAATCTTTCATAGATGAGCTATGTCAGCATAATGGTCTGATTTTGAGACAGAATATCATTGTGTAGTTCAGGCTAGCTTGCCACTTGCTGTGTAGACTTGCTGTGTAGGGTGCTATATAGGCTGGCTTAGAGCTTAGAACCCTTCTGGGCACTAGGATTGTGCATATATGCTGTTATAATTAGCAATATGGAAATCTTTATATTTTAAAGTATTTAAGTGTTGCCAGAATTGTAGAAGATGAATCCTCCAGAGAATGTCTGAATTACAGGGAAACTTGGCTTTGAATTTTGGCCCTTGACACATCCTGACCATGACAGTAGTCATGCTGTGCTATATTCCCTAGACATCTATTTTCCTCACTAACAAAAAAGTTTGTTCAAGAAATCAGAAGACACCCTGTAGTTAAAAATTATCAAGTATACTGTAGACATTCAGTAATCATTGGCTTCATTCCCTCCTTCAGAGGATGACAGTGGTGATTCACAAGTGACTAATTTATAGTATAAGGAAAATGGTATGTCTCTCTAGCTCATCTTGCCAAAGATGGGAAGGACTTTTGAAAGGTGAGCCAGAATGCAGAACAGAATTATATTGTATTTGGAAAAGAATAACAAACGTAGGGCAGAATTGGTGAATTATACCCACACGCCAAAGATCAAAGCACATTTATTTCTCAGAAAATTTTAATTAAATTCAGTAAAGATCATTCTTTCACACAGCAGCAGAAAATATAATACAAAAACCTAAACCCATTGGGATCGAGCTCAATCCTTGGGTAACTGGGAATCAAAGGAAAGCAATCTACAGAAAGAGAGAGGGAATAATTAGATTAAGCAGACAAGCAGAATGGAGCAGTTAACAGAGCACGTCTGTCTGAGGTTCTATCTGTTGCTGCATAGGTGTGCTCTATTCTAGTCATATAAGCAAATGTTATATCATCACAAAACACAGGTGTGTGTGTGTGTGTGTGTGTGTGTGTGAGAGAGAGAGAGAGAGAGAGAGAGAGAGAGAGAGAGAGAGAGAGATTGAGAGAGATACAGAGACAGAAAGAGAGACAGAGAAGCAGAGAAGTAGAGAGACAGAGGCAGAGGCAGAGACACAGAATTAGAGAGAGAGATGAGGATGTATGTATTTGGATGTGCATGTGGGAACATGTGGAGGGATATGTTAGTTGGCAAAAGAAATCCAGGGATCTCTCTGACCTGGATCAAAGATACATGATCTGAGATATATGTATCTGAGGCTACAGATACATGACATCACACCCAAAGTTTTACATGGTGTCTTAATGTAATGTGTAATGTCTTAATGTAATGTGTAAGACTGTGATAAAACAGCATGACCAAAATGGAGTTGGGAAGGAAAAGATTTATTTGGATTTTATTTCCCTATCACTATTCATTATTGAAAGAAGTAAGGATAGGAACTCAAACAGGGCTGGAATCTGGATGTAGGAGCTAATGAAGAGTGCTGTTTCCTGACTTGCTTTCATGGCTTGCTCAGCCTGTGTTACTATAAGACCAATGATCACCAGCCCAGGGATGATGGTACCATCCCAGGGAGCTGGGCCCTCTCAAGTCAATCAATAATTAAGAAAATGACCCACAGCTTTCCTACAGCTTATCCTTACATAGTGTTTTCTCACTTGAGATTACTATCACTCAAATAACTCTAGTCTATATCAAGTTGATAGGAAACTATCCAGCACACATAGGTACCAATGTCTTGAATAAGAGCCCTCATGTTTACTTGGTAGACACTTCATCAAAGAGGCCTTCTCCCCGACCCTTGATATTTCTACTTTCTGTTTTAATATAAGTGGGTTTTAGTATTCCTTTTTTTCTTTTTATTCAATATATTCTTTATTTACATTTCAAATGATTTCCTCTTTCCTGGATCCCCCCTCCCCAAAAGTCCTATAAGACCTCTTCCCTCCCCCTGTTCCCCAATGAACCCCTTCCCGTTTCCCTGTCCTTGTATTCCCCTACACTGCTACACTGAGCCTTTCTAGGACCAGGGACCTCTCCTTCCTTCTTTTTGGGCATCATTTGATATGTGAATTCTTTCTTGGGTATTCTGAGCTTCTGGGTTAATATCTGCCTATCAGTAAGTGCATACCATGAGTGTTCTTTTGTGATTGGGTCACCTCACTCAGCATGACATTCTCCAGTTCCACCCATTTGCCTAAGAATTTCATTAATTCATTGATTTTAGTAGCTGAGTAGTATTCCATAGTGTAAATATAGCACATTTTCTGTACCCATTCCTCCATTGAGGGACATCTGGGTTCTTTCCAGCTTCTGGCTGTTATAAATAGGGCTGCTATGAATATAGTGGAGTGTGTATCTTTATTACTGGGGAGTCCTCTGGGTATATGCCCAGGAGCATACAGAGGGACAAAACGTAAGCAGTTTTTGCAAATTTACAGCATGTAGAATATTATAAATATTTACTCACTCTGATTTCTGATTTTGTGAAAAAGGGAATTTTCACAATAAAAGACGTGACTTTGCTCTGGAATACCTACTGTCTATACTTGAATTCTTTAGCTTCAAAGGAAATAACTGTGCGTGTATCATTACATATGTTCAAATTTTTTATTTTATTTAATTAGATTAGATATGACCACTTTTAAACAAGTATACAATGTATTTTGCAGATACCTAACATGTTGCTGCCCTCTCCGTTTCTTCTTCCTATTCATTCCAGTCAGTTCAATTTGTATTTTGCATTGACTCCTAATTTTTGATCATTTGCAACCTACAGGTATTTTGCAATCTTCCCTCCCATGAGGAGGAATAGGAGAAGCATGTGCCGATGGTGCCTTGCTTTTCCAGCTCTCACAGTCAGCACTAGAAGAGGCCACAAGCTATTCCAAGCCACAGGCAGGCGGCGTGGAAATGTCTCTAAATCCCACACATGTTTGGTGGAAGCAGAGAAATCAGGTGGCACAAACCTTCTTAGCCTCACAGACTTGGGACATGCAGCCTCATGCCTTTGCTGCCCATCCCCCAACAGATTTCTCCATCTCAGCATGAGCATAGGAACTTAAACCTTTCAAGGGAATGGGATCTGACATAAACTGTTTTGTTAGAGGATGAGAGAAAAATGTCAAATCAGAGCAAAACCAAATGGATTTTTTAAAACTAAGATTTAAAAAAAAAAAAAAATAACCTAGCTAAGCTATCTTCAAATGGTTCTAGAAAAAGAGCTTAAATGGTTTTTCTTTCATGCTTTATAAAAATTTAAATGAGGAGTGAGGGGCAGCTTGATATTTCGGATGAGGTGAAACCTACCTCAGAAAGTCTGAAATTGCCCACAGCACTACAATAAAGACAGTTACTACAAGCAGATTTTGTCAGAGATTTTGTGATTTTTTTTTTCTTCACTGATCCTTCAGCTCATTCTAACATTTACATGAAAATACTAATTTGTGTTTTAATGATGAGTCTTTATGTTTTCTGTTGGGGATTCATTTATCTCACTCACTTCCTAACTTATTTTTAAGGTCATTGTTTTCTAGATATGGAGAGCAAAGCTATTGCATGAACACAGGCTATCTTTGCTCTTCAGTGCTTACAGTGAAGAAGACAAAAGCATTTTTGAATATTTTAAAAAATATAACTATTGAGTGATCTTCAAAGAATTGACGGTTGGTTAATAGCATGCATTGGCTCTATAATTAATTTAGGTGATATTTCTTCTCTGAATGCATGACATAAATTAAGTTCCAAATCAAAAACAAAAACAAAATCACCCACCCCCCCAAAAGAAAAAAACCCAAAAAAACCCCCAAAAAACTCGAACTGGCTGTGCAAAGAGGGTGAATAATAGTCTAAGCTCAGAGTGGAAAAGACACTAAAACAGAGCCCACTTGTGTTAAGACAGCAGTAAGAACTAGGAACATTGTGGGTAAGTGAGGTACAGCATACCATGAGACACTGGCATGGATCAAGAGAATAAAAAATTCTGTGTTTTATTCAGGTGTAGTTGGAATTCCTTGGTGGGCTATAATCAGAATGATGAATTGATTTGAGTGGTATTATTGCTCCTCCTTTGGTGGGATTGCAGAACAAGGAAACAGAAATCAGTTTGGAAGCCCTTTACTATTTCATTAATAGATTCATCAATATTACAATTATATAATTATGATAATATCATTGATAGATAATGATGGCATGAACTACTAGGTGAGTCAGAAGGAGAGTATATATTTGGCTTCTTGACATATCTTTAAAATAGAATGGATTCTGTAAATGTAGAATATTGTTAAAAAAAAATAGGGCATACCCTAGGGTGTTAAGAGATCAAGATAATTCTAGTATTTTCCGTTTGAGTAAACAGTTATGGCACCATGTAATGAGAATGGGAAGATAAGAGAAATAAGTTTCTTGGAAGCATGTAGTAAGAAACCAAACTTTTAAATCTACTTTAGAAAAAAATTATGAATATAAGATTATATGAAGAAAAATATGAAACATACCATATTATGCATTAAAATCGCTAATGTAAGAAATATATAACATAAGGACACATACATACACGAACAGTGGGAAAATACTGGACACTCTGTTACATGGGAAGTCAAACAGTGGTAAAATGAGACCCAGCAAAGGAAAGAGAAGTCATAGTAACGAGAGCAGGAAACAGAGTTAGAGCGTTATAAAGGAAGCATATTAACAAGTAGAGGTGCAAGATATTCCTGAACTATAAAAAAATATAAGGGCACCATAATATGAGACTGAGACTAAGGTTTTTGCAGACTTTGAAATATTTGCTAAAAAAAAAATAAGTCTTTTTACCTGTGATTTTCTGTTTGCCTTGCAGCATGTAGATGAAACTCTTCTTCCAAGCATCAAGCATCATCGGGAAACAGAAAAAAGGGCTAACATGAACTACGTTCACACAAGGAATTTACATGGAAAAAAAATCCTAAAAAAGCAGTTGAAAATAATGAAGTTAAATAAAAAGAATCTTTCACTATAAAGGACTAATAAATTCATTAAGTATTCATTAAGAAAATTAAATAAACAAGGGAAATGGGGAACAAATGGCCAGTATTGGGAATGAAAAGGCTGAAATCACTACAGATATTGTGGCCCCTAAGAAGATAATGTTGGCATCGGAACACTTTTTTTGTTGTAAACTTCTGAATTTAGGTGAAATAAAGTTAAAGATGTAAGAAAGAATATGAAAGTGTCCATAATTGTTAAAGACACAAGATACTTACAAAATGACTTATGCATAAAAGTTTACGGATGGTAAGAGAATAAAAATGTTCTCGCTGCATTTAAGAACTAACAAAGTTCACTCACATTGCTTTCAGTCCTAACGATGTTTAGTCTTCTATAGCCTGGCAATGAGAGAAGCAACTACATTAAGAATTAGGACAGGAGAAACAAAACTTTCATTATCATTGATTAAATTACTCCAAATATAGTAATTCCAGAGTTACTCATGAATTATTAGAAACAATAAAGTAACTTAGCAAGATCTCAATATTGGCTACTTGTTATAAATCCATTACATTTCTGAAGCAAGCATAGGATGCCATGTAGTATATTAAATCCCATAAAAATAACAAGAGAACCTTTTATAAAAACTTAACCTGAGCAGAGGTAGCACTTACCGGAGATGGATGGAGCACAAGATGAGCAACCATTTTCAGAATGGAGGCGAACATGGAGCCATCCAAAACTAGAGAAAGCTCCAAGAAAGACTGAATCAGGAAGCTTTCATTCTTTTTAACTTCATAATTTTTTTGTTTTCCTCAATCTTTCCACTTGTTTACATCTCAAATGATATTCCACTTCCTGGTTACCCCTCCACCAAGCCCCCATCCCACATCTGCCCTCCCCCCTCCTTTGCATGTAAGAGGGTGCTCCCCCACCCATGCACACTCTTCCACCACACTGCTCCAGCATCCCCCTCCGCTGGGGCACCGAACCTCCCTGGGACCAAAAGCTTCCCCTCCCATTGCTGTCAGGCAAAGCCATGCTCTATTACATGTGTACCCTCCAGGTACACACTCCTTGGTTGGTGGTCTGGTCTCTGGGAGAACTGGGTAGTCAGGACAGACTGTTTTTCTTCCAATGGGGTAGCAATCCCCCTGTGCTCCTCCAGTCCTTCCATCAGTACCCTCACCATGTTCCCTGAGTTCTACCTGATGGTTGGCTCCAAGCATCCACATCTACATTGGTCAGTTGCTGACCAACCTCCTAAGGAACCGCTACTTGACCATGCCCACAGTGTTGGGTTTGGAGTCTGCAGAAAGGATAGATCCCTAGTTGGGGTGGTCGGTCCCCAGTTGGTCCTTCCTTCAGTCTCTGTTCTATTTTTTTGTCCCTGTTCTTCCTTTGGACAGGAACATTTCTGGGTTAAAAACTTTGAGATGGGTGGGTAGCCCCATCCCTTGACCAGGGGCCGTACCTATCTACTAGAGGTGGTCTCCACAGGTTCTATGTCCTCCTTCACTGTACATTTCAGCTAAAATCATTCCTGTTGGGTCCCAGGAACCTCATGTTTCCTTTGTTTCTGGGACCCTCCAGTGGCTATCCCCAGTTCCTTATCCCCCCACTACCTATTTTTGTTCTATTTCCTGACCCTTTCTACCTCTCTGAAGTCTCCTCCAATTCCTGACACTGTCCCCCTTATTTTCTTTCCCCTCTCACTCCCAAGGTGCCCCTCTTCCTCTATATCCATGATCATCCTATTTTCCCCTCAGTGCAGGACTGAAGCATCCACACCCTGGCCTTTCTTCCTTCTACTCTTCATATGGTCTGCAGATTATATCATGGTAAGGGTTCATTCTTAAGTTTTCTTATCAGAATTCAAATAAAACCCTTGGTTTGAGGATGAAGCATCCTCCACATCTTCCTTTGTATGAATGGTTCCTTTACACTCAAAGATGCTGTTTGAGCAGGGTGTGGAAACATCAGGAGACTGGGCTTAGTTGGAGAAAGCAGGTTGTTGGTGGAGGGCATACTCACAGAGTGTAGACTCTGTTTCCTGGGCCTCTACTAAGTGAACAGAACTATGCTTTTTCTGTGACGAAGGGGCAATCCTTCCCAAATTTTAAGATAAATCTCCATATATCTCCCCTCAAGTTGTTGCTACCAAGTATTTAGCTACTGCAGCTTTAAAAATAACTATACATGAATAGCTAATAGAAAATTTTAATCCCACTTTATTTCTTGACAGTTATATAAAGTTCATTAAGATGCCTTGATTTTTAGAATGGGCAATTCTCTTAATTTCATAGTAAGATTATGACAAGCTATTTGAGGGAGATGAGGACATGCTGTTTTACTTTCAAAATTTAGAATTCTGTTGTTGATGTATTAAATAGTTTCTTTGGTAAACGACAGAAACAGAGGAAATTTTTAAAAAAATCACCAGATCATACTATAAAAGCCTATAATCAATAAAACTGGAAAATCTCGATGAAATGGATGGTTTTCTAGATAGATACCACATACCAAAGTTAAATCAAGTGCAGGTAAACTATCTAAACAGGCCCATATCGCACAAGGAAATAGAACTCATTAAGAAATCTTCCAACCAACAAAAGCCCAGGGCCAGATGGATTTAGTGCAGAATTCTATCAGACCTTCAAAAAAGATCTGATATCAATTTTTCTCAAACTATTCCATAAGACAGAAAGAGAAGGAACACTACCTAACTCATACTATGAAGCCACAATTACTCTGATGCCTAAATCAGACAAGGACTCAACCAAAAAGAGAACTTCAGACCAGTCTCACTTATGAATATCAATGCAAAAATACTCAATAAAATTCTTGCAAACAGAATCCAAGATAACATCAATATCATCATTCACCACGATCATATAGGCTTCATCCCATTAATGCAAGGTTGGTTTATTATATAAAAATCCATTAATGTAATCTACTATATAAACAAACTCAAAGAAAAAAAATCATATGATCATCTCCTTAGATTCAGAAAAGAATTTGACAAACTACAACACCCCTTCATGTTAAAAGCATTGGAGGGATCAGGAATTCAAGGCCCATACCTAAACACAATAAAAGCAATTTACTGTAAACCAACATCCAATATCAAATGAAATGGAGACATGCTTGAAACAGTCCAACTGAAATCAGGGACAAGACAAGGTTGCCTACTTTCCATGTATCTATTCAGTATAGTATTTGAAATGCTAACAGAACAATAAGTCAACAAAAGGAGATCTAGGGGTTACACATTGGTAAAGAAGAAATAAAAGTATCACTATTTGCAGATGATATGATAGTATACATAAGTAACATCCAAAATCCTACCAGAGAACTTCTTCAGCTTATAAACAACTTCAGCAAGGAGGCCAGATATAAAATTAATTCAAGTAAATCAATAGCCTTCATTTATACAAATGATAAACAGACTGAGAAAGAAATTAGGGAAGCAACTCCCTTCACAATAACCACAAATAATATAAAATATCTTGGGTAACTCTAACTAGACAAGTGAAAGATCTAGATGACAATAACTTCAAGACTCTCAAGAAAAAAAAGAAGAGCTCAGAAAATGGAGAGATCTCCCATGCTCATGGATTGGCAGACGTAACATAGTAAAAATGGCCATCCTACCAAAGGCCAGATGGGTTCAATACAATCCCCTCAAAATCCCAACACAACTCTTCAAAGACACAGAAAGAGCAATTCTCAAATTCATCTGGAAAGGCAAAAACCCCAGAATAGCAAAAACAATTCCAAAACAATAAAAGAACGGCTGGGGGAATCATCATCCCTGACCTCAAGCTTTACCACAGAAAAATAGTGATAAAAACTGCACGGTATTGGTTCAGAGACAGACACGTTAATCAAAGACCCAGAAATAAAACCACATACTTAAGGACACTTGATCTTTGACAAATAAGCCAAAAATATACAATGGAAAAAAAGAAACCATCTTCAATAAATAAATGGTGCTTGTCTAACTGGCTGTCTGAATGCAGAAAAAAGAAAATAGACACATATTTGCCACCTTGCACATAGCAAGCCCAAGTAGATCAAGCCCAAGTAGATCAAGGACCTCAATATAAAATCAGATACACTGAATCTAATAAAAGAGAAAGTGGGAAAGAACCTTGAGTTCATTGACACAGGGGAAAATTTTTTAAACAGAACTCCATTGGCTCAGGCTCTAAAATCAAGAATTGATCAATGGGACCTCACGAAACTGGAAAGCTTCTGTATAGCAAAAGACATGTCCAATAAGACAAATTGGCAACCTGCATATTAAGGAAAAAAACTCTTCATTAACCCCACATCCAATAGAATGGTAATAGTTAAACTTTATAAAGAACTCAAGAAGCTAATCACACACACACACAAAAAACAACCCATTCAAAAAATGAGGTATTTCTATAAATAAAAAAAAGAGGTATTTCTATAAATAAAAAAATTAGCTATTTCTAAATCAAGATTTCAAAACTAAGGAATTTCAAATGGCTGAGAAACACCCAAAGAAACCTTCAAAGTCCTTAGTAGTCCAAGAAATGCAAATCAAAACAACCCTGAGATTCCCCCTTACACCAATTAGAATGGCTAAGATCAAAACCTCAGGTGACAACACATATTGAAGAGAATCTGGAGAAAGAGGAACATTCCTCCATTGCTGATGGGATTGCAAACTGGTAAAACCACTCTGGAAATCAATCTGGAGTTTCCTCAGAAATTTGGAAATAGATCTATCTGAAGACCCAGCAATACCTTTTGTACTGGCTAGTTTCATGTGTCAACTTGACACAGGCTGGAGTTATCACAGAGAAAGGAGTTTCAGTTGGGGAAGTGCCTACATGAGATCCAGTTGTGGGGCATTTTATCAATCAGTGATCAAGTGGGGAGGGCCCCTTGTGGGTGGTTCCACCTTTAGGCTGGTGCTCTTGGGTTCTATAAGAGAGCAGGCTGAGCAAGCCAGGGGAAGCAAGCCAGTAAGAAACATCCCTCCATGGCCTCTGCATCAGCTTCTGTTTCCTGACCTGCTTGAGTTCCAGTCCTGACTTCCTTTAGTGATGAACTGCAATGTGGAAGTGTAAGCTCAATAAACCCTTTCCTCCCCAACTTGCTTCTTGGTCATGATGTTTGTGCAGGAATAGAAACGCTGACTAAGACACCATTCTTGGGAATATACCCAAAAGATGCCCTACCATGCCACAGGGCCACTTGTTCCACTATGTTCATAGTGGCCTTATTTGTGATAGCCAGAAGCTGAAAACAACCTAGATGTCCCACAACAGAAGAAGGGATAGAGAAAATGTGGTTCATTTATACAATGGACTAGTACTCAGCTGTTAAGAACAAGGACATCCTGAGTTTTGCAGGCAAAAATCATTCTCAAACCACTTTATGAATAAAGAGTTGTTTTAGTGCTTTTAAAATGTCTTTCTTTCTGGAACCAACTGCTCTACATCAATTTTCAATTCAGAAAATTCATACATAAATGTATTTCTTTGTAAGCCACAAAAGGTGTTGTAGCACTCCTTAAAAGCATTTTGAAAATGCCCAAGTTACTAATGACTTCAGAAGCTGGACTTTTCTTAGTTTTCAGACAGACTCTCTCTCTATGTAGCCTAGATTATCCTCAATATCTAGTTCATTGTGCTTCTGTCTTCTGGTTTCTGGAATTGCATAGATTGCCTAAGAAGCTTAAGATTTTATATGAGACTAAAGCCAGCATTAACTTTCTGAAGAACTAGTGGGTTTTTTTCCTATGTGTGTTACATAGTTGGTGGATTGACTAGTTATACAAACCCCTTATTTTGAATTTTCTCATATTAATGTTGAGGATTTCTCTACTTTTATACCTTTATCGGCAATGCTCTGCATATGAAACCAACAGTATGCAATTCATTTGGATGCCTTACATGACATGTTATAAACGTATCTGCATATGTGTGCAGAGACAAAGGCAGTCTGTAACGACTGCCACCTGGCCCACACTAATTATAAACTCCCCTGGTTTCAGAAATATTAAACTATGAAAAAAATACATGACTTCAGCCAAAAGGATATTTCTTTACTGTCAAAGTTCTTAACCCTCCTGCACGGGTATGAAAAGTTATGAAAGAAAAAACTGTATTGATGATTAAGCTAATGCCATATTTATGTAACATAATTTGTAATATAGAGATGTATGCAACAGTGAAGAATACAGTAATTTTCTTACCTTTCCTGTGGCCACAGTGGATATGCAGTAGTTCTGTCCATGAAGATATAAATTGGTTTCTGTTGGGGTTTCCCAGCAAAGGTTTTACTTTCCACAACCTCAGCCTCATTTTTCCTTATAAATTCCATCTTAATTCATTGCTTCATTGGAAGATCTTGTGTTTTCATTCTGAAGGGAGTTGTAGATCTGGGACAACCACTTTCTCTTATCACACCTCTCTGAATGTTAACACACCTGGAGCAGCAAAGTTTTCTTGTCATCATTGGATGATGCCCAGGTGAAGGAACTAGTCAATAATAACAGGATTCAGAGTTGTTTCAATAAACCCATTTTTTTCAGCCACTGCAAGTCATCTTTTGATGACTTTTTTTGAAAGATAAACCCTTACTATAAACTAGCCTCTGAGATTTGAAATATCTGTTCCTTTGTAGCAACTATTTATTAATATTGTTTACATGCTGGTATATTCAAGAGTTATATTACTGCCCTTTGTGTTTCTTTCTCTTGGTGTTTGTGTGTGTGTTTGTGCACCTGAGCAGTGAATGTGCATGTATGTGCTTATACATGGACATGTGTTGAGGTCACACATGGTTTCTGGTGTCTTCTGGATATCTTACTTGTCTGTCTTTTGACTCGAGGTCTCTCACTGTACAAGGTATTCCATGACTGGCTAGATTGGCTGGGCAGTGACCTCTGGGGATCTGTCTGTCTCTGTTATCCCTATAGTTATAGACTCATGACCATGCCAACCTGACTTTTTACGTGGGTGCTGGGATCCATCCTCAGGTCCTTAGATGTCTGTGGAAAGCATTGAACTGAGCAACCAGGTATGCATCCTTAAAAGAGATGCCATAAAGCAAGATCAAGTATCTGTCATAGACAAAAGAGATGCCATTCCCTTCAGGTCATAGCCATTCAGTACAGTCACAGCAGTTTTTGCTGGACTTCCACGATCCAGGAACAAATGCATGGTGTGTAAGTCCTCTAATGGAAGTCCCCATGCACAGATTAAGTCACAGTAGTTCAATTTTGAAGGGTTTGATGAACAGCTATAGAGTTATTATATATTAATACTTCTTTCCTAGCAATTTAAGACAAATTTAAAAAATTCTATGATTTTTTTCTAATATTTTCCCCTTATGGATGAAATAAGAAAATTTATTACTTACTAGTAATAAATCTAAGTAAATAGATATATATCATAGACAGTACTCATAATGAAAAGAATTTGAAATTGTAAAGTTTTCTGCACATTGTTAAAGAGTCAAAATGAAAGAGAAAATCTATTTTCTAAACTTGCCAATATGTTAAAAAGTTTGGACTGTTCAGATATCTTAACAATATACAAGTATTTAATATACCAAGAACCCTGGAGTTTCTTCTGTTGCTTTGGGGATCTCATTTTATCAAGGACCTCTTGTGTAGAAAAAGGAGAACCATGCACTGCTTGTCAGGGCTTTGAGATCACGATTAGAGGATCTGAGTCATGAGGAAGAAAGATTGCTGTCTCACAGCAGAAGAGAGAGTCACTGAACCGATCTCACATGAGTTAAAATACATAGGCTCCAAGCTCAGCCAAGTTCATAATTAACAGGATAGGACACTGAGAATTTCCAGTCAGCCCCACCCCTAACCTAGATCCTGTCTGTTATTTCACAAACCCTAATCCCCAGTCTATTATTTATCATAAGTGGCTGGAAAAAGGAAAAAAAAAAGAAAGGAAAGATCATCTAAGAGCATCTAAGGCTGTGTGGCAATGACCAATTTCTCAATGTTAGCAGGAATAAGTTTGCGTTCAACTTCACTGAAGGAACTAAGTAAAGAGCTCACCAATTATCAAAGTCAGCAGGCTCCTTCCTAGTCAGGGGAAAAGCACTTTTGATGCTTGAAAAAGATTCACAAATACTCAGGTGGGAAATCAAATGTGGTACAAGCTGAAGGGGGAATTTTGGCTGTCCCTTGACATTGCCTGAGGACTTACCCACAATGGCACATTTTAAAACTACATATCTCACTTTTATCCTACATCAGTGGTTCTATTATTGTTATAATTTTGGTCAATGATTAATTCAAATTTATTTCCTTTTTTTAAAAGAAAAAAAAAAGAGGTGCCAGGGATGTGCTTGCCTAGGATAAGTAAGGGCTGATGTTCAATCAGTCAATCAATCAGTCAGTCAGTCAGTCAATCAATCAGTCTCTAGCCTAGGAAAGAATCCAGGTTAGATTCACTTTTGGTGATATCTTTTATTCCCTAAAGAAATGTTTTTACCTTTGAAGTATATCACCTGTGACAGTACTCTACTTTGCCAAAAGAAAAACTTAAAGGGACTTGCAGATTTAACCATTAAGTTTTACTGTGAGAATTAATTAAAGTTTAGTTGAATCTCTCAATTGAAATTTAAGTAATAAATGTTTTGGTTTTAAAATTTTTCTATCCTTATCCTATTTGATTTTTATCAAATCAATTTTGATAGTCAATATGACAATAATGTAATTATTAAGTTCATGTAAAATCAAGTTCTGATCTATGTGATATAATAATAAAGTTTTATTTCTTTTCATGCTTACCTTCTCAAGAATGTAAAGTACATATGTTACTGTATAGGTATGTATATAAAGACATGTATTTATAATTTTACAAAGTTAATTTTGGCCCTTCAATCCTGTCTCCAATCACAACACTCAGCAGTCTTTTTGTAAGGAACATTTTAGCTTAGTTAGTAATTTAGAGGTCTTGAATAATCTCAGCATATTGAAAGGTTTGTTCACAGTAATTATAAGCTCAAAACATGCTAATTATTTCTCCAGAACACTCTCTGAACCCAAATGTACTTTTTATTTTTCATCACAAATTAGTAATATTAAAGAGAAAAATGTGGGCTAGCACAGAAAAATGCAGCAACTAAACTGCCACCTAAAAATTCTGAAGCATTTGGTATTTTACTCCTTAATTTAAGTTCCCACTCTATCCCAGAGTTTGATCATACATGTAACTGAGAAAGGGGAATATATGATCGTGAAGATGAAAATTGGAGCAGATGTCTCTTAAACCCTACGTGACTTCATGGTGTGTCCATTTTCTTTTATCGCAGTTATTGGGTTGTCTGGGAAACACCTGCTAGAGTGTTCGGCAGTCTGTTGTTACCACTTTTCACTTAAAATGATTAGAATTCTGGCTAACCCATAATATGATTCATGAAGATAATTAGAAAAACAGTGCAAACTCGCTGAGAATCTTCCACTGTTAGGGCAGGCATTCTACTGAATCCTTGAGAGGCTGTAGGATCAGTGACCACAAGAGGATGTGATGTACAGTCACTGTTTCTATTGTCATTTGTATAAATGTTAGCGAATCAGTAAATGTCAGTTGCAAGCAAGTTGCATATTTATTTTTACAGTTATTAAAAAGGGTTTCTTATATTCTGTTTATAATAAACTTTTATTTTATGTACTTAGACGTATTTTTTGTTTGTTTGTTTGTTGTTTTGTTTTTCAAGACAGGGTTTCTCTGTGTAGCCCTGGCTGTCCTGGAACTTACTCTGTAGACCAGGCTGGCCTTGAACTCAGAAATCCGCCTGCCTCTGTCTCCTGAGTGCTGGGATTAAAGGCGTGAGCCACTATTGCCCAGTTTGGGATGTATTTTTAAGCACTAAAACAATCATGCCAATGGTAGAAAATTGGCTTAGGGAGTTGGACACAAAATTTCATGCCTTGTAGAGGTAAAAGAACAATTGATAGGAGAAAAAGGTTCAGGCTAATTGTCTCTCAAAGTGTAGTCCCTGATTAGATGCCCGCATTCCATCAGAAGGTCTCACATCTAAGAATATTTGGACAGCTCAAACTGGTCTTGATGTGGGCAAAAATCCTGTTACAAAATTTGTGGGAAGAGAAGAGGAATAGGTGCACTTGGAAGATTGAGGGAAGAAAGGTGGATATCCAAGCACATAGCATGAGATTCTCAACTAGTAAACAATAAAAAATTTAAATCTCTAAAGAATTTTGCCAATAATTTTAGTAACTAATGGAAAATAAATTACATAAAACTTTATTGACAGTTGCATCTGCTTAAAAATATAGATAGATCTCATTTCTTTCCAGCATAAAGTATGAAACTATTTTCTCTAAATAGGTTCTTATTTTTATCTCCTACACTTCAAAATTTTACTTAAATGTAAAATACACTCATGTTATACAGACATGTACAGTGATGTACATTATCAGTAAAACTGGTCATAATTTACATCATAATATTTTTCTTGTAATTAAAGAGGCTTTGAATAGTTACTATATTCTTTATAGTACAAGTCAGATCCCGAAAGACAAATACTGCATGTTTTCCCTCATGTTTTGAGAAGACCATAGTGAGTTTGGTGAGGAAGAGGAAGAAGGTAATAGCATTAGTAATAGTAATCACTAATTACTATTACTAATTAGTATTACTAATAGTAATTTGTATTTTTCTAATGTCAAAGTATATTGAACATCAAAATTATTTCTCAGCCACCATTTAGATCTCTGTTTCTAAGAACTCTATTTCACTTCACATCTCATTTAGATTTTCTTTGTTTATTTGATAGTATAGTAATTTATATTATATTCACTTTCCTTCTTGTAAACCAGTGGTTCTGAATGTTGACTGACCCATTCATAGGATTCACACATCAGATATCCTTCATATCAGATATTTACATTACAATTTATAACAGTAGCAAATTACAAGCATGAAGTAGCAATAAAAATAATTTTATGGTTGAGGGCCATCATAAGTTGAGAAATTATAAAGCTCTAACTCTCTAAACCCTCATATATGACATGTTTGCATTTGTTCAAGTTCATGGCCTCTTTTTTCATTAATTGATGTTAAGTGCATATATATTACTAAATATAACCTGCTCAGTTTGTTCAGTGTTACTTGTATGAATATACTTTCAGGGATGACCTTTTGATATTAGATAAACGATTGGGTGTTCTTCTCTGGGAAATACTATTACTCCAACTGTCAGTGTTCCTTAGTTGCCTGTAGTACTCTGTGTAGAGCTAAGGTCTCTGTGTCCCCTCCCCATTCACTTTTGTTTGTCCTTTGTCTTCATTCAAATAATGTTTAGGAAGTCATGTTGGTGAGCATTAATGGGCCTTGGTTCTCACAGAAAACTCCACGGTCCTCTTGTTCTTTCAATGTTTCCACCATTTTTTATTTTTTTTTTTTTTAAAGAATGATCCCTGAAATTTAGGCATGGCAGTTGTATTAAAGATGTAGTCATTGGGAATGAGAGCCACAATTATGCATTTTAAGGGGCACACACACCTTGTTGGTAACCATTTTTTCAGCAAGAAGTGAATAATGCCTTGTACTTGAAACCTAGCCAAACACCCAAAGCTATAGATGTCATGGATCTTGGAGGAGATTCTAAGATAGCATTACTAAAGCAGAATAGTTCCCAACTATGTTCTAAATATTTAACTTTATATCTATAGATGAGTGTTATCCTCACTCCTTCATCAAGAAACATCTCTTTGCAAGAGGTGACCATTACAGAATAATCACAGCTACACATCAATTATTATTATTAGCTTTCTCAGGATTTAGGTTTTGAGTTCTATTTTCCTTCCCCAATCTCTCCCTCCTTCCCTCAATTTCTCACATATTCATGATCCATTATACAATAATTACACACACACACACACACACACACACACCCCTTATTGAGTCCATTTAGTGTTACTAATATGTATATGTTTTTAGAATTGAACATTCTCAATTTGATTACCTATGAGGGAGAAAACTGATTATCCCTTCCTAAGCATTCACAGTGGCCTATCAATATATGTGGTTCTTTTGTTGGTCTTATTTAGGCAACCAGGTGGTTGTGATTTCATGAATGGAGCAGCCATATTGCTTGTAGAAGACATTATCGCATAGTAGGCATCCTGGTCCTCTTATTCTTATATTTCTGCCCTGCCTTCTGCAATGTTTCTTAATTCTTAAGTGTAGGGGTTGTTTTGTAGATCTTGGGGTTGGACACCCACAGTGACTTATTCTCTGTATTTTGAAAAGTGTTAGATCTTTGTAATTGCCCCTATCTGTTGCAAACAAAGAAGTTTCTATGGGGAATAGTCAGAACTACAGCTTATGTGTATGTGTAAAGTGTAAGAGTTTAGAGTACAGTTAGAAGCTATGCTGATTTGAGAAAATGGTAGTGTTTGATTTTCCTTCAGGGTCAATGACCTCTCCAGCAAGCTTATTTATTTAATAACATTAATGGTAGCTTATTGTTCAATAACACTTTTGATAGCTTTCATATGTTTAAAAATCTTTTGAGCTATTAATAATTTATAGTTTCTAAATTGATTTTCCAATTTTTAGGCATCTCTCTATTGTTTTAAATGCATAATTTGTTCTAGTGTGTTATCTACATATTAAACTGCCAGATTTGCTTTGCTTGATATTTTATCTGCCATTTATATCTGTCTGAATCTTTTAATGAAATAACTTCATAGTTTTTTCCCTGTGGCTTATGTGCTATGTTTGATTATCAAACGTATCTTATCTTTATATCATGATTTGAGAAGTGTTACTTCTTTCATTGTTAAGCAATCACATTTTTGGTGACATTTTGCTTCTGGGTAATATGAATACATCAAAGGCAGTTTATCGTCTTGCTTTTCTCCCCAAAGACTCAATATGAATTATTTATTTACTCAAATATAAATGATTGATGAGAATTACCAAAGGGTTAATATATACCTAAAATATTTCTTCTTTTTTTTAAATATTGTCCATAATATTATTCAGCTCTGAGAAATAACTGTCATACCTTAGGCTAATTTCAGAATTTAAATAGATAAAATGTTTAACGTTCAGGGCAATATCCTCTCACAAGTCCCTGGGGATTCCTCAGAGAAATCTTTACATGTACGTTGGTTAAGTTAGGAAATGTATTTCTCTTAAGTGTCTTTAAAATATTGCTTTTTAAGCTAATATTACTGGTTGAAGACATTCTAACCTGTGTGCATTGGGAAAATTTAACTGCAAGGACTTAACAGACTCATATACACTATCGTTACATATTCTGATTCTTTGTTCTGTATGATTTAAAATTTTGAAATGTCTAAAATCCAAAACAAAAACAAAGGAAAGAGGCTTCTGAGCCCTCATCCATAGCTGAGGAATTGTTAGCCTTTGATGACTGCTAGGGCTAGGAGAGTTGGATTTCTTTAGGAATGTTGGCCCTGATGCTCCAGTGGATGATCACATACCTACATACATATGGATAATAGAAGTTGGACTCAGAGAATTATTAAAAATGAGAAAGAACATGAACTTGGGACTTGGAAAAGGGATAGGTATGAATCTAGGAGTCTGGGTAAGAAATGAGTGAGCATATATGCATGCATGTAATACATTATATTGTCAGTTATTCTATTTATTATCAGATAATTAATAAAAATATTTTATTTTGAAATCATCATAACAGCTATATGTATTCTTAATAAAAATGAAAAACCTTCAACTTTACATTTCAAGAAAATAAAAATCAATTTTTAGCTATGAGGCAAAATTTTAAGATATGCTGGGAGATATATGAAACATATCAACAAAATTAAAGATTCAATCTATATGTGCACTAAAGTTAGGGAGCATCACATGGCATGTTACAAAGGAGGTCACATTCATTTTCCACATTGTATACAGAAGGAGTAATAAGAACTTGCCTATCAAAAAACTAGCTTTGGAAAACAATCACACCTAGAAAAACATTATTCATTGTTTTTAATGCTTCACAGACTATACTTTGCAAAACAAATTATTGCTTAGTATAGAAAAGGCTTTGAAAATTAAATATGTTAGCCTACTCTCTAGCTTCCTTTTTTTGTGTGGTTCCTGGAAAGACACCAGCAGGAAATCTCCCAGGTCTCAGAATTTTAGGAATGAATTTTGTCACAGAACTGTTGACCGAAAATGTTTATTGTTGGATTTGTGCTGCTCTGTGAAGAAATGCTTCAGCATCGAATCACCTTTCCCAGAAGCACTCAGCTTTGTTGCCCTAGCAGCCCCTAGTCCTTATTTCTACTGTCTGCCAAAGCACAAAAGCTCCCTACAACTCAGTATTAGCTGCTGCACAATTTGCTACACAGGATATCTATCATTGCTTCACAAAAGCCTCTGACAAATGAACCATTACTGTCATAGACAAGGTTTTTAAATCAATTCTTAACTATAACTTAACTCCTAACTTCATTGAGGAGTTTGAGGGTAATTACCAGAGCTGTAGTTTTTCTTGTGTATTTATTCATAATCTGCAGTCTTTAGGTTTGTTCCAATTATAATTTACCTACTACCTGTTGTGAAGCCTGGATAACAAGATAATGCAGGCAATTAGCAAGGTTTGCACACTACTGCAAGATAATCTGTTTCTTGACTTAGCTGCAGAGTGGAGTTCTATTGATAATATTCTGCTTCAGTTTCATCCCTAAGGACAACAAGTATTTTTCTTAATTGTATTTAGATCAGGGTGAGGTTCACAAGTACTTGGCAGGCAGTTAGACACACAGAAAAAAAAAACACTTCAAATGAAACGAAGTATGACAAGAATTATCTCTCAAATGTCGACAAATCACATTTCCATACTGAGATGGTCCTTCTGAGAACATCTCAATATAGCAAATATTGTTCCCCATACATTCTCCCCTTTCTCCAATCCAAACAACAGAAGTATTTCTTTATTATATATTATTTAAGGTTTTTTGGGGTAGAATAAAACGTAGCAATTGAGTTTTTTATTTCCTGGATACAGTCTTACACAGCTTCAGGTTCTTAGGCACTGAAGGAGTGGAGAGTATGGGTTCTGTCTCACAGAATAGTCTTAAACTCAATTTGGATATTTGTATGTTATTCCCACAAGCTTTGTGTCATGGTTGCATGTCACATAGGAAGGGTTTGTACATAGGTTGATGTTTACCTTTCTCCCTTAGTAGCATGCAGAATGCCCTTCAGTAACACAGACACTAGTTTTTAGGGGTGAAACTCTAGGTAGGCATCACCTCAATTCTGTTCAGAGTTGTGGAAGTATTGTCTTCAGCAACTGGGTCTTACTGTCAGCTTTTGGAGAGCCACTGATAGCCTTGGAAATAGCCTTTGTCATCAATGTATTCCTCTTCTTCTTCTTCTTCTTCTTCTTCTTCTTCTTCTTCTTCTTCTTCTTCTTCTTCTTCTTCTTCTTCTTCTTCTTCTTCTTCTTCTTTTTCTTCCTCTTCCTTCTCCTTCCTTCATTTCCTTCCTTCATTTCCTTCCTTCATTTCCTTCCTTCCTTCCTCCTTCCTTCCTTCCTTCCTTCCTTCCTTCCTTCCTTCCTTCCTTCCTTCCTTCTTTCTTTCTTTCTTTCTTTCTTTCTTTCTTTCTTTCTTTCTTTCTTTCTTTCTTTCTTTCTTTCTTTCTTTCTTTCTTTCTTTCTTTCTTTCTTTCTTTCTTTCTTTCTTTCTTCTTTCTTTCCATTTTAGGCATTAGTCCCACAGGGCCCCTTTGTCCAAAATCTCGATTAGATTTAACCTATTTTTGTTATTGAATGATTCATTTGGTGATTAGTGATATCCAGCTGGAGTTTGACTTCCTGTTCTTTGGAGATTTTATTTTGATTGCCTGCACATACACACATATTTTAGGATGCTAACAGCTTATTTTTCTATATTGAAGCCCTCAAATGGCCTTTCATATTAGGTGTTGATCCTGTATTCTCTAACTTGCCAATTTAACATTCTGTGTCTTATTTCTCTAAGCTTTAAAATTATATAATGACTAGGTGTGAAGATGGTGGATAGCCTTGTTTTGTTTCTGATTTTAATAAATTGCTTTGAATTTAATGTTGATGTCATCTATCGGCTTAATGTAAATTGCCTTTATGTTTTATCATGAAAGAGTCTTGGATTTTCTTAAAGGCCTGTTCATTCATTGAGATGATAATGTGGTTGTTGTCTTTTAAATTTATTTATATGGTGGATCACATTTATGGATTGAATAGGTTGAACTGGCTTCATTTATGTGATGAAGCCCATTTGATCATGATAGATAATCTCTGTTCATCTTTTCTTTTTTTTCTTTTATTTTTTATATTCTATATTCTTTGTTTACATTCCAAATGATTTCCCCTTTCCTGGTTCCCCCATCCCCAAAAGTCCCATAAGCCCTCTTCCCTCTGCCATTCCCCAATCAACTCCCTCCCAATTCTCTGTCCTGATAATGCCCTGCATTGCTGCATCAAGCCTTTCCAGGACCAGGGCCCTCTCCTTCCTTCTTCCTCCTTATAATCCTTTGATATGTGAATTGTGTCTTCGGTATTCAGAGCTTCTGGGCTAATATCCACTTATCAGTGACTGCATTCCATGTGTGTTCTTTTGAGATTGGGTTACATCACTTAGGATGATATTTTCTACTTCCAACCACTTGCCTAAGAATTTCATGAATTCATTGTTTTTAATTGCTGAGTAGTATTCCACTGTGTAAATATACTGCATTTTCTGTATCCATTCCTCCATTGTGGGACATCTGGGTTCTTTCCAGCTTCTGGCTATTATAAATAAGGCTACTATGAACATAGTGGAGCATCTGTCCTTATTGTATGCTGGGAAATCCTCTGGGTATATGCTCAAGAGTGATATAACAGGGTCCTCTGGAAGTGTCAAGCTCAGTTTTCTGAGGAACAGTCAGACTGATTTCCAGAGTGGTTGTACCAGCTTGCAGTCCCACCAGCAGTGGAAGAGTGTTCCTCTTTCTCCACATCCTCGACAACACGTGTTGTCTCCTGAGTTTTTAATCTTAGCCATTCAGACTGCTGTGAAGTGAAATCTCAGCATTGTTTTGATTTGCATTTCCCTAATGACTAATGATATTGAGCATTTCTTAAGGTGCTTCTTGGCCATTCGAAGTTCTTGAGGTACAAATTCTTTGTTTAGCTCTGTACCCCATTTTTTGATAGGGTTATTTGGCTCTCTGGAGTCTACCTTCTTGAGTTCTTTGTATATATTGGATATTAGCCCTCTGTCAGATGTAGGGTTGGTGAAGATCTTTTCCCAATTTGTTGGTTGCCATTTGGTCCTTTTGACAGTGTCCTTTGCCTTACAGAAACTTTGTAATTTTATGAACTCCCTTTTGTCAATTCTTGGTCTTAGAGCATAAGCTATTAGTGTTCTGTTCAGGAACTTTTCCCCTGTGCTCATGTCCTCAAGGGTCTTCCCCAGTTTCTTTTCTATTAGTTTCAGTGTGTCTGGTTTTATGTGGAGGTCCTTGATCCACTTGGAGTTGAGCTTAGTACAAGGAGATAAGAATGGATAGATTTGCATTCTTCTGCA
This sequence comes from Apodemus sylvaticus, assembly GCF_947179515.1. NCBI lineage: Eukaryota > Metazoa > Chordata > Mammalia > Rodentia > Muridae > Apodemus > Apodemus sylvaticus. The sequence goes on along the minus strand of NC_067479.1, from coordinate 38,933,225 downwards.
TGCTGACTTCCAGTTGAACCAGCACCATTTGTTGAAAAGGTTCTTTTTTCTACTGGATTATTTTAGTTCCTTTGTTGAAGATCAAGTGGCCATAGGTGTGTGGGTTCATTTCTGGGTCTTCAATTCTATTCCATTGAACTACCTGCCTGTCACTGTGCCAATACCATGCAGTTTTTAACACTATTGCTATGTAGTACTATTTGAGGTCTGGGATACTGATTCCCCCAGAAGTTCTTTAACTGTTGAGAATAGTTTTATCATTTTTTCTTGGATTCAGTTTGCAAGTATTTTAGAATTACTTTTTAGAATTACAAGTAATTAAGAAATTTTGCATCTATGTTCATAAGGAAAATGGATCTGTGATTCTCTTTCTTTGGGGTTGGATTAAATATCAGGAAACCTATGGCTATGTAAGAATGAGCAATGTTCCTTTTGTTTTTATTTTGTGGAATAATTTGAAGAATATTGATGTTAACTCTTTTGAAAATATAATAGAACTTTGCAAAGAACCAACTGGCCCTGGTCTCTCTCTCTCTCTCTCTCTCTCTCTCTCTCTCTCTCTCTCTCTCTCTCTCTCTCTTTCTCTCTCTCTCTCTTTCTCCTATTTCACTGGGGATTATGGTCTTGCTTAAATTGTATATGTGATCCTGATTTATCTTAGTTGATTTATATTGAGATTTAACTAGTTGATATATTTCAAAAAAGATTCACTTCTTTGAGATTGCTTCATTTTTCAGAGTGAAGGGTTTTAAAATATGTGCCCACAATCCTCTGGATTTCCTCACTGTCTAATTTGAATTTTCTCTTCTTTCCTTTTTAGATAACTTGGGTAAGGGTTTGTCGCTCTTTTTTCAAAGAACCAACATTTTATTTCACTAATTGCTCTATTGATCTCAGCCCTGAGATGGATAATTTTTGCCTCTATTCCTTTTGTATGCATGAATTCTTCATTTTGTTCTAGAGTTTTCAGGTATGCTATTACAAGATATTACCAAGTTTTAAAATCTAGACACTAAATGCATCTAACTTGCCTCTAAGAACCAACTGGTTTTCCATAAATTTGGGTATGTTTTGTATTCATTTGAATTCAACTCACCATATTTTTATTTAGTTGCTAATTTCTGTCTTGAGGCTTTTTTCATTTAGTAATAAGTTGTTCAGTTTCCATGAGTTTGTAAAATCTATTTTGTTTTTTTGGCTGTTGATCATGGCTAGATATGATCAGGTTATTTCACTTTTCTTGCTGTGTGTTTGAGTGTGTGGTTAATTTTGGAGAAAGTTCAATGAGATGCAAAGAAGAAAGCATATCTTTGAGAGGTTAAAATGTTCTGTAAATAATGCATAAGTCCATTTATTTTATGATATCAGTTATCTCCAGCATTTTTCTATTTAGTTTTTGGCTGAATGAACTGTCTATTAGAGAGAGTAGGGTATTGAAATCCTTTTTAATCACTGTATGAGGGCCAATATATGACTTAAGTTGTAGTAGTCTTTCTATTGTCAGTTTTGGTGCCATGTGTTTGGTGAATAGATGTTCTTTTTTCCTTTTATTTTTAAATTCTGTTTTTATTCAATATATTCATTATTTACATTTCAAATGATTTCCCTTTTCCTGGATCTCACCTTCCGAAAGTTCCATAAGCCCTCTTCCCTCCCCCTGTCCCCGAATCAACCTCTTCCCACTTCCCTGTCCTGGTATTCCCCTACACTGCTGCACTGAGCCTTTCCAGGACTAGGGGCCTTCCCTTTCTTCTTCTTGGGCATCATTTGATATGTGAACTTTTTCTTGGGTATCTCATTTATCAATGAGTGCATACCATGTGTGTTCTATTGTGATTGGGTCACCTCACTCAGGATGACTTTCTTCAGTTCTACCCACTTGCCTAAGAATTTCATTGTTTTTAATAGCTGAGTAGTATTCCAGAGTGTAAATATACTACATTTTCTGTATTTATTCCTCCACTGAGGGATATCTGGGTTCTTTCCAGCTTCTGGCTATTATAAATAGGGCTGCTATGAACATAGTGGAGCATGTGTCCTTATTACATGCTGGGGAATCCTCTGCATATATGGCCAGGAGTGATACAGCGGGATCCTCCAGTAATATTATGCCCAGTTTTTTGAGGAACCACCAGACTGATTTCCAGAGTACCAGTTTGCACTCCCATCAGCAGTGGAGAAGTGTTCCTCTTTCTCCACATCCTCTCCAGCACCTGTTTTCTCCTGAGTTTTTGATCTTAGACATTCTACCTTGCGTGAGGTGAATAGATGTTAAGAATTACTATGCCATCTTGGTGGATTTCTTCTTTCATTAGAATGTAGTGTTCTTCCCTATTTCTTTTGATTAATCTGAAGTTTATTTTGCTATATCAAAATTGCTACACCAGCTTGTTTTTTTCTGTCTAGGAATATCTTTTTTTATCCTTTAACCTGAGCTGTTGTCTATTCTTGTTTTTAGGGTCTATTTCCTGTATGCAGGAATGGATGGATCATATTTTTTAATCCATTCTCTTGGTCTTTGTCATTTTATTGGGTAGTTGAGATAATTGATTTTGAGAATTACCAATGAGTAGTGTTTGCTGAGTCTTGTTATTTCATTGTTTTGGTGTGGATCTCCTCACCTTTTGCTTTGCTGATCTTAGATGAATTATTCCTTGTGTTAGCTTCTCCAAACTGAAATTTTGCTTATATCACCTTTAACAAGGCTGGATTTGTAGATCCACACTGCTTAAATTTTGTTTCTTAATGGAATCTTTATTTCCCCATCTTGTGATTGAAAATTTGGTGGATCTAGAAGTCTGGGTGGTTAGCATCTGTGGTCTTTTAAAGTTTATAGAAATTCTGTTAATGCTGGCTTTTTGATTCTATAATAGAAAGCCAGGTGTTATTCTATTATCACTTTTCATATATATATATATATATATATATATATATATATATATATATATATATATATATACATACGTATATATACGTATGTATATATATATATACATACCTATGTTAATCACTCATTTTTTCCTTATAGCTTTTAATATTCTTTCTTTGTCTTTCTTTGCCCTGTATGTTTATTTGTTTGGATTATTATGTGTTATAGGGGATTTATTTTTGGTCTTATATATTTGGTGTTCTTAAGCTTGCTTTATCTTGATAGGCACCCCTTTTTTAAAGATAAAAACATTTCCTTCTATGATACTGAAAATATTTTCTGTGCCTTTGGCTTGTTTTATTTCTACTTCTTCTATTCCTATATTCATAGATTTGATATTTCCATACTGCCCCATATTTTCTGGATGTTTTGTACTAGGAATTTTAAAAATTGAACATTTGCTTTCAACAAGGTCTTTATCTGTCTTCAATTCCTGGAAATCTTTCTTTCTTCTACTCTATTCTGTTGGTAAGTCTTACCTCTGTGCTTCCTGTTCAACTTCCTACAATTTTTTTATTTCTATAACTACATAAATTTGGGTTTTCTTCATTGAGTCTCTTTCTATTTGCAAGTTTGAAACTGATTTCTTCATTTTTCCACTATTTGTTTTTGTTTTCATAGATTTCTTTAATGGGTATTCATTTCCTCTTTAAGTTCCTCTAACACATTCATAAAGTTTATTCTGTATTCTTTGCCTAGTACTTTAGTAATATAGAATCTCTCAGAGGGTACTGTAATAAGGGCTTATCTTAATTGAAACATGTCAACTTAGGTGGTTTTATAGTACTTGAGTAGAGGCATCTGGGTTTTAGGTGATTATAATTCTAGGTGATGATATATATCTATATATCTATATATCTATATCTATATCTATATCTATATCTATATCTATATCTATCTATCTATCTATATATATATATATATATATATATATATATATATTGTGGTTGGTGAGTATTCTGTTCACTGGTATTTAGTATTTGTTTTGAGGTGAAGAGACACTATAACCACAGCAATTCTTATAAAGGAAGACATTTAGTTGGGGCTGACCTTCAGTTTCAGAGATTTAGCCCATTATTATCATAGCAGGAAGCATAGCTCTACACAGGCAGATATGGTGCTGGAAGGTAGCGAAGAGTTCCACATCTGGATCCAAAGGTGGGCAAGAAGTGACTGCTATATTGAGTGTGGTTGGGCTGCCCCCAGTTACCACTTCTTCCAACAATACCACATTTACTCCCATATGGCCATACACAACCGTAATAGTGCCACTCTCTATAGGCCTATGGAATGTAGTTTCTTTTAAAACACCACATTTGGCATTGTTGCCCTCTCTTGTTCTTAGTAGAGTGTAGTGTCTATGAGTTAGTTTGTCAGGAATTCTTCTCAGATCCTTCAAAGTGTAGCTCCTGGAATTCTGGATTATATGTGTTTTTTGGTATTGGGAGAAGACACTTAGAGATGATGATGGAAAGCATCCCTGTGCCTCCAGGATCTGTTTAGTTCCCTGGAGACTAATGGAAAAGCAGGAATGGCCATATCAAGTAGTGGGCTGCAGAGCTGGACACTTGACTGGGGTTTTGGATTTTTAGGAAAGAAAGGAGAGTAAGGATATGAAGATTGCTTACCTGCTTCTCCATCCTACCTGTTTCATGTTCTATCTGCTTCCCTGGCCTGTGTGCCAGGTGGGTTTCCAGGATATGCCTGTGGGCAGCAGAGGGTGAGAGAGAGAAATGGGATGGTGAAGGAGGATGAAGGAGGAGATCTGTGTTTTCCTGGATATGGGGAAGAGAGGAATCAAGGCCTATGGAAAGTGGTTCCTTACTGTGTTGTGCATGAGTCTGAAGGATTGGAATCAGAAGGGAGAAAGTTGGACATTTTTAATTTTAATTAGAAAATCAGATGACTATATTCTAAAATAAAATAGATGCAATAACTTCTGGGTTCTTTTACATTCCAATTTAGCAAATTTCCCAATAAATTTCTTCCATTTAATTTTAAAGTGATTTCTATATTTTATTTATTTATTTATTTATTTATTTATTTATTTATTTAAAAAATTTACCTAATGTGAGTGTTCTACAAATGAAGATTTCACAAGGACTTACAGGGTTAAGCTTTTTACCATATGACTACCTCCATCTGTTTTTCAATTTTTGAGTTCATGAGACTGTCTCTTACCCTCTCAGCAAAGATAATTAATGATATTAAAACTTCTTAGCAGTAAATCAACTCAGTGGTTTCAGTATGTTCTTTGAAAGAAAAGATATCTTTGCAAAATTTTGTTTCTCTATGAATAACTGGATGTACTCTTCTTTCAAAGGTACAAAGTATTTCTTCTTTCAAAGGTACATCATTTGTTATTCATTATCACTCCTAAAATCCATGATATACGATCATGCTATATATTGTATTATTATTCTCATGTTACTTTTCTAAGTCAGTTATCTCTATTTGTGTTGTTTGCTCTAATTTTGAACACATTCTGCTCAGAGAACTTTGAAAAAGAATGAAATCAAAATTCCAAAGTCCTAGCTTGGTAACACAAAATTGAGTATACATCGATGTGACGATTATAGGTGTTCTTACACTGAATGCTTTCATTCAGTTGCAGTCAATAAAACAGGAGAATATTAAGTAATGGTTATTGTTCAAGAGGACATTAATCCTCTTGGACAATTAACTTCTAGATAAACAAAGAAAACCTAAGGAAAATATCCAACCACTTGTAAATTAATTAGAGCTAGTCAACTGGATAATGGAGAAAAGACATCATAGACAACATTGAAGAAAACAATCTAAGTGGTAAGAAAATAGTTATGAGCATGCTCCTTCACTACAAAGCTGCACAGTGGATGCCAGCTGGCTGGTTGTCCCCTGATACTGATGAAGTCTTTTCTAGCTAAACTCTCTGAAAATGTAGAGAGTGAAATACCTAAATTGAAACCTTTGATTATAAGATGCAAATGATAATGTGCTGCCCTTTTGATTGCTTGAAATAGAAGTATGGAACCTGGGGGTAGAATTAAATAATCCACTGTAGTGAGGATAACATAGCTGAAAATGAAAGGAAATATAAAGCTGCTCCCCAGCCTTACCCATATGAACTTTGTATGTGATGGAAAGCTCGTGTTCTTTCCTAACACTATGCCATGGGCAGACTGTGGGTCTTGTTGCAGGAAGCTTCAAAGTAGTCTTGCAACCTGACTGGGAATACTTTGGATCCTGAGAAGGTGTACATGGCAATAAAATATGGATTAGTGATGAAAAGAACCTTTTCTTTAGATGCCCAGTTACATCTAGGGGGAAAGATGTACCAATATTTAAGAGAAAAGAAAGAAAAAAAATCCCACAGCAGCCCAAAGAGTTCTGGCGCTTTTTCATGTTCTTCTGCTATGTCATAGCATATGGAAATATCAGAATATAGAAAAATACCAACTTCTCTTTCTCTCTTTGATATTTTTTCCACTTTTCACTCATGCCTTCTCATATAGTTCTCACTCTTTCCAAGTACCTCAGAGAAGAGAACTGCGGGTAATGTTCCCAGCCCATAGTTAAGAGGGGTTTTATTGTATTGTTAGGGAAGGCTGAGTGCCTTTGGAGACAATATGAAGCACCTCAGATAAGCAATATGTGTTTACCTGCAATGGTGTTCAGAGATGGCTTCTGCTTTTGGGCACTATCCTCTCTTCACTGCTAACAGACACTCAGAATTAAATGTAAGCAAAGAGTACACTTGCCAATGAAATGCAGTTTTAAGATATTTCTCCAGCATTCTTTTACCTGGAATAGCTACTCTGAGTCACTTCCAATAGAAACATTTTGCAACTTTCACCAGGGTGCATGTTTCTAGTAATCAGTTTTCCATTACTGGTAGAAACACCTGAGGTAAAACTATATTGTGGAGAGAATTGTTAGCTTTTACTTTTTTTAAAAAAAAGTTTTCACATAGTTTTGAAAGTTTCAATCAATGGTCAGCTGGATACAGTGCTTTGGGACTTGAAGCAAGTAATGTGGAGAAAGAGAGAGAGGGTAAGCGGGAAGGGGAAGGGAAGGGGGAGAGGAAAAGGGAGAGCGAGGAGAGGGAGATGAAGAAGGAGAGAGAGGGAGAAATAGACAGAGAGAAAGAGAGAGAGCACACAACCCCAAACCTGCTTACTTAATGATCAGAAATGTAAAAGCAATTAGTGTCCTGTGTTAGTATTAGTATTAGTTTCATACTGAGATGCATGGCCTCATACAAAGAAAGTCTTCTTATAGCCTATACATCTTAAAGGTTTACACTGTTTCCAGTAATGTATGGAGTTTGGAGGACATCCTACTTCTAAGGCACAGCAGAACTAAGGGAATACTTGCTGTCTATTTTTTAATATTTGCACCTAAATCTACCTACAACTTTATCGTTCCTGTTGGTTTTACTAAAATCAATAGAGGGGCTTTTAAGCTCTCAGATTAAATTCTACAAGTGATAGTTCTAGACTAAAGCTAGAGGAGCTGAGAGAATACCACGGTTTGATAAGCTTCTAGAAGATTATAAATACAACAATTGGGTAACACAATTGTTGAGTAATCAGTCATCTTCTATCTTTAAACCCTTAAGAAATGTAATCAATAGTCCTACTCAGCTGTAAAGCTTACTAACCTCAACATTGACCAGCCAAGCAAGATAATCGCAAGGGTACAATAGTGACCCTTTTATGTTGAGGGCATCCACCAGTTGTTGATTAGCATTAAACTCTGCTCAATAGGAAATTCATTGATGATAATGCAAAGCTAGCCAACTACCCAAGGCTGTGTGACAAGACAGACAAGAAGAAATTATTATACTACCCGTTTGCTAAACCAGTATAAAATTGCCTCCTAAATATTTATCCACACACAGACACTGATCAGTGTACCTCTTGCCCCTCCTGAAAGAAGCTTCTTTTTGCAGCGGAGAAAAACCATTTCAGAAAGCAACACTGGTCATAACACACAGAATAAAGGACTTGTGGTGTGTTCAATCTTGCTTTATACATTCATAATGCAACCACTACAACCACTCAACAAACAGTGAGGAAGACTGGGATGTTTTGGGATATCTAATTATACTGTGAACCCTGAGATTGTAGTCTGGTAAAAACCTGTCTCTAGATGTGATGTGGCTTAGCCCTAGCATACATCTTTAATCCAAGAGTTTTCTGTTTATTGTAAACAAGATTAAATATAGACACCCATAGGTCAAACAAAAAAGCAGAGCAAGCAACCATTTGACAGGAAGTGAACATAGGAAAAAACAGTATAAAGAATAAGAGGAAGTCAGGAGGAAGGATAGAGACTCACAGGAAGTAGAAGGGAGTGGAATTTTGTTTGAAGTCTATTTAAGACAATGTAGATAAGGAAAATTTCAGGCACAACAGTTGAGGAAGTTTAGCTGGGTGCTTTCTCTGCCTCTCTGAGCTAGCTTGCTTTCAGTCCAGCATTTGGCTCCCGAGTCGTGAGTCTTTAATTAGCAAAATATCAAACAGCTGGGATTTTGTTTTAAAAACAATATTGTGAGATGTCTTAGTCAGTGTTCTACAGGTGTGAGGAGAGACCATGACCACATGATGATAGCAACTATTAAAAAAAAAGCATTTAATTGTGCCTTGCTTATAGTTCCACAGATTTAGTCTTTTGCCATCATGGGCAGGGCACATGGAAACATGGAGGAAGGCTTAGTATTGGAGAAGTGAGAGTTCTACATGTGGTTCCACATGAAGCAGGAAGAGAGCGAGGTCTTGGACCTGCTTTGATTCCTTGGAACTTCCTAATCTTATTAACATATATGAGCCCATGGGTGTTGGAAGTGAGATTGTAGGAGGCAGAGGACAATACCTGTTATAAGGACCCATGAAAAGGGGAAATCATTTGAAATGTAAATAAAAATATATCAATAAAAAAAACAAAAAAAGATAATGTCTTCTAGACATGAAAATTATACTCATGGCATCTCAGCAGTATGGTCACTTAAACAAAACCTTCTGGATGATTGGCTCTAGTTTACCTGACATTATGAATAAGGAAACATTACAAGGTTTGACCACTACATGAAGAACTACAGTAAACTTATGGCTGTGGAGAGAGGGGAAATCAGTCTCTGGAAATGAAATTTCTGATAATTTATTGAACTCCAAATAGTCAGCCCTAAACACATATAGATATGAGGAATACTAAGTGGATTTATCAGGTTGTTCATGTATATCTCACCAAGAATAACTAAAGAAGTAGTCATACTTTTGAGAGAGAGAGTGGCACTAATTGTTGGAAAAGAGAGAGGTATGAAAATGAGGTAAACGTAGTGTTTGGCTCATTCATTTTTCTATTGCTGTATGATATACTAGTACCAACACATCTTACAGAATAGCATTCTTGGGGCTTACCTTAGTTTCAGAATATTGGTCTATGACTAGCGTGGCAGTGAGTATGGCAGTAGGAAGGCAGCCCTGAGCTGTAGCTGAGTGTTTACATGTTGAGAAAAAAAGTACAAGGCAAAGAGAGAGGAAAGAAGAGAAAGAAGAGAGAGGATAGAGAGACAGACAGACTAACTGTGAATGGCTTGGTGTTCAAGAAGTTTTTAAATGTCAAAGCCTCAGTGGAACACAAAGAAATGTCACACTTCCTTACTCTTCCCAAGCAGCCCCAATGACTGAGGAGCAAGCACTGCACATAAGAAGAGCCCATGAAGGCCATCTTCATTCAAACCACCACAGTACTCATGTATGAACTTTAAAAAAGCATAAAAAGACTTTATTTTAAGATGAAAGGGTTGATGTAGAATAGGATCTAGACTGGGATAAGAAGCAGCAAAGACTTAAAAAATTATTTTTAGTCACTTTTGAAAATTTGTGTCTGCCTTCTAGAGAAACCATCAGTGAATAAATTATGAGTGTGCATTTACTAGTCATAAGACCAATTTCTGTTATGTCTTATTTTTGAGATTTAAACACTTTAAGAAATTCCTAGCCTGTGCTTATTATATCACACTCTACACTTGCTGCTTGGCTGTTCTGAAGCTTTGCCTCTTGATATAATTTGAAGCTGTGTGTGTTTGGTTTTTAATCGTAATTTCCACTTCCTTAAGAGCATGGCCTTGCCTTATTATGCTCATTTTTGAGAAGTAGTCAAGTGTATGCTTACATCATGACTCTAGACAGAAATCATAACTGACTACAGTAAGTGCAGCCACATTGCTACACATATGGACATGTTGAAATCGATCTTATATTTTATATATTTTTACTTGATCATTTTGAAGAAACAATATGTATGTATGCATCATGTACATAGTTCTCAATATTTATTTACTTAAATGATGCAATGTATTTTTGTTATATACTTACCCAAGATATTTTTTTAATGTATGTGGTATAAAATTGCTGAGCTAGTAGTAAGAGTTTGGAGAAATTTACAGGTGAAATTGAAAGATTTTGATTGTGACACTATGATAGTAATACTGTCTGGAAAATGTGAAGAACTGGTTAGAAATAAAAAGTATGAAATGGTCTTATATTAAAGGCACATTGTGTAGCCAGTAAAATTGTGTGATAAAGGTGGAAATGTACCACTTACGGGATGTGCTACCACTGTCAGCAATGTTCATGGACTATATCGTTTATTAGGAAAAGCTTGACCTCTACCAAAATGAAGCCTGTTTCATTTGATGAACTTGCTTTGTCTTAATTCATCACCCATGCTCCATTTTTGCAGTGGTTATTGGCACTGGCATGAACATCTGCATCCTCTTCTTCTGACAGATGGATGTCACTCTCCAGTTCTGAGGTGGTTCTTTCGAAGTTCATTTTTGTCTTCCTAACTCCACATATCATTCAGTTTTTCTCATTTTCTTCAGGAAAATTTATAATTATGTTACAATTTGCTCCACAGCATCTGACCAGTGCATGTTCCACATTCTTAGACAGAGCTTAGAAATGTTCATCTTGAAGAGTTCTGCTCCTTGTTCTGAGGAAACTTAAAGTACTGTAAATATCACCCAGTAGGTTACAGCATAGTCCTTATTTTGTTGAAACATCAAGTCAATATTCTCTTATTAAATACATATTATATACTGAGTATTGGTATCCCTATATATGACCATAGGTATGCTAAAATAAGTATGAATGTAGACTCATATCTGCATATATGTATATAATAGGCAGGTTACATATATGCATATATTATATGTAAATTACACACACATTTTTTAGATAATATAATATATAACAATACATGCATATAATGTGTAATATATAATGTGTGTATATTATATATATTATATATGATATACACATATGCCATATAGTTATATATTGACTAATATACACATATATGCACATGATATATGATATATGATATATCATATTATATATTATAGATTAATACATAATATGTTAAATATTTATATAACATTACATAGAGTAATTGTATATATGTGTATATGTTATATAATATATATGTATAATTTTTTATATACCTATGTACATACATATATTGCAGTACATAAAAATGACAGAATCTATGTTAGAATAGAAAAAGCTCCTGGCCAAAAGAATACAGTGTCTGATTCTGTTGGAGACTTAATGTTCCAGCTTGGGTAGTTCAATTGTATGGGCAAATGACCTCCCTTAGGATCGTAGACTCACCTTAAGCCATAGTAAAGAGATATGAGGAATAACTAGTCCTTAATTAAGATACTAGATTTTTCTTAGAATTCTTGCTTCCAGTGCAGCAGCTTAACACCACAGCCAAGTAAGGTTGGAATTATGTCCACTGTGTGAGTTAATCAGAAAAGCACAACCTTCCTGCTTTTCTTTCTGTGAATTTTCTAAGCATGGTTCCTTTAATATTTTGGGCTTCCTTATGCTTTTTGTTTTCTGTTTTTGTTTTTGTTTTTGCTATGTGGCTGCTTGTTGGCAATGTGTCTGGCCACTGACTTAAATGGCATGACTTTTACCTTTCTCTGCTCCATTTGCCTCTTCTGGGCAGTAGCTGAAGTTTACATCTATTAAGCTGTGATAAAAATTTCCTTGTGTTTCCATTTGATTGATTCCATTCTAAAATTCTTTTATTCGTGAGATTTTTGAACTCCAAAGGTGATTCTAGTTTTCTCTGTACTATTAAGGAGAATATAAATAGAGCTACAAAGATATCCAAAGCTGGTTTTGATGTGCTAGTGCACCATAAAACATAAAAGGCTCTTTTCAAAGTTCCCAAGGAGAGCTAATCATCTTACTAGTATAAAATGAGTACAGGGAGGATTTATTTTGGCTTATGGTTTGGACATTATAGGCTACAGTCATTTGGGTCCATTGCTTTCTGATCTATCGGTAGGCACCATGCTATAAAGGCAGCACTGGCTGGTGACAACCACAAGGAAAAACAAAGGAATTTTCTGTGGTTCTCTGTGTCTTATTCAGTGGCACAACTCCAACAATCTAGTATCATCTACCAGGGCCTTACTAAAGTCTGTGCCAACTCTCAATACTTCCATGGTCTGAGAACTAATCAGTACATAGATCTATGAGGGAAACTCAGGATCTAGATTACAACATTTTCTCTAGAAACACCTTTTAAAAATGCTTTAATACGATAATTGCTCTTTCTAACTCTGTGAAGAATTGAGTTGGGATTTTGATGGGTATTGCATTGAATCTGTATATTGCTTTTGGCAAAATGGCCATTTTAACTATATTGATCCTACCGATCCATGAGCATGGGAGGTTTTCCCATTTTTTAAGGTCTTCTTCCATTTCCTTCTTCAGAGTCTTGAAGTTCTTGTCATACAGATCTTTCACATGTTTGGTAAGAGTCACCCCAAGATACTTTATACTGTTTGTGGCTATTGTGAAGAGGGTCATTTCCCTAATTTCTTTCTCAGCCTGCTTATCCTTTGAGTATAGGAAGGCCACTGATTTGCTTGAGTTGATTTTATAACCTGCCACTTTGCTGAAGTTGTTTATCAGTTGTAGGAGCTCTCTAGTGGAGTTCTTTGGGTCACTTAGGTAGACTATCATGTCGTCTGCAAATAATGATAGTTTGAATTCTTCCTTTCCAATTTGTATCCCTTTGACTTCCTTGTGTTGTTGAATTGCCCGAGGTAGTACCTCAAGTACAATATTGAAAAGATAAGGAGAAAGGGGGCAGCCTTGTCTGGTCCCTGATTTCAGTGGGATTGCTTCAAGTTTCTCTCCATTTAGTTTGATGCTGGCTACTGGTTTGCTGTATATTGCTTTTACTATGTTTAGGTATGGGCCTTGAATTCCTGTTCTCTCCAAGACTTTAAGCATGAAAGGATGCTGAATTTTGTCAAATGCTTTTTCAGCATCCAATGAAATGACCATGTGGTTTTGTTCTTTTTTTTTTATTCGATATAATTTATTTACATTTCAAATGATTTCCCCTTTTCTAGCCCCACACTCCCTGAAAGTCCCGTAAGCCCCCTTCTCTTCCCCTGTCCTCCCACCCACCCCTTCCCACTTCCCCGTTCTGGTTTTGTCGAATACTGCTTCTCTGAGTCTTTCCAGAGCCAGGGGCCACTCCTCCTTTCTTCTTGTACCTCATTTGATGTGTGGATTATGTTTTGGGTATTCCAGTTTTCTAGGTTAATATCCACTTATTAGTGAGTGCATACCATAATTCACCTTTTGAGTCTGGGTTACCTCACTTAGTATGATGTTCTCTAGCTCCATCCATTTGCCTAAGAATTTCATGAATTCATTGTTTCTAATGGCTGAATAGTACTCCATTGTGTAGATATACCACATTTTTTGCATCCACTCTTCTGTTGAGGGATACCTGGGTTCTTTCCAGCATCTGGCAATTATAAATAGGGCTGCTATGAACATAGTAGAGCATGTATCCTTATTACATGGTGGGAAATCCTCTGGGTATACGCCCAGGAGTGGTATAGCCGGATCTTCTGGAAGTGAGGTGCCCAGTTTTTGGAGGAACCGCCAGACTGATTTCCAGAGTGGTTGTACCAATTTGCAACCCCACCAGCAGTGGAGGAGTGTTCCTATTTCTCCACACCCTCTCCAACACCTGCTGTCTCCTGAATTTTTAATCTTAGCCATTCTGACTGGTGTAAGGTGAAATCTCAGGGTTGTTTTGATTTGTATTTCCCTAATGACTAATGAAGTTGAGCATTTTTTAAGGTGCTTCTCCGCCATCCGAAGTTCTTCAGGTGAGAATTCTTTGTTTAACTCTGTACCCCATTTTTTAATAGGGTTGTTTGGTTTTCTGGAGTCTAACTTCTTGAGTTCTTTATATATATTGGATATTAGCCCTCTATCTGATGTAGGATTGGTGAAGATCTTTTCCTAATTTGTTGGTTGCCGATTTGTCCTCTTGATGGTGTCCTTTGCCGTACAGAAACTTTGTAATTTTATGAGGTCCCATTTGTCAATTCTTGATCTTAGAGCATACGCTATTGGTGTTCTGTTCAGAAACTTTCTCCCTGTACTGATGTCCTCAAGGGTCTTCACCAGTTTCTTTTCTATTAGCTTCAGAGTATCTGTCTTTATGTGGAGGTCCTTGATCCATTTGGATTTGAGCCTAGTACAAGGAGACAAGGATGGATCAATTTTCATTCTTCTGCATGCTGACCTCCATTTGAACCAGCACCATTTGTTGAAAAGGCTATCTTTTTTCCATTGGATGTTTTCAGCCTGTTTGTCGAGGATCAAGTGGCCATAGGAGTGTGGGTTCATTTCTGGATCTTCAATCCTGTTCAGTTGATCCTCCTGCCTGTCACTGTACCAATACCATGCAGTTTTCAACACTATTGCTCTGTAGTATTGCTTGAGGTCAGGGATACTGATTCCCCCAGATTTTCTTTTGTTGCTGAGAATAGTTTCAGCTATCCTGGGTTTTTTGTGGTTCCAGATGAATTTGATAATTGTTCTTTCTAACTCTGTGAAGAATTGTGTTGGGATTTTGATGGGTATTGCATTGAATCTGTATATTGCTTTTGGCATAATGGCCATTTTAACTATATTGATTCTACCAATCCATGAGCATGGGAGGTTTTCCCATTTTTTCAGGTCTTCTTCCATTTCCTTCTTCAGAGTCTTGAAGTTCTTGTCATACAGATCTTTCACATGTTTGGTAAGAGTCACCCCAAGATACTTTATACTACTTGTGGCTATTGTGAAGGGGGTCATTTCCCTAATTTCTTTCTCAGCCTGCTTATCCTTTGAGTATAGGAAGGCCACTGATTTGCTTGTGTTGATTTTATAACCTGCCACTTTGCTGAAGTTGTTTATCAGCTGTAGGAGCTCTCTAGTGGAATTTTTTGGGTCACTTAGGTAGACTATCATGTCGTCTGCAAATAATGATAGTTTGACTTCTTCCTTTCCAATTTGTATTCCTTTGACCTCCTTATGTTGTTGAATTGCCCGAGCAGCTAGTACCTCAAGTACAATATTGAAAAGATAAGGAGAAAGGGGGCAGCCTTGTCTGGTCCCTGATTTCAGTGGGATTGCTTCAAGTTTCTCTCCATTTAGTTTGATGCTGGCTACTGGTTTGCTGTATATTGCTTTTACTATGTTTAGGTATGGGCCTTGAATTCCTGTTCTCTCCAAGACTTTAAGCATGAAAGGATGCTGAATTTTGTCAAATGCTTTTTCAGCATCCAATGTGGTTTTGTTCTTTGAGTTTGTTTATGTAGTGGATTGCATTGATGGATTTCCATATATTGAACCACTCCTGCATTCCCGGGATAAAGCCTACTTGATCATGGTGGATGATCGTTTTGATGTGTTCTTAGATTCGGTTGGCAAGAATTTTATTGAGTATTTTTGCATCGATGTTCATAAGGGAAATTGGTCTGAAGTTCTCTTTCTTTGTTGGATCTTTCTGTGGTTTTGGTATTAGCGTAATTGTGGCTTCGTAGAAGGAATTGGGTAGTGTTCCTTCTGTTTCTATTTTGTGGAATAGTTTGAAGAGTATTGGTGTTAACTCTTCTTTGAAGGTCTGATAGAATTCTGCACTGAAACCATCTAGTCCGGTGCTTTTTTTGGTTGGAAGACTTTCTATGACTCCTTCTATTTCTTTAGGCATTATGGGACTGTTTAGATGGTCTAGTTGGTCCTGATTTAATTTTAGTATTCATCTGGAACAACAAAAATCCCAGGATACCTAAAACTATTTTCAGCAACAAAAGAAAGTCTGGGGGAATCAGTATCCCTGACCTCAAGCAATACTACAGAGCAATAGTGTTAAAAACTGCATGGTATTGGTACAGTGACAGACAGGAGGATCAATGGAACAGGATTGAAGATCCAGAAATGAACCCACACACCTATGGCCACTTGATCCTCGACAAAGAGGCTGAAAACATCCAATGGAAAAAAGATAGCCTTTTCAACAAATGGTGCTGGTTCAACTGGAGGTCAGCATGCAGAAGAATGAAAATTGATCCATCCTTGTCTCCTTGTACTAAGCTCAAATCCAAATGGATCAAGGACCTCCACATAAAGCCAGACACTCTGAAGCTAATAGAAAAGGAACTGGTGAAGACCCTTGAGGACATCAGTACAGGGAGAAAGTTTCTGAACAGAACACCAATAGCGTATGCTCTAAGATCAAGAATTGACAAATGGAACCTCATAAAATTACAAAGTTTCTGTAAGGCAAAGGACACCATCAAGAAGACAAATCGGCAACCAACAAATTAGGAAAAGATCTTCACCAATCCTACATTAGATAGAGGGCTAATATCCAATATATATAAAGAACTCAAGAAGTTAGACTCCAGAAAACCAAACAACCCTATTAAAAAATGGGGTACAGAGTTAAACAAAGAATTCTCACCTGAAGAACTTCGGATGGCGGAGAAGCATCTTAAAAAATGCTCAACTTCATTAGTCATTGGGGAAATGCAAATCAAAACAACCCTGACATTTCACCTTACACCAGTCAGAATGGCTAAGATTAAAAATTCAGGAGACAGCAGGTGTTGGAGAGGGTGTGGAGAAATAGGAACACTCCTCCACTGCTGGTGGGGTTGCAAATTGGTACAACCACTCTGGAAATCAGTCTGGCGGTTCCTCCAAAAACTGGGCACCTCACTTCCAGAAGATCCGGCTATACCACTCCTGGGCATATACCCAGAGGATTCCCCACCATGTAATAAGGATACATGCTCTACTATGTTCATAGCAGCCCTATTTATAATTGCCAGATGCTGGAAAGAACCCAGGTATCCCTCAACAGAAGAGTGGATGCAAAAAATGTGGTATATATACACAATGGAGTACTATTCAGCCATTAGAAACAATGAATTCATGAAATTCTTAGGCAAATGGATGGAGCTAGAGAACATCATACTAAGTGAGGTAACCCAGACTCAAAAGGTGAATCATGGTATGCACTCACTAATAAGTGGGTATTAACCTAGAAAGCTGGAATGCCCAAAACATAACCCACATATCAAATGAGGTACAAGAAGAAAGGAGGAGTGGCCCCTTGTTCTGGAAAGACTCAGTGAAGCAGTATTCGGCAAAACCAGAACGGGGAAGTGGGAAGGGGTGGGTGGGAGGACAGGGGAAGAAAAAGGGGCTTATGGGACTTTCGGGGAGTCGGGGGCTAGAAAAGGGGAAATCATTTGAAATGTAAATAAAAAATTATATCGAATAAAAAAAAAGAAAAAAATGCTTTAATACAAAAAAAGGTAAGGTTTAGACCATGTAAAATTAGCATTTAGTGGCTGCTTTAAGTGAGAGGGGATGGTGCAATCATAGAAACGTAAGATTCAGTAAAGACAGGTAATTTTATTTAATTTACATTTGTGTACAAGATTTAATATTATTAAAGTTATCAATTAAATCACCAATAATACTTCATAATATTATGAACAATATCATTGTGTTGCTTTAAATTGTCTCATAAGAAGTTTCTTTAAAATATGATTGTTACTAGTAAAACTTTGCAGCTGGATTTCAACAATTCAAAACATAAAACAAGAATCATTAATTCAAAAGGAATAAAATTACACAAAGCATCTTCTCTGACTACCATGGTATAAACTTAGAAATAAATAGTAGCAATAAATTTGTAGAATTCAGCAATTTATGGAAATTAACTAATGAATTTTTCATGAAAAGTTTTAATCAAAGATGAAGTCACAAAATAAATCTGAAAATACTTTGAGATAAAAGTAAGACTCAAACAAGTTCAACTGCTTCAAACATCTGTTATCAGCCACCTAGTAAAAATGTATGGTTACATAGTAAAAAAGAACGAAATTTAATAGCCATCAAAGGAGAAAGAATCAAAGCCAATAGTAAGATATTAATTTAGAAATTTGTTTTCCTACAAAGTCAATGTTTATGACGAACTACCTAAATTGACAATTGAAACACTAGAAACAAGTTTACTGATGACAAACAGAACTGAAAAGTATAATATCACTACTGTCCTCATAGGGATAAAATGGATTATAAGTTGAATATTATCAGTGAAACAGTCAAACCAGATGCAGATTCCACATTTTGTACACTTAAAAACTTTGGAAAAGTGGTATAATTTTCCACATTTTTCTGAAAAGTATGAGGTACTATAATTTCTTTGTAAAATTTGCAGAATTTTCTCAAGAGATTAAGCATAGAGTTCATCATACAAGTCAGTAATCGAATGCCATGTGTGTGTGTATCCCAACCTAATATAAATCCATATTCATGCAACATGTATGCTTGGCATTAGTAGTATCATCTTTCTTCATAGAAAACATATGTAAATGATGCAGATATCTATTTTCTGATGAACAGATAGGCCTTTAGTTGTCCATTAGAAAATCCCATCAGCAGCCAAGAGTTAGTACTGGTACATGGCACAAATGGATAAAGTCTGAAAACATAACAAAACAAGGACGCCAATGGATTATATCTAGTATACGGTTACATGATATAATATGTTTAAAATGGGCATATTTATTTACATAATGTAGGAAGTGGTGTCTACGATTGACATATATAAAAATGATTGTAGTGGGTAAAGTGGTTCTCTTGGAGTTGTTATCCTTTGAACCATTTTTATTTATTTACTATTGTTATTATAATATAGTCAGCATTTGCCCCTTCCTTTCCTCCTTTCAAATCCTCCCTTATACCCCTCCTCACTCTTTCATATTCATGGTCTTTTTTTATATTAATTTTTATTACACCCTCATAGGTGTATGAATGTAGCAAATATTCCTAGAGATAACCTGTTGAGTCTGTACAAACTTACTCTTTACACATGCTTTCAGGGCTGACCAGTTGATACTGGATAAGCAATTAGTGTGTTTTTCCATGGGGAAGACTATTTCTCCTGCCTTCAGTATAACGTAGTTGCCTGCAGTTCTTTGTGTTGGGTTTAGTCCTTGTTGGATTTTTAAGCTAGCTCAAAGATTTAAAATTTTAGACTTGACTTAAAGAAAACTGTTAGTGGAAAGTGGTTGAATCTTAAAGATCTGTGGGAATGTTTCAGGTATTAGTGGAAGAATTCAAACGTGACTCCCTTTTCTCCCCAGTTGTGATAACAGCAGTACTTTTGCTATGATAAGCATTCTAGCTATGGGCCCAAAGCTGATCCCTTGTGAAAACAGTCAAATACATATTTCTTTGTGAACTGGTTCAGGTGTTTGTTGTAGTGATGGAAAGCTGACAGATGTAGGAGTGACAAGAGTGTTCTATGATTAAATTGTCCTGTTGGTTACAAAACATTTTTAATACATTAAATCTATTGACTTCTTTGCTCACTATGAATGAGTGAATATTATTATTTATAGATGCTAGCATAAACATTTAAAAATATACCTATATTACAAATTGACTAATATGTAAATGTTCATTCTTTTAATCCCAAGAACATGTTATTGGTAAAAAAGTTAAAAATTAATAAATTTCTTACCATGAGAAATGTAAAGGTAGCTATACTTATCTTGCAGAATCTAACTTCTTTAGATTATATATTTTTCTCTAAACATCCTTATACCTGATGAATTTTTCAGTTTTGCTAGTTCAGTAGGAGGGGTTTGGCAGGGCAAATATATCATGGGTGGGAGTTATAAAAAATGACTATTCTGAAGTACTGCAAAAATATTTCTTCAGGATGTTATTCAGAACCAAATTTGTTTTCCTGTATAAATATCTTCTTGTAGTTCTCATATATAGCTTAATTTTTGTTGTTCAAGCTAGGATATCTGTAGCACACATGCTTATAATTTGACAGTATAAGATCAGTTAAGAAAATTCTTTGACTTGAAATGAAGCTCTCTTTGCATGCTGTGATTAATCTAGTCAAGTCAGTGTTGTGGTTCCATTAAAGCATATGGATAAAAGAGTTTTTCCCTTTTTATGAGTGGTACTAATTTGAGTAATTGAGTTAAAATGTAGAGCTAGAAAAAAGTAGGTGGGAAAGTTTTATAATAAAGTGTCAAGCTAAAAGTTTAATTTTCACCAAAGAAATGACTGCAAATAGAGATAGGATGAAAATTAATTTCTATGTGTTAGAAAAGATATTATAATTACATGGTTACACATAATGGGAAATTGAGCATTGGAAAATATGTATGACAAGGGAGAGATCAATAACAGTATTGAGCTGATACAAATATATAATTGGATGATTAAATTAAGCAGATGAAAGATGGGAAGTTTCAAACATAGATTTCATTCAGTTTTAAAAATATTATGATGAATGAATATATCATTCAAATATGTTTATTGCACTTCTTAGCTCTGACATGACTTGATCCCCACATACTTAATGCCCTTTCCCTCATCGCAACAGCAAGAATGTTAGCCCAGCACTGCTTGCAGTTTCAGAGAACTTTCCATGTCCGACAGGCAGTGTAAGACTGTTTAGAGGGTAAGCTGGGTAGTTTTATATCAACATGGCATAAGATATAGCCATCTGCATGGAGGGAATCTCATTTAGAAAACACTTTCATAAGACTGGGCTGCAGACAAGCTAGAAGGGTAGTTTTGTAATCAGTGATTAGTGTTGGAGGACCTGTTCTGCTGTGAGTGAGGCCACCCAGTGTCTAACTAGGTGGAGCAGGACATAGGTAGCAAGCCAGTAAGTAGCATCATTCCATAAGAGGCCATGAGAGGCATCAGCTCCTGTCTCCAGGTTCCTGGCATGTTTGAGTTGCTGCCCTGACTTCCTTAACAGACAGACAATGACGAAGAAGCATAAACCAAATAAATCCCTTCTCTCTCCAAGTTGTTTTTGGTCACAGTGTTTCAACACAGGAACAGTAACTCTTAAGATAGCAAGCAATATTTTATTAATTTCTTACCAGAACGCTAAGGTGACTATTTCTATTACTTTCCTCGACCAAATGATTAAGAAGGAAGAACAGAAAGGTTAACTGAACTTTCTCTAAATGGAACTAGCAGTAAACATTAAAGCTAAGTTCAAATCAAGCATCTCTTATCCCAAACTGAGACTTTCTAAGTATTTGCATTCCAGCCCTGTGAACAAGTCTTATTATTTCATACTTTATGCAAACTTTCATTTTGCCTGTAATGCTTTTCTTTATTGCTCCCCTGGTAGACTTTAAGACTTTTATCCCGCAAGATCAAATCTCATGTGTATTCCCTCTGCTCAGCATTATCTTAATCAGCCTTGCAGAATTGATGACACTGCTCTTCGTACTCCCTTTGGTCCTGGTCAAAACTGCTAATCTTCTCTTATCCTAATGTAGAGTCATAACTTATGTGCACATCTGTCTGGAACACATCGAACATGCAACATATGTTGTTAAATGGATAAGAGAGTGAATAAATGACTGCTCTGTGGACATAAAATAACTTATTAAAACATAAGCTGACAATAGTACTCATTAAAACTGATCATTGATTTAGGTTTTTAGAGCAGGTATTAGTTCACCATAGTAATTACAGAAATGTTCTCACAAAGGATTCATTTACAGTGGTGGGGATTAGCTAATTAACATAGTTTTACTGGATTTTGTTATAAGTGTTCTTTATGTCATCTTGTCTTACTGCTTTCTGCTTACCCTACCATCAAGTACTTATGAAAAACATATATTAAAGAAAAGAGCACTTAAAATCGGAGATGCCAAAGTGAGTGACAAGCATCTATGATATTCTGTATAGTGAAAATGAAGTTCTTAATTTAATTAACCTTTTCCTGTTTATAATTAAACTGTGCGAGCTTGACTAGAAAAATGTATTCACTGCCAAAAATAGATTTCTTTCGGGGAGAAGTCTTTTGAGAAGAGAGGGTCAGTCATGATAATAGAATGTTAGATCTCAGCGGATCTGGGTAAACTCCCCTCTCCTGTGTTGTTTATATATAAATTTCAGGATGAGGAAGAATAGTAAATATAACCTGAATGGGTTGTTTCAGCTATGTTATTTTTGTGTGTATGTGAATTAGAGTCCAGGCTTTACCTTACAGTAAGACAATACAGCGAGAGGAGAGAGGGGATGAAAATCATTCTGGTCTTTAATAGAAAGATCACACAGATATTCTTTCAGTTTTTCCTTGTTTGGGGGTATTTCTGGGGCTCTTGAAGAAATTACATTGGGAAGAAATTACATGATAAAAAGCATGATCATTTCATCATGAGGATGACATTTGATTTGCTGTTCTATAAGTGGGTTTTACATTTCTCATGTATGTGATGAAATCCCTGACAGAAACAATGTAAATAAGGAATGGTTTACTTTAGCTCATGGTTGCTGAGGTAGTACTACATCATGTTAGGGTAGGCATGGCAGATCAAAGTAGCTTACACTAAAGCAACTGAAACATAGAGAAAAGGAGTTGGACCAGTAACTCCAAAGATACATTCCCAGTGACTTTATTCCATGAGGTTTGCCTCCTAACTTTCACTATTTCCAAAGATTATGTCATGAGGAACCAATCATTCCTTAGCTAATAGCTTCTCCATGGTATAACTAAATGGCTTAACAGAAGTACTCAGGTTGTGCGTTTTTTCCCCCCATTTAAAATACCTGTATTTAATTAGGTTTGCTCAATAAATGCTGAGAGAATTGCTATATGATTTTTTAAATTTTATTCGATAAATTTTATTAACATTTGAAATGATTTCCCCTTTTCTAGACCCCCACTCCCCGAAAGTCCCATCAGCCCCCTTCCCTCCCCCTGTTTTCCCACCCAACCCTTCCCACTTCCCCGTTCTGGTTTTGCCCTATACTGCTTCACTGAGTCTTTCCAGAACAAGGGGCCACTCCTCCGCTCTTCTTGTACCTCATTTGATGTGTGGATTATGTTTTTGGTATTCCAGTTTTCTAGGTTAATATCCACTTATTAGTGAGTGAATACCATGATTCATCTTTTGAGTCTGGGTTACTTCACTTAGTATGATGTTCTCCAGCTCCATCCATTTGCCTAAGAATTTCATGAATTCATTATTTCTAATGGCTGAATAGTACTCCATTGTGTATATATACCACATTTTTTGCATCCTCTCTTCTGTTGAAGGATACCTGGGTTCTTTTCAGCATCTGGCAATTATAAATAGGGCTGCTATGAACATAGTGGGACATGTATCCTTATTACATGCTGGGGAATCTTCTGGGTATAAGCCCAAGAGTGGTATAGCAGGATCTTCTGGAAGTGAGGTACCCAGCTTTCTGAGGAACCGCCAGACTGATTTCCAGAGTGGTTGTACCAATTTGCAACCCCACCAGCAGTGGAGGAGTGTTCCTCTTTCTCCACACCCTCTCCAACACCTGCTGTCTCCTGAATTTTTAATCTTAGCCATTCTGACTGGTGTAAGGCGAAATCTCAGGGTTGTTTTGATTTGCATTTCCCTAATGACTAATGAAGTTGAGCATTTTTTAAGATGCTTCTCTGCCATACGAAGTTCTCAGGTGAAAATTCTTTGTTTAACTCTGTATTCCATTTTTTAATAGGGTTGTTTGGTTTTCTGTAGTCTAGCTTCTTGAGTTCTTTATATATATTCGATATTAGCCCTCTATCTCATGTAGGGTTGGTGAAGATCTTTTCCCAATTTGTTGGTTGCTGATTTGCCCTTTTGATGGTGTCCTTTGCCTTACAGAAACTTTGTAATTTTATGAGGTCCCATTTGTCAATTCTTGATCTTAGAGCATAAGCTATTGGTGTTCTGTTCAGGAACTTTCCCCCTGTACCGATGTCCTCAAGGGTCTTCCCCAGTTTCTTTTCTATTAGCTTCAGAGTGTCTGGCTTTATGTGGAGGTCCTTGATCAATTTGGATTTGAGCTTAGTACAGGGAGACAAGGATGGATCAATTCCCATTCTTCTGCATGCTGACCTCCAGTTGAACTAGCACCATTTGTTGAAAAGGCTATCTTTTTTCCATTGGATGTTTTCTGCCCCTTCGTCGAGGATCAAGTGTCCATAGGTGTGTGGGTTCATTTCTGGATCTTCAATCCTGTTCCATTGATCTGTCTGCCTGTCACTGTACCAATACCATGCAGTTTTTAACACTATTGCTCTGTAGTATTGCTTGAGGTCAGGGATACTGATACCCCTAGAGTTTCTTTTATTGTTGAGAATAGTTTTAGCTATCCTGGGTTTTTTGTTATTCCAGATGAATTTGAGGATTGCTCTTTCTAACTCTGTGAAGAATTCAGTTGGGATTTTGATGAGTATTGCATTGGATCGGCATATTGCTTTTGGCAAAATGGCAATTTTAACTATATTAATCCTGCTGATCTATGAGCATGGGAGGTTTTTCCATTTTTTTGAGGTCTTCCTCTATTTCCTTCTTCAGAGTCTTGAAGTTCTTGTCATATAGATCTTTCACATGTTTGGTAAGAGTCACCCCAAGGTACGTTATGCTGTTTGTGGCTATTGTGGAGGGGGTCATTTCCCCACTTTCTTTCTCAGCCTGCTTATCCTTTGAGTATAGGAAGGCTACTGATTTGCTTGAGTTGATTTTATAACCTCCCACTTTGCTGTAGTTGTTTATCAGCTGTAGGAGTTCTCTGGTGGAGTTTTTTGGGTCACTTAGGTAGACTATCATATCATCTGCAAATAATGATAGCTTGACTTCTTCCTTTCCAATTTTTATCCCTTTGACATCCTTATGTTGTCTAATTGCCCAAGCTAGTACCTCAAGTGCAATATTGAAAAGATAAGGAGAAAGGGGGCAGCCCTGTCTAGTCCCTGATTTTATTGGGATTGCTTCAAGTTTCTCTCCATTTAGTTTGATGCTGGCTACCGGTTTGCTGTATATTGCTTTTACTATGTTTAGGTATGGGCCTTGAATTCCTGTTCTTTCCAAGACTTTAAGCATGAAAGGATGCTGAATTTTGTCAAATGCTTTTTCAGCATCCAATGAAATGACCATGTGGTTTTTTTCTTTAAGTTTGTTTATGTAGTGGATTGCATTGATGGATTTCCATATATTGAACCAACCGTGGATCCCTGGGATAAAGCCTACTTGATCATGGTGGATGATCGTTTTGATGTGCTCTTGGATTCGGTTGGCAAGAATTTTATTGAGTATTTTTGCATCGATGTTCATAAGGAAAATTGGTCTGAAGTTCTCTTTCTTTGTTGGATCTTTCTGTGGTTTTGGCATCAGCGTAATTGTGGCTTTGTAGAAGGAATTGGGTAGTGTTCCTTCTGTTTCTATTTTGTGGAATAGTTTGAAGAGTATTGGTGTTAGGTCTTCTTTGAAGGTCTGATAGAATTCTGCACTGAAACCATCTGGTCCTGTGCTTTTTTTGGTTGGAAGATTTTCTATGACCCTTTCTATTTCTTTAGGGGATATGGGACTGTTTAGATGATCTATTTGGTCCTCATTTAATTTTGGTATTTGGTACCTATCAAGGAAATTGTCCATTTCCTCCAGGTTCTCCAGTTGTGTTGAGTATAGGCTTTTATAGTAGGATCTGATGATTTTTTGAATTTCCTCAGTTTCTGTTTTTATATCTCCCTTTTCATTTCTAATTTTGTTAATTTGGATACTTTCTCTGTGCCCTTTGGTCAGTCTGGCTAAGGGGTTATCTATCTTGTTGATTTTCTCATAGAACCAGCTCCTGGATTCGTTGATTCTTTGAATGGTTCTCTTTGTTTCCACTTGATTGATTTCAGCCCTGAGTTTGATGATTTCCAGTCTTCTACTCCTCCTTGGGGAATTGGCTTCTTTTTGTTCCTGGGCTTTCAGGTGTGTCATTAAGCTGGTAGTGTATGCTCTCTCCATTTTCTTTTTGGAGGCACTCAGGGCTGTGAGTTTTCCTCTTAGCACTTTCATTGTGTCCCAAAGATTTGGGTATGTTGTACCTTCATTTTCATTAAATTCTAAAAAGTCTCTGATTTCTTTATTTCTTCTTTGGCTAGGATGTCATTGAGTAGAGTATTGTTCATCCTCCATGTGTATGTGGGCTTTCTGTTGTTTTTATTGCTATTGAAAACCACTCTTATACCATAGTGATCTGATAGGAGGTATGGGATTAGTTCGATCTTCTTGTATTTGTTGAGGACTGTCTTGTGACCAATTATATGGTCGATTTTGGAGAAGGTACCATGAGGTGATGAGAAAAAGGTATATTCTTTTGCTTTAGGGTGAAATGTTCTATAAATATCAGTCAAATCCAGTTGGTCCAAAGATTCAATTAGTTTTATTGTGTCCCTGTTTAGTTTCTGTTTTCCTGATTGGTCCATTGAGGACAGTGCAGTGTTGAAGTCCCCCACAATTATTGTGTTAGGTGAAATGTGTGCTTTGAGCTTTAGTAAATTTTCTTTTACGAATGAGGGTGCCTTTGCATTTGGCGCATAGATGTTCAGAATTGAAAGTTCTTCTTGGTGGATTTTTCCTTTGACCAGCAAGAAGTGTCCCTCAGTGTCTCTTTTGATGACTTTAGGTTGAAAGTTGATTTTATCTGATATTAGAATGGCTACTCCGGCTCATTTCCCGAGACCATTGGCTTGTAAAATTATCTTCCAGCCTTTTACTCTAAGGTAGTTTTTGTCTTTGACATTTAGGTGTGTTTCTTGTATGCAGCAAAATGTAGGGTCCTGTTTCCTTATCCAATCTGTTAGTCTATGTCTTTTTATTGGGGAATTGAGTCCATTGATGTTAAGAGATATTAAGGAATAGTGATTATTACTTCCTGTCATTTTTGATGTTATTTTTATATTTGAGTGGTTATCTTCTTTTGGGTTTGATGAAGGAAGGTTACTATCTTGCTTTTTCCAGGGTGTGGTTTCCCTCCTTGTATTGGAGTTTTCCTCCTATTATTCTTTGCAGAGTTGGGTTTGTGGAAAGATACTGTGTAAATTTGGTTTTGTCATGGAATGTCTTGGTTTCTCCATCTATTGTGATTGAGAGTTTTGCTGGGTATAGTAGTCTTGGCTGACAGTTGTGTTCTCTTAGAGTCTGCATGAGATCTGCCCAGGATCTTCTAGCTTTCATAGTCTCTGGTGAGAAGTCTGGTGTAATTCTGATAGGTCTTCCTTTATATGTTACTTGGCCTTTTTCTCGTACTGCCTTTAATATTCTTTCTTTGTTTAGTGCATTTGGGGTTTTAATTATGTGGCGAGACATATTTCTGCTCAAGTCCAGTCTGTTTGGAGTTCTGTAGGCTTCTTGTATATTCATAGGCATCTCTCTCTTTAAGTTGGGAAAGTTTTCTTCCATAATTTTGTTGAAGATATTTGCTGACCCTTTCTGTTGTAAATCTTCACTCTCGTCTATACCTATAATCCTTAGGTTTGGTCTTCTCATTGTATCCTGGATTTCCTGGATGTTCTGGGATACAAGCTTGTTGCATTTTGCATTTTCTTTGACTGTTGAATCAATGGTTTCTATGGTATCTTCGGCATCTGAGATTCTTTCATCCATCTCTTGTAGTCTGTTGTTTATATTTTCATCTATGGCCCCTGATTTCTTCTCAAGGTTTTCTATCTCCAAAGTTGTCTCCCTTTGTGATTTCTTAGTTGTTTCTACTTCTGCTTTTAGATCCAGGATGGTTTTTGCTCAGTTCTGTCATTTGTTTGTTTGTGTTTTCCTGTAATTCTTTAAGAGATTTTTGTGTTTCCTCTTTCATGACTTCTGCCTCTTGACTCAAGTTCTCCTGCATTTCTTTAAGGTTTTTTTGTGTCTCCATTATACGGGTTTCTAGCTTATTCATGTTCCCCTGTATTTCTTTAAGAGATTCATTTATGTCCTTTTTGTGTTCTTCTAGCAACATCATGACCAGTGATTTTAAATCCAAATCTTGTTTCTCTGGTGTGTTGGCATAACCAGGACTTGCTGATGTTGGAGAGTTTGGTTCAGATGCTGCCATATTGTCTAGATTTCTGTTAGTAGTGTTCCTGCGTTTGCCCTTTGCCATCTTGTTCTCTGGAGATATTTGGTCTTGTCTCTGGCTGGTATTTGAGCCTCTTGAGGGCCTCTGGGGTTATTTCTGCAACACTGGATGGCTGGGTTTCCCCTGTAGCAGATTGCTGATGTGCTGTCCTACTCTTGGGTGCCCTTGCAGCCCTAGTGTGCTTTGCCCCATTTTGTGTCTGTGATCCAGATGGTGCCTGTTTGCTTCTTCAGGGGGTGCTGAAGGATGTATGCTGCAGGGACATTTTCTGCTTGCTGATCACTCTGCTGAGCAGCTGATCTCCCAACTGGGTTGGTGCACACAAAGGTAGCCTAGCTGCTCAGGCCCTGAGTCTAGGCAAAAGCCTGGGAGGCCAAGGCCCGAGCAAAGTTCCCCTAGGGCTATGACTGTTAATTGGGTCTTTCAGGTGGCCAGGATGGCTGGCATGTGCGCTCGCGCTCCCTGAAAGTGCCGGGAGAGTCTGCTGGGCTAACAACCTCCTGGGCGGTTTGACACACAGATGGCCCACCGAGCAGCCCAGTTCTTGGGGTGAGTCCAGGGCCTGTTGGGGCCTAGACCCCTGCTTTGTTAGCCTTGGGCTATGCCTAATAGCTGGCTTTGCCTGCTAGAGCTCTCTGGCATCCTGTAGGCAAAATGGCGGTGCGCGCACTGGCCCGGGGGAAAAAAACCTCCTGGCTGGGTTGGCACCCTGATGGCCCCCCGAACAGCCCAGGGCCTGGGTGCAGACCAACGCCCGTCGGGCTTAGACCCCCACGATGTTGGCCTCGGGTTATATTTGCGTACCTCAGTCTGTCTGATTTCTCTGGTGCCCGAGATCCAAGATGGAGGCTAGTGTCTCGTGACTGGCGGGAGGCAGAGTTCTTTTTTTTTTTTTTTTTATTCGATATAATTTATTTACATTTCAAATGATTTCCCCTTTTCTAGCCCCCCCCCACTCCCCAAAAGTCCCGTAAGCCCCCTTCTCTTCCACTGTCCTCCCTCCCACCCCTTCCCAGTTCCCCGTTCTGGTTTTGCCAAATACTGTTTCACTGAGTCTTTCCAGAACCAGGGACCACAGAGTTCTGAAGTGGCTTCTGTGCGGTGAAAGGCACTGTAAATCTGCCACTGCTTGCAGCCCAGCTGACCAGCGATGGCCAGTGGTCGTGGGTGCAGGGCCTACCTGGACCCTGTCACCTTGCTTCCACTGCTGATGGTCCTTCAGCTGGACCAGCCACTGCTGCTGCTGCCGCTGCTGCCCAGTCTCTTCCAGGGTGTGCGTTTCTAATATCTCTGGTGTTTCACAAACAAATCAAGTTGGGAATACTAGTTAACAAGTCCAAAGTTTAGTGGTAATTAAGACCATAGTGAGAGTTAAACTGTCCATATTGATGGAAGTTAAAACCAATAGAACACATGAAATTTTAGGGCTTATGAATGACCAGTCTTCTGGATCTCTCAATAAAGAGAGTATTAAAAATGATGAATAAAATTAAGATGGTGAGATGATACAGTTTTATCATCTTTTCTTGTGAAATACCTCTCTAGACAATACCTTAACAGTGGTCAGCCTGGGGAAGCTGAGAGAGGAATTAATAGGAACTAGTAAACACCAAAGAGATTGCCTGGTGAGGGAAAGGAAACACTGTATTGTTTAGAGGTTTTGTTACCTACTGAGGATGCCATTGTCATAATAATAATGTAAATGCACACTTCTTCACTAGCACCTGAGTTATTTGGGTCTTGGTAACTCATCCATTTGAAATCTTCCTATTCCATTTTTTATTGGATTTTTTTTTATTTAAATTTCAAATATTATCCCATTTCTTGGTTTGCATCCCCTAAAATCCTATATCCCACCCCTCTCTCCCTGCTTCTATGAGGGTGTTCCCCCATCCACTCACTCACTCCTTCCTCCTCACCCTTGAATTCCCCTACACTCAGGTAGCCATCCAGCCTTCATAGGACCAAGGGCCTCTTCTCCCATTGATGTCTAACAAGACAATCCTCTGCTACATATGTGGCTGGGACCATGGATCCCTTCATGTGTACTCCTTGGTTGGTGGCTTAGTCCCTGGGAGCTCTGGGAGGTCTGGTATAACCACTCTGGAAAACAGTCTGACTGTTCCTCAGAAAATTATACATAGTATTGCCTGAGGAGCTAGTAATATCACTGCTGGGTATATATGCAAATAATGCTCCAACATATAACAAGGAAACATGCTCCACTATGTTAATAGCAGTCTTATTTATAATATCCAGAAGTGGGAAAGAACCCAAATGTCCTTCAACAGAGGAATGGATACAGTACATTTGCCCAGTGAAGTACTATTGAGCTATTAAAAACAATGACTTCATGAATTCTTAGGCAAATGGATGGAACTAGAAAATATTATCCAGAGTGAGGTAACCTAATTACAAAAGAACACACATTGTATGCACTCACTGATAAGTGGATATTAGCCAAAAAGCTTAGATAGGATTCACAGAGCACGTGAAGTTCAAGAAGGAAGACCTAAGTGTGGGTACTTTGTTCCTTCTTAGAAAGGGGGAACAAAATACTCACTGGAACAAATACAGAGACAATGTGTAAAGCAGAGACTGAAGGAAAGGCCATCTAGAGACTGCTCCACTTGGGGATCCATTCTGTATACAGTCACCAAACTCAGACATTATTGTGAATGCCAAGAAGTGCTTGCTGACAGGAGCCTGATAAAGCTGTCTCCTGAGAGGCTCTGCCAGTGCCTGATAAATACAGAGGCAGATGCTTGCAGGCAACTATTAGATTGAGCACAGGGTCTCCAGTGGAGGAGTTAGAGAAAGGACTGAAGGAACTGAAGGGGTTTGCAACCCCTATTTCTTTTTTTAATGTTAAAATTATTTCCATGACACATACTATTTGGTTGTGTAACATAGGGAATATTATTGATTTTATGCTTATTTTCAATTAAGCCTACCTTTAAAAATGAATTCATACAAGTCCTAGGAAGAGCATTTCAAATGATACAATCTCAAACTTAGAGAAAAGTTGAATACACTAGAAATGTGACAATATTTTCCTATCCCAGCTGCAAGTTATTTGCTGATATAGTTTCCTATTATCCTGACTGTGCTAGAACATATCTCCAAATGGGGATTCTCCTGAGTCACAATAGAACCAAATCTGAAAGGACTAATGGAGCCTTGTATCATTTGAAAAGTCAGGCCATTCATGGCTTTTATGAGTAATAATCTTCTTTACACACTCACATTCATACACTGCATTTTGCTCTCCAGGCTCCTTTCACCTCCTTCACTCTGGAATGATTCTTCTAGGCCACTGCATAGCAAATGTGTCTTCTCTTCATGCCATTGCAATAGTTTATAAAGGGCTTAGTTATGAACAAAAGTGAATTTTACATGGTTTTCTTCCCACAGCATCTTTTTTTTAAAAAAAAAAAAAAACTTTTTTACTTTATTGATTTATCTGTGAAGAATTTCTCCCTTTTTCTTTTTTCAATCTTTTATTTATTTATTTATTTATTTATTTACACTCCAGATTTGATCCCCTCCCACACCCACCCTCTGACTGTTCCACATTCTATATCTCATCCCCACCCTCTATCTCCATGAGTATGTCACTACCTCCCACCCTCACCCCCACCCAACCAGACCTCTAAACTTCTTGGGGCCTCCAATCTCTTGAGTGTTAGGTGCATCATCTCTGATTGAATGCATACCCAGGATTCTTCTCATGTATGTGTGTTGGGGGCCTCATATCATGTGTTGTATGCTTCCTGGTTGGTGGTGCGGTGTTTGAGAGATTTCAAGGGTTTAGGTTAATTGAAATTGCTTGTCCTTCTACAGTGTTACCCTCCTCCTCGGCTTCTTCTAGATTTTCCGTGATTCAACCACGGGGTTCAGAAGCTTTTGTTCACTGGTTGAGTACAAATATCTGCATCTGACCCTTTCATCTCCTTGTTGAGTCTTCTGAAGTGCTGTCAGGCTAGGTCCCTTTTTGTGAGCACTCAAAAGCCTCAGTAATCGTGTCAGGACTTGGGACCTTCCCATGAGCTGGATCCGATTTTGGGCCTTTTGGGATCTTCTTTTCCTCAGGTTCCTCTCCATTTCCATCCCTGCAGTTCTTTCAGACGGGAATAATTATGGGTCAGAGTTTTAACAGTGGGATGGCACCCCCCTCCATCACTTGATGTCCTGTCTTCCTACTAGAAGTGGCCACTATAAGTTCCCTCTCCCTACTGTCAGGCCTTTTATCTAAGGTCCTCCCTTTGAGTCCTGAGAGTCTCTGGTGCATTCTGGAGGTTCCCCCAGCCTTACCTCCCAAGATTGCCTATTTTCATTCTTTCTACTGGCCCTCAGGGCTTCAGTCCTTTTTCCTTACCCAATACCAGATCAAGTTCCCCTCTTACTCTGCCCTCAACGATGTCCACTTTCCCTCCCAGGTCCCTTTCTCCCTTCCCACTTATGATTGCTTTCTTCTCCCTCCCAAGTGGGACTGAGGTGTTCTCACTTGGTCCCTTTAGCTTGTTGACCTTTTTGAGTTCTGTGGAATGTGTCTTGGGTATTCTGTACTTTTTTATTGTTGTTTTGACTAATATCTACTTATTAGTGAGCATAAACCATGATGTCCTTTTGGGTTTGAGTTACCTCACTCAGGATGATATTTTCTGGTTCCATCCATTTGCCTGCAAAATCAGGAAGTCCTCATTCTTAATAGCTGAGTAGAATTCATTGTGTAAATGAACCACATTTTTTTGTAGCCAGAAGCTGGAAAGAACCCAGATGCCCCTCAAAGGAGGAGTGGATACAGAAAATGTGGTATATTTACACAATGGAATACTACTCAGCAATTAGAAACAATGAATTCACAAAATTTTTAGGCAAATGGTTTGATCTGGAAAATATCATCCTAAGTGAGGTAACCCAATCACAAAAAAATACACATGGAATGCAATCTCTGATAAGTGGATATTAATTAGCTCAGAAGCCCTGAATACCCAAGGCACAAATTGCATAACAAATGACACCCATGAAGAAGTATGGAGAGGGTCCTGATCCTGGAAAGGATTGATCTAGCATTGGAAGGGAATATAAGGACAGAGAAAAAGGAGGGAGGTGATTGGAGAAGGGATGGTGTAAAGAAGGTTTATGGGACATGTGGGGAGGGGGGATCCGGGAAAGGGGAAATCATTTGGAATGTAAACAAAGAATATAGAAAATAAAAATATTTTTAAAAAAGTTCTAAAATAATAAGCAATAAATAATAAACACCAATCTGAGTGGAACACAAAACATAGAAGATTACTACAAATTGACATATATGTATATGTATATGTATTGTATATGTATATGTATATGTAATGCATATGTATATGCATATGTATGTGTATATGTATATGCATATGTATATGTATGTGTATATGTGTATGTGTTTATCTGTTTATGTGTTTATATATGCATACAACTCAGGCAACTAATTACTAATGTGAATTTTTTCCTAAATGGTCTAAGAACTTTTCCAACATTTTCCTTCCAATTAAACTCTGGTCTGGTCTCCTTCACTGTCCTATATATATTACTTTCAGTAAATGGGATGGTATCAGGTCCAGAAATGAAGCCCAGAAATCTACTGGCATGCCCCATCATTTCTTCTTGACTTTCTTTATTGACATTCTTCCCCTTTTAGTGATTACTACAATTCGTTCAGTTCTTTCTGGATCTTCTGCTATGTATCTGATGTATGAACTCTCTCTCTCTCTCTCTCTCTCTCTCTCTCTCTCTCTCTCTCTCTCTCTCTCTCTCCCCGCCCCCCCCATGGAAGCAAGCATCTCTAAGTGTTGTTTTTTTTTCTGACTGAACCTGTACATACGATAATACATTATTTATTCTAGCAGAGAAAATTGTTATAAAAGTACAGTTGAATCATATTAGAAAGGTCTGTGCTCCCTCCCTCTGTCTTAGGACAAATCCTGAAATGATCTGATAATGCAAGGACTGAGTACTCCTCCTCCTGTCCTCCTCAACATTATCATTCCTGGAGTTTTCAGTTCCTAGTCACCTCGGTTCCTTGCTAACTGACATAGAACATCTGTGCATGCATCTCTCTTGCATGTGTGTGCCCATGCGAACACTGTTCATCAATACATAGTCTTTCTTCTTCCTTCTCGTCACACTCGTCACTATGGCATGGGCTCAGCACTCATGACTGCCTCACATGTGTCCCGTTGGCCCTTTCTCACTAATGACATTCCTCTGATCCATTCATGTTTGTATTTGATAGATGGCCTGACTGCTACTCTAAGGTTCCCTGTGCAGAAAAATGACTGTTGTCATTGATTATACTGTTTACAACTGTATAATTCATCATCTATTTAGAGATGACATAATTGGTTGAGCAAATCACAGTTTCATTGTGGATGAAACTTCAGGAGAACTTTTTTCTCCTTTCTACAGTTAGGTATGTCTCTAGATAGTTTTGTTCAATATACTGCTGGCTTATTTGTTTGCCAGTATAAGGGCCTCTTATTGATGTTCCTCCTTTTAATGTCTTTATAGGATTGCAGTGCTCTGTCTTATAATCCTTCTAATTTGTGAAGCTGCCCAAATATAAAATCAAAATATAACTGCTATGTAGTTTACATTGATGTTACATACCAATTGCTTATCTTCTGAATCTTTCTTATATGTAAACTGATAAAAATAAGTTATAATATCATCATAAAATTGTTCAGCCAACATTTTACATTCAGCACTCAGAGAGTCAAAAGTAGCTATAATTTATAAAAAAGATGGTAGCTCTTCATTTTTCTTTTCATTCAGCCAGGATGCTGAAAATATAAATAATACGTCAAATCCATGATCTGTCATGCTTAAGGCAGCCAGGAAATAAATGAAGTGACTGATATTTTACTAACACTTTAGGACAAAATGTATGGATGTCAGAGTTAGACTGTTATTAACAAAATAGTTATTTTTGCTTGTTTTTCCAATAAGTCTATCACAAGTGTTATGTGATATTTACTGAGGTGTTATGTAAGGGTTCAGATTGGGCTGGGAGTTACCCAAGCTTGCATTTTGTGTAGGTGGTTGTCATGTTTCTTTAGAAGGGGGCTATTATACCTGACAGGATCTCTCAGTTTATTTGATCAGATATTCATTTTTCATAATCTCCAAAGGGAAGGGGTGTAATTTCAACTCAGTGTGAGAAGCTCTGAGTACAAAGAGCCCTCCCAACGATAGCAAATCGAAGTGCATAGCTCCAAGGTAAAAGCAATTGTGTCAAAGTGTTTTCCACTGGCTTTGTTCATGTTATGTGAGAGAAAGATACTATCACATTTTACTGTGGAATATTTGGGGAAAACATAATTGATAGAATAAAATCATTTGATACATCCACTATTTTAGTCCTTGTATCTTGGTGCTATGTAAGGAAGATATTAAACTCTTTTATAAATTTATGCTATTATGAAAAACTAAACATTTTCATTCTGTAACATTTAAGCATATTTTTGGTTATATTTTTGGTAATTCCTTCAGAAAAATTACTTTTGTTACTAATACATATCATATTCTCATTATAATAGTTTTATACATTCCTATAATTCCTAGTATGGAAATGTTTGAGAAATATTTTTATCTACAAGGTCTGAAAATTCTAAAATCTGATAAAATTCTATAATTTATATATATATAAATCTTATTTATTCCTGTGTAAATGATTTAATTTTTTCTAAGGCCCAGTTCCATCTGAAATGGGGATTAGTAATGGCTATTCTGAGGGACTTTCATTGCATTCACCGGAGTTATGCCAAGCACTTCCCACACATACCCTTAAATATGACAGAAATCAATAAATATCTGTCTGAACATTGCTGTCATTTTCAATCTTATTTACCACATACAGGCTTGAAAGTGTCCTACTACACGAAGTGGGAAAATATTCTATTTCATCTATAGGCTTTTGTTTTCTCATGTTTATGGATAGAAGCTAAAGAGTAAATTGAAGGTATACTAGAAAGGATAGTAGTATCATTTTAGATGTACTAGAAAGCCTAGGACATCTCACAAAACCTTACCTAAAATGAGGTAGTCTTGATTGCATATCACCTTTTACATTCCATATTACTGGGAGAAGTAATGACTGAAAAACATATCATACTATCATAAAATAATTGACGTCTTCTCTTTACATAGAACTAATTTGAGAGAATATGGGGGTAGAGAGGAAGGAATTGGGAATAAAGTGTTTAAAGAAGCTATGAGAAAAAAAAGGGGAACCAGAGGAAAAAGAGAAGTAGCCTCTCCAGAGAATCCGTGTGTGTTCCACAGAGTTTTTAGAAAGAACTCAGCGTCTCTTGTAGACAGGATAAACTTGGAGTTCATGGTTTTGTGGGCCGGTTGGTGTCCCAATCACTCCACTGAGGTTCCCACATGGATACAGAAGGTAACCTCTTCAGGTTTCATATCCCCAATGCTGTGAGTCAATCCAAGGCCACCCCCCCCCCTTGATTCTTGTGTGCTTCCCTTATCTCAGGTCTCTGTCACCTCTATAGAGATGGGAGAGGGAGTAGAGTCTGAGGAAATGGCTAATCAATAACAAGCCCAACTTGAGTCCCATCCTTAGGACAAGCACCAGTCCCTGACTCTATTAATGATACTCTTATGTTTGCAGACAGGAGTCTAGCATGTCTGTTCTCTAAGAACATGTCTGTTCCTCATGAGCTAAATCAGATAGATGCAAGCATCCATAGCCAAATTGTGGGTGGAGTTTTGGGAAGGATTGCAGTCCCAAAAGGTGATAGGAATTCCACAGAAAGACCAACAGAGTCAACTGTTCTGGACCCTTGGGCCTCTCAGAGACTGAACCATCCACCAAAGAGTATGCACGGACTGGACCTAGGCCTTCCCACACATATTCCCTGTACTGGTTCCCATCGTCTTGTCTCTATTTTCAATCTGTCCTTAGCTGACTTAACTGGGACTACTTATTTATTTTAGACAGGGATTTTTAATGAATATTTGTTTTTCCCAATGAACATTCTGAAGCTTAAAATAATGGGACACTTTTAATGAATCAAATAAGAAGTCCATTTAAAATTTTTCTGTTTTATTAAAAGGACATACTTTAATTAAACAAAAAAAAAAAACAAAACACTTGGACATTTTTTTTTTTTGAATGCGACAAATGCACCACCAAAAACTGCAATCTTCATTATCATCAGACAATTCATACAGGAGAGAAACCCTACAAATGTAGTGACTGTGACAAATGCTTCACCCTACAATCCCATCTTATTGGAAAATTTTAAACAACATAAAGGGTATACATGATCCCTGATAAATATAAGGACACTAAAATAATGGTCAATTGTTTTTTTTATAATTTAAATTTAAATAAATGGTCAATTGTTTTGTTTTAAAGTGATCAGTATTTACATGAAAAGCTTGATTTATATCTGTATTCATGCATACTAGGCCACCATGATTTTTATTTTGTTTTTAACTGTTTATTGATTCATTATGAGTTTCACATCACACACCCCAGTCCCAGTCATCTCCCACCACTCTCATATCTGTCTGCTGCCTTTGCAACCTCTTCTCAAAAGAAAACCACAAACAAATGAACAAGCAAAAATGAAGAAAAGATAAAGCATAGGAAACATCCAAGTGTGGAAGTGTGGTAGTGTGTCACACCATATACCCCTCGGTCCATAGAGCTGCCCTTGCAAGTGTTCATTGCAATGAGTCATTGGTCTTGCTTGAGGCTTCCGGCTTCTACCACACACATGTTTGTGCCACTCCCATCAATACTGGATCCTCACTGGAACTCCATCAGGTCCCCTGTTGTTGGCCCCTGTCGTGGAGATGTCATGGCTTTGGATCATCAGGACTGACCCTTTCACATCCAACAGTTCACAGATGATGTAGTTTACTCAAAGTCCTGGATCTGGACTTGGGTCATAGCTGAACTTGTTAGACAGTTGGCTGTCCCTTACACACACCACTAGGATGAGCTTTTCTTTGCTACATTGTCATCCTTAGACTAAATAAATTCAGTTTTTTTGGGGGGGGGGAAGGATTTATGGGACATCTACAAATTCTATTAGGACATCAGGGTATAAAGGGGCATTTCTATATGGTTCTCCCATGAAACCCATGCCTTATTATGTATATTTGCTACTTTATGTTTTCCTGTGTCTTAATTGGGTCTTCAAGTTTCTTTATTGGATGAATGGCTGAAAGTTCATTACTAAAACCTTCTAAAAAGACTCAACAAATTCAAAGGGAATCATAATTCCCTTTAGATAATAATAGATAATTGGGATCATATCACATTGACTACATATATATGTGGGAACAAATACATTCATGTGCATGAAGGAAAATTATAATGTCATTAATCAGATATCTTCTACCTTCTTTTTTTGTTTATTGTTGTTGTTGACACAATCTTATACTGACCTAAAACTCAACAGGAATGTTACATTGGCTGTCCGGAAAACCCTAAGAATTTACCTGTCTCTTCCTGTCTAGCATTGGGATTGCAACATGCAACATCATACATGCTTTTTTAAAAGATGACTACTCAATCAAACTGTTTTGAAGGCAAACAGGATACAGACTTAGCTTTCTCTCCAGTCCTAAAACTTACTGATGAATTGCTTATGGTTATTAATACAAAGTAATGTTGTGAGTGTGTATATTTGAATGTACTATGCGCTTTTGTGTGTATTTGCATTATCATAATTGTGTGGATATGAGTGTGCATGCAGCATAAGTGTGCCAATGTGTGTGTGAGGGCAGGTGGGAATATCTACCACTGTTACCACATGCCTGTATTAATTGCTCTACACCTTATTATATATTGAGACAGGGTATCTTTCTGAATCTGGAGGTCCCTAATTTAGGAATTCTAGTGAACAACATTGCTCCAGAAATTTTGTTTCTGCTTCCCTGCATGGTGGAATTACAGGCAGGGTGTTATTAACCACCTGGCATTTACATGCTAGGGATCCAATCTCCGATTCTCATGCTTGTATAGAAAGCTTTTTGCCAGCCGAGCCATTTCCCCAGCCTCCAAGGTGATATTTTGATACATATACTTAGTCAAAAGTAATATATTCCTTGCCTCTCATCATTACTGTTTTTATGTGGAAAGAACACCTGGAATCTATTCTGTTAATAAGCTTCTAGATTACTGTACAATTCTAAAAACTGGTTGCCGTGATATTCAATAGATATCTGGATCTGAATATTTGTGACTATAATGCTTTACATATCGTTTGACCAAATATCTCATCAGTTTCTCCATGCCGAACGACTTCAGCTTCTACTAGTGATTATTATACTCTTATTTTTTGTGATTTCTGGATCATGTAATAATTTTATTTTACTTTTGGGAGAATTGCTATACTGTATTCCATCATGATGAATCAATTTAAATTTGAACCATTAAGCAGAGGCACACCCTTTACACCATATCTTCACAAGTACTTCTCTTTCATTTTTTATACTGCTCATTCATTTTTATATTTTATTAAATTACATTCATATAATATGCTTCATCACGTTTTTCTTCCCCTGCCCTACTTCTACCACTCAATATTATGTAATTTTTATTTTCTTAATGAGGTGAAATGATATCTCATTCTGGTTTTGATTTATACCATCCCAATGATTAATGGTGTTGTAAGTTTTCTTCATTATTTCACTTGCCCATATACATATCTTTTAAGAAATATTCATCCAGGTGTTTTTGTTCATTTAATAATCAGGTTATTTACTTATCATTTAAAAGTTAGAATTCTTATGTTTTTTGGACCCCAATTTTATTTTATATATGGTTTGTGAATATATTTGTGTATTCCTATTTAACACCTACATTGTCATCTATCCATTTTCAGCCTTTCTTTGCTATGCTGAGGCTTTCAGCTTGATGTAACTCCACTTTTCTGTTTTTTCTTTTGTTGCCTTTGTTTGTGAAGATTTTTTTTTTATAAGTTACTGCTGAGTATGTGTGCTTCTTTATCACAGTGTCCTTTGGTGCAGCTGCTGGGGAGCAAGCTGTGGCAAGACAGTTTCATTTTAACAGAGTTCCCAATCAGAACTCAGCTGTAAACAGTTGACTACAGATGCCAGCTGATGGCTAGAAGGAAAAGCATCTTAATTCTGTAAGGGTGTTCTCTATGGCACATCTCAACACCCACTACATTCATTTTGATAAACTTGACTAATTATTTTCCTTTTTCTTTTTGTTTCTAGTTGGACTAGACAAACAATTGTAAAATAGATATATTCTGAGCCTGTCCTATAAAGTTAAGCATCTGCCAGTGTTGCCAGTGTTCAAACAAATGTAAGTATAAGCATATGAAGATTAAAAATGACATCCAATCTGAACCTTGAATTAATGCCACCTTTTTGAACTCATCTTTCTTGAATGTTCTGCACTAAAGATTATAGGATACTTGCCAGAAAAAGATGCATTATAAATACTTTGTTTTATGCACAGATGATACTTGTGGGAATTATATACCTTGTTGGAGAGATGTTTGCAGATGTGCCATTGTTAGACAGTGGGCTGCAGCTATATGGTCAAAGTATTAATAATGTTCTAATGGTTTCAAGAACTCTAGTATTAAAAGCTATGATTTGGGGTTATAGTTGTAGTTTAGTTGGTAGAATTCTGGGTTTGATTGCTAGCACCTTATAAGCCAGTAATGATGGTATATGCCTGTAATCTCAACATTCAAGAATTGGAAGCAAGAACACCTGGATTTCAAGGTCATCCCCACCACATAGTGAGTTCAAGACTAACCTAGGATAAATGAGAGAAAAATAATCATGATTTGTGGGCTCAGAATGAATGAGTTCACATTTTTCTTCTCTTTACTTAACAGTATCAATTTTGAATTAAGTTTGTCATTTTTAATGAGCTTAATATAACGGCTGCTTTTTAGGACAGTTAACTGTAAGATAAAAATTTCTATGTAAAGTGCTTTTGGATACAATTTACTCAGTAAATGTTGACTATCATTATACTGGCTGGTTTTGTGTGTCAACTTGACACAGGCTGGAGTTATCACAGAGAAAGGAGCTTCAGTTGGGGAAGTGCCTCCATGAGATCCAGCTGTGGGGCATTTTCTCAATTAGGGATCAAGCAGGGAGGGCCCCCTGTGAATGATACTATCTCTGGGCTGGTAGTCTTAGGTTCTATAAGAGAGCAGGCTGAGCAAGCCAGGGGAAGCAAGCCAGTAAGAAACATCCTTTCATGGTCTCTGCATCAGCCTCTGCTTCCTGATCTCCTTGAGTTCCAGTCCTGGCTTCCTTTGGTGATCAACAGCAATGTTTGCGCAGTGTAATCTGGATAAACCCTTTCCTCCCCAACTTGCTTCTTGATCATGATGTTTGTGCAGTAATAGAAACCCTGATTAAGACAAATTGGTACTAGCATAGTGGGCCATTCCTGTGACAACCTGACCATGTTTTGGGGAGGACTGTGGAAAGACTTTGGAACTTTGAGCGAGAAAAACCATTAGGATGTTAAGAGCTCTATGGAATGTTCTGTGGCAGCTTGGAAAATAATGTTGAGAACAGTGCAGAAGATGGAGGCCTGGCTTATAAAATTTCAGAGGGAAAATTAAAGACTCTTATCAGGGCCATTGATGTATTGATTGTCAAGATTCTGTAGTTTTGCTTAGCTGGAGAATCAGTTGTGATTAGCAAGAAACCAGAACCACTAAAGCAAAACCTTTGCATTACTGGGACTATTGATACTGGTTAGCTGGAGCTAAGAAATTAGCAGTGATTAAGAAGATATCAGCATCATTGAGGTGAAATTTTCTGAGAAGTGTTTTTTATGAGCACATGGAGGCTGTGTTCCAGAGATAGCCAAGGTAGTACCTTGTGCTGTGGCTGGACTTGGTAATATGTAAGAGTCACCCAGGTGGTAGTAGTTTTGAAGGCATGAACGGGTCAGGAAGAGCAGCTGAGGCTCAGTACTGTGAAAGGTTGTCGAAGGCCATTGGTGAAGGTGCAGCCTCAGTTGCAGTTGATGGCACAGGACTGAAGCAGTCATGTAAAGGAGTTGAAGCTTGGCACCATGAAGAGAGCCTATGAGAGGCTATTGGTGAAGTCTAGTTACAGCAGAAGACCGCAGTGTTTTGGAAATACCAGTGCCATGAAATGACCACCAAGAAAAGCAGCAACAGTGGAATACAGGCAGTTAGAGCCTAGAAGATCAGGTGTGTGCTACAAAGGGCAGATCTGATCCAAGCCTTTGGAGGAGCACAGAAGTTCATGAATTGGATCCCAGACATTTGACCATTGGAGTTTGATTTTTGTTTTTGTTTGGGACTGTGCCCTAATAATTTTTCTCTCTTGAAGGAAGAAAGTATTTTAGTGGAGCTCACAGTTAAGAGACTTTGAATTTTTAAAAGACTTTGATTTTTAAAAGATATTGGACATTTTTAAGGGATTGAACTTATAATATGTAGAGACTGTGGGATTTTAAAGTTGTTTAGATCTTGGGGATGAATGAGAAAGTTGAGAGTTGAGGCTTAATAGTGATGTGTTTGTGTGTCAAGTTGAAAAGTGGTCAACTGTACTGGTTGGTTTTGTCTGTCAACTTGACACAGGCTAGAGCTATCACACAGAAAGGAGCTTTTGTTGGGAAGTGAATCCATGAGATCCAGCTGTAGCCATTTTCTCAAATAGCGATCAAGCAGGGAGGGCCCCTTGTAGGTGGTACCATCTCTGGGCTGGTAGTCTTGGGTTCTATAAGAAAGCAAGCTGAGCAAGCCAGGGGAAGCAAGCCAGTAAAAAACATCCCCCCATGGCCTCTGCATCAGTTCCTCCTCCCTGATCTGCTTGAGTTCCAGTCCTGACTTCCTTTGGTGATCAATAGCAATGTTTCCACAGTGTAAGCTGAATAAACTCTTTCCTCCCCAACTTGCTTCTTGGTCATGGTGTTTGTGCAGGAATAGTAACCCTGACTAAGACAATCATCCTTTAAATTATTTTGCTATTTCTGTAAATGCTTCAAAAATAAGAACAAAATGAAACCCCAGTGAATTAAGTCCCACCATTTAAATAGCTTGGATATCCTGGAGTTGTCTGCAATTTAGCAATCAACTGAATTGTTGCCTTGTGTTCAATATTACCTCTAGCCTTTAGACAGCACTTCCTGCATAACTTCCTTTAAGTGAGACGTGTCTTTCTCCAAGTGATCCAAATGCTTTTTTCAGGCCCTTCCTGGCTATTCACTTAATAGTGATTGTATAACATATTCTTTCTGGCATTTACACCTCTTTTTTAAGATAATCATCCCCTTGCTCAGTAGTTTTCTTGTGACTCATCTTTTGTATAGCTCCTTTCACCACAGCCTGTCAAATTCACCTTGTTCCCTGCCAACTTCAGAGTTCTAAGTCCACTTCCTCAGGATGTGAATCTAGTAGCTGTTTTCCAAGTGTCCTTCTATGTTCTCCCTACTTGTCAGGTTCCTCCTTTGCCTTGTTGAAAGTTTCTTGCCCCCATTCTATAAGTTTTGTTCTTAGTAAACAACTCAGTTCACTCTCTACCTTGGTACATACATCTGTTCACACAGGATAAATTATTACCTCTAAGTGTGAAACTAAAATTTTTGTTTGCTGCATTAGCTTGTCTTCGAACATACAAGAGGGAACCTTCACAGCATCTTACAAAACCTCTCATCACTGACCACAGCTGATGTTTGCCTACAGTAATGAATTCTGTTTTCTTTATCAGTATTTTCATTCTCTCAGGACCGACAATCAAATATCACATATTTATTTTAGTTAAATATAGTTCAGTGTATTTAGTTCTATCTGTTCTAATATAATTAAACCTTTCTAGCATGTGTGTGTGATAAGAAGCTAAAAAACACAGACCTATTAAGTGCCTAGTCAATTATGACCTTGTATGGCCTCATGACTATGGGATTATTTAGGCCTTTAAGTAATGCTATGGGCTGCAGAAAACAAATATTTATCCATAAGATACAGAATCAAGGATGAACCTGTTGATACACAGAAAGTGCTGTGCAACACTAAACAATAAGAAATTGACTCTGGTATGGGGATCTGTCACTGTCTGTAGCCTACAAAAAGTTACATTAGAGCTGTATCTGAAGATGAACTAGGCATATACTATCTTTGATATTTATAGATTTACAGTCTACAAAATGCCTTAACACTGCCAATGTTTGTAATATATGCTTAGCTGCCTATAGGGACACCTCAATTCAATAAAAGACTCCTTATCCATGGTTCCTTTGCCTCACAAAATCATGCCTACTTCTGTTTAAGTACCAATTGCACTCAGTCTCAGTATCTACTATCTGACAAGCAACTTTGGATATTTTATTTCTTCTTCTGCCTACTCTCACGAAGTGAATTTCAGTTTCATCTTGCTTCCTGTCCTAAAGTATCTGAGGAAAACTGAGTTCTAGAATTCCAGGCCTTTAGGGAATTTGAGAGCCAATATTTACCTTGGATAGGTAATGAAATCATTTTGAGGAAGATCAATAGGGAAACGGTAGT
This sequence comes from Apodemus sylvaticus, assembly GCF_947179515.1. Classification (NCBI taxonomy): domain Eukaryota; kingdom Metazoa; phylum Chordata; class Mammalia; order Rodentia; family Muridae; genus Apodemus; species Apodemus sylvaticus. The sequence continues at coordinate 38,888,442 of NC_067479.1, read as the reverse complement.
ATTTCAAAAACAATATGATAAATGTGATTGTTTTGCAGGATGAGGGATCTAAATTGAAAATTGGGTATTTTGTTTTCCTGTTTTCTCATATAATATATTATATATATATATATATATATATATATATATAATCTTGGGTTTGAAAGGTGGCACTCATTAGGTAACATATTTTCTATACAACTGAAAGAACTGAGTGTGGATTGTTAAACCTCACTTACATTTTGTCTGGGTATGACAACCCAATGTAATTCCAGTGCTTGGAAGACAGAGACAGGCAGTCCCTACAGCAAAGCTGGCTAGTTAGACTAATCCAATTGCCAGGCCCTGAATTAAATTGACAGAATTCCTTGATGAATAAGGTAGAAATAAATTGAAGAAGAAATTAGATGTCAACCTTTGGCTTCCATGTGCATGCACACATGTTCAAACACATCTCCTATACCTCGATACCTAGATACACATGCAAGTATACTACAAAAACTATTTCATTCATTCCACATTGTGTGTGCCAAAAGAAACTTCTATAGCTATATAAATGAGACTGTATGTTGAATTACACACATCTAAGTGAATTATCAGTTCCATTAACACCTGACTACACAGAGAATGTCCATACACCTGATATGAGGTAATATAGCTCTATGTATGCCTCTGTGTCTAAATGGATCTAATTGGAAGTGGGAATTGGTAGTGGGAAAAGGAACAGGCTAATTGGACCAAAACAAGGCTATAATGGGAATTACAATCAAACCATGTGTTTTGATAAAAATTATTGTTACTGAAATCATAGGAGAGCCTAGAATGATTTTGAGTCCAATTGAAAATTGACTGGACAATAAAATTCTCAATAAAATAACAAATAAAATATTCAATTCAATTGATCAGGATAGAAATATCAATTAAATTTTTGTCTCCTTGAGTTCTGTGGATTATATCCTGGGTATTCTGTACATATTTGGCTAATATCCACTTATTAGTGAGTAAATACCGTGCTTGTCCTTTTGGGTCTGAGTTACTTCACTCAGGATTATGTTTTCTAGTTCCATCCATGTGCCTGCAAAACTCATGATGTCTTCATTCTTTTTTTTTTTTTAATAATTTATTTTTATTGAGTATCTTCTTCGTTTACATTGCCAATGGTAAAACCTTTCCCAATTTCTCCCCTCCCAAAAGCCCCCCAAAGATTCCCTACCCCTCCTCCCACCCTCTACCTCCATGTATATGCCCATCTACCTGACACACTCCCACTTCCACCCACTCCCCACCTCCCCTCCATTTCCCTTTGTTGGGGCATCTATTGAGCCTTTACCTGACCAAAGACCACACTTCCCACTGATGCCCAACAAGGCATTCCTCTGCCACATTTTTGTCTGGAACCATGTGTACCCCTTGGTTGATGGTTCAGTCCCTGGGAGTCTAGGGGTGTCTGGGTGTCTGAAGTCATTGTTCTTCCCATGGGGCTCTAAACCCCTTCAGCTGCTTTGGACCACCCTCCAGATCCTCCGTTGGGGAACCCAAGATCAGTACAATAGTTGGTTGCTAGTTTCTGCCTTTGTATTTGTAGGTCTCTGGCAGGGCCCCTCTGGAGAAAGCCATGGCAGGCTCCTTTTGGTACATGCTTCTTGTGGTAGTGTCAGGGATTGATGACTGTTTATAGGATGAATCCCCAGGTAGGGCAGTCTCTGGGTGGCCTTTACTTCAGACTCTGCTCCACACATTGCCTCCCTTATTGCTCCTGTGAGTATTATGTAGTATTCCATTGTGTAAAGGAACCACATTTTCTTCCACTGTGGGATATCTGGGTTGTTTCTAGCTTCTGGCTATCACAAATAAGGCTGCTATGAACATCCTGGAGTATGCGCCCACGTGCCATGGTGGGACATCTTTTGGATATATGCCCAAGAGTGGCATTGCTGGGTCTTCAGTAGAACTATTTTCATTTTTCTGAGGAACTTCAAAATTGATTTACAAAGTGGTTGTGCAAGTGTGCAATCCTGCTAGCAATGGAGGCATGTTTCTCTTTCTCCACATTCTAGACAACATGTGCTGTTATCTGATTTTTTTTTATCTTAGCCATTCTGGCTGGCATAAGGTGGAATCTCAGGGTCATTTTGATTGGATTGTTTGGGTTTTTTTGGAGATTTTTAGCTTCTTGAGTTTTTATATGATTTGGATATTATTCCTCAATTGGATATGAGGTTAGTGAAGTATTTTTCCCCAATCTATAGGTTGCTGATTTGTCCTATTGACTATGTCCTTTGCCTTACAGAAGCTTTTCATTTTCATTATATCCCACTTATCAATTCTTGATCTTAGAGTCTGAGCCATTGGAGTTTTATTTAGAAAATTTCCTCTATACCAATGAGTTCAAGACTTTTTCCATTTTTCTCTTCTACTAGATTCAATGTATCTGGTTTTATGTTGAGGTCCTTGATCCATTTGAACTTGTCTTTATGCAAGGTGAACAGAACTCAAGAAAGTTAACAAGCTGAAGGGTACCTTAATCTCACTTAGGATGGAGAAGAAAACAAAAACAGGGGGCAGAGGGATAGAGGGACATAGGTGGGAGACAGGACAGGGATAAAAAAACAGAACACAATCAGGTATTTGAGGGGAAACAAAAGTGAAGCCTTTGAGGGTCAACAGAATGATTGGAAACAGGCAACCTTGGCAGGTAAGAGGGGAGGACCCTCTAGAATGTACCAGAGACTTGGGAGGTGAGACTCTCAGGACTCAAAGGGAAGGGCCTAAAATGAAATGCCCAACAGTGGGGTCAGGGAGCTTATAGAGTCCACTTCCAGTAAAAAGTCAGGGCATCAAGTGAAGGGATGGGGTTGCTATCCCACAGTCAAAAACTCTGACCCAGAATTGTACCTATCTAAAAGAACTGCAGGGATAAAAATGGAGAAGAGACTGACGGAATGTAGGTCCAGTGACTGGCCCAAATTGGGATCCAGCTCAGTGAGAGGATCCAAGGCCTGACACTATTAACTGATGCTATGGTGTACTTACAGATAGGAGCCTAACATGGACTCCTTCTGAAAGGCCCAACAAGTAACTGACAGAGACAGAAGCAGATCCTTATACCAAACTAATGGACAGAAGCTAGGAACCCTTATGGTTGAATGAGGGAAAGAATAGAAGAAGTTGTGGAGGAAGGTGACCCCATAGGAAGACCAGCACTCTCAACTAAACTGGAACCCCAAGATCTCTCAGACACTGAACCACCAACCAGGCAGCAAACATTCGCTGGTCTGAGGCCCCTGACACATATACAGCAGAGGACTGCCTGGTCTGGCCTCAGTGTGAGAAGATGCACCTAACCCTTGGAGACTTGATGCCCCAGGGAGTGGGGAGGCCTAGTGGGATGGGGGGCTGTGGAGAAATCCTCTCATTCTCTTGGAGACAGAGGAGGAGGAGTGGGATGAGGAACTGTTGAAGGGTCGGCTAGGAGGCAGATAACGACTAGATTATAAAGGAAGATTAAAGATAATTAAAACAATTCTGTCTCACTTGCTTTGTATGAATTTTTATGAAAATGTACAATTATACTTCTTGGCTCGATTACCAACAAATTCTTGAAATATTTTTTCTACAAATTCATTTTGCTTTGAATTTCTTCTTTTATTAGATATATTGTTTATTTTCATTTCAAATGTTGTCCCCTTTCTTGGTTCCCTCCACCCCAGATAATCCTATAACACATCTCCCCTCCCCCTGTTCCCCAATCAACCCTCTCCTGCTTCCTTTCCCTGTCCTGGGATCCTACATTGCAGCATCAAGCCTTCCCAGAACCAAGGGCCTCTCCTCTCTTTGATGTACAACAAGGAAATCTTCTGCTGCCTATGTGTCTGGAGCCATGGGTAACTCTATGTGTCCCCTTTGGTTGGTGGTTTAGTCCCTGGGAGCTCTGGAGTATTGGGTGGCTCATATTGTTGTTCCTCTTATGGAAATACAAACCCCTTCAGCTCCTTGGGTCCTTTTTCTAGCTTCTCCATTGAGGACCCTGTGCTCAGATCAATGGCTGGCTGAGTGTGTCCCCCCTCTTTATTTGTCATGTACTAGCAGAGCCTCCCAGGTGACAGCTATATCCAGCTCCAGTCAGCAAGCACTTGTGGGCATCCATAATAGTGTCTGGGTTTAATAACTGTATATGGAATGGATCCCTAGGTAGGGCAACTGAGGAATATCAAATAGCTGAGAAGGACCTAAAGAGATGTTCAGCATCCTTAGTTATCAGGGAAATGCACATCAAAACAACCCTGAGATTTCACCTCACACCAGTCAGACTGGCTAAGATCAAAAACTCAGGAGACAGCAGGTGTTGGCAAGGATGTGGAGAAAGAGGAACACTCCTCCACTGCTGGTGGGATTGCAAGCTGGTACAAATACTCTGGAAATTAATTTGGTGGTTACTCAGAAAACTGAGCATAATACTACCAGAGGACCCAGCTATACCACTCCTAGGCATGTACCAGAGGATTCTCCAGCATGTAATAAGGACACATGCTCTACTATGTTCATAACAGCTATTTATAATAGCCATTCATAACAGCTATTTATAACAGCAGGAAAGAACCCAGATGTCTGTCAACTGAGGAATGGATACAAAAAATGTAGTATATTTATACAATTGAATACTACTCAGCTATTAAAAACAATGAATTCGATATTTGCTGTCTGCAGGGACACAAAAGGATCACTAGGTACTGTAACACCCTGAGCCTTAGATTTCTGGTGGTGCAAACCGCCAGGGATCTGCCTGCACTCAGGAACTGAGCACATAGGCAGCGTTTGTCTGCCAGCCCCCTGGCTCAGGGCCATGTGATGCCTAGGAAGCTGTGGAAGGAGAGAAGCCCCGCAGCCATATTTGTTGTCTGCAGGGACACAAAAGAGTCACTAGCTACTGTAACACCCCGAGCCTTAGATTTCTGGTGGTGCAAACCGCCAGGGGTCTGCCTGCACTCAGGAACTGAGCACATAGGCGGTTCATCTGCAAGCCAGTCCATCATAGGACCTGTGTCCTATGTGAGAATCAACAGAGGGAGTGACCCCCACCATAACTTCTTCCCTCCATAATAGAGTAGACAGAGAACACCTGGTTGACCTTGACAACCTAAGTAAAGCATTGCTTGAGGCAAGATTGAGAAGGGCTCCAAAGGCACAAAAGAGGAAGCCAGCATATCAGTAATCTGTGCCAGAAGAAACCCAGTCATCCAGTGTTGCAGAAATAACCTTAAAGATCCACAGTAGGTTGAAGCTCCAGCCAGTGACAATAAGACCATCTAACTCCTGGGAGAACCAGATGGCTAAAGGCAAACGTAGGAACGTTACTAACAGAAACCAAGGCATTATGGCAGCATATGAACCCAATTATCCAACATTAGCAAGTCCTGGATACCCCAACACACCAGAAAAACAAGATTTGGATTTAAAATCACTGGTCATGATGCTAGTACAGGAACACATGAAGGACATATTTAAAGAAATTCAGGAGAAAATGGATCAAAAATTAGAAGCCCTTACAAGGGAAACACAAAAATCATTGAAAGAAATTCAGGAGATTACAAAAGCCAATAAGGAGGAAACGCAAAAATCACTTAAAGAAATACAGGAGAACCTTGATCAACAGGCAGAAATCATGAAAGAGGAAACACAAAAATCGCTTAAAGAATTAGAGGAAAACACAAACAAGCAAATGACAGAACTGAGGAAAAATTTCCAGGATCTAAAAACAGAAGTAGAAACAACTAAGAAAGCACAAAGGGAGACAACTTTGGAGATAGAAAACCTTGAGAAGAAATCAACGCAAGCAAATCAGTAGCCTTTATATATTCAAAGGATAAGCAGACTGAGAAAGAAATTAGGGAAATGACCCCCTTCACAATAGCTACAAACAACATAAAGTATCTTGGGGTGACTCTAACCAAACAAGTGAAAGACCTATATGACAAGAACTTCAGATCTCTGAAGAAGGAAATCGAAGAAGATCTCAGAAAATGGAAAAACCTTCCATGCTCGTGGATTGGCAGGATTAATATAGTTAAAATGGCCATCTTGCCAAAGGCAATCTACAGATTCAATGCTATTCCCATAAAAATCCCAACCCAGTTCTTCATAGAGCTAGAAAGAGCAATTCTCAAATTCATCTGGAATAACAAAAAACCCAGGATAGCTAAAACTTTTCTCAACAGTAAAAGAACTTCAGGGGGATTCAATATCCCAGACTTTAAACTCTACTACAGAGCAATAGTGATAAAAACTGTATGGTATTGGTACAATATCAGGCAAGCGGATCAATGGAATAGGATTGAAGACCCAGAAATGAACCAACAAACCTATGGTCACTTGGTCTTCGACAAAGGGGCTGAAAGCATCCAGTGGAAAAAAGATAGTCTTTTCAACAAATGGTGCTGGTTCAATTGGAGGTCAGCATGGAGAAGAATGCGCATCGATCTATTCTTATCTCCTTGTACCAAGCTCAACTCCAAATGGATCAAGGACCTCCACATAAATCCTGACACACTGAAACTAATTGAAAAAAAAAAAAAACTGGAGAAGACCCTGGAGGACATGGGCACAGGGGAAAAGTTCCTGAATAGAACACCAATAGCTTATGCTCTAAGATCAAGAATTGACAAATGGGACCTCATAAAACTACAAAGTTTCTGTAAGGCAAAGAATACTGTCAAAAGGACAAAACGTCAACCAACAGACTGGGAAAGAATCTTCACTAACCCTAAATCTGACAGAGGGCTAATATCTAATATATACAAAGAACTCAAGAAAGTAGAACCCAGAGATCCAAATAACCCCATTAAAAAGTGGGGTACGGAGCTAAACAAAGAATTTTCACATGAAGAACTTCGGAGAGCTGAAAAACACCTTAAGAAATGTTCAACATCATTAATCATTAGGGAAATGCAAATCAAAACAACCCTGAGATTTCACCTCACACCAGTCAGAATGGCTAAGGTAAAAAACTCAGGAGACAGCAGATGTTGGCGAGGATGTGGAGAAAGAGGAACATTCCTCCACTCCTGGTGGGATTGCAAGATGGTGCAACCACTTTGGAAATCAGTCTGGCAGTTCCTCAGGAAACTGGGAATGTCACTTCCTGAGGACCCTGTTATACCACTACTGGGCATATATCCAGAGGATTCTTCAGCATGCAATAAGGACACATGCTCCACTATGTTCATAGCAGCCCTATTTGTAGTAGCCAGAAGCTGGAAAGAACCTAGATGTCCTTCAATGGAGGAATGGATGCAAAAAATGTGGTATATTTACACAATGGAGTACTATTCAGCCATTAGAAACAATGAATTCATGAAATTCTTAGACAAATGGATGGAGCTGGAGAACATCATACTAAGTGAGGTAACCCAGTCTCAAAAGATCAATCATGGTATGCACTCACTGATAAGTGGATATTAGTCTAGAAACTTTGAATACCCAGGACATAATCCACAAATTAAATGATGTCCAAAAAGAATGGACGAGTGTGCCCTGTTTCTGGAAAGACTCAGTGCAAGAGTATAGGGGAATTCCAGAACAGGGAAGTGGGAAGGGGTGGATGGAAGAATAGGGGGACCGAAGAGGGCTTATGGGACTTGCGGGAAGTGGGGACCCAGAAAAGGGGAAATCATTTGCAATGTAAATAAAAAATAAATAAAATAAAATAAAAAATGAAAAAAAACCAATGAATTCATGAAATTTTTAGGCAAATAGATGGAACTAGAAAATATTATCCTGAATGAGGTAACCCAATCACAAAAGAAGGCACATGATATTCACTCATTGATAAGTAAATATTAGCCCAGAAGTTTGGAATACCCAAGATACAATTCACAGATCAAATGGAGCTCAAGAAGAAAGCAGAACAAAGTATGGATACTCTGCTCCTTCTTAGAAGAAGGAACAAAACACCCAAAGAAGGAGATACAGAGACAAAGTGTGGAGCAGAGTCTGAGGGAAAGACCATCCAGAGACTATTTTGAATTTCAATAGGATTAAATTTGAGTAGTATATCTAGAAATCATAAAGGTAAATACTGAATGAATAAAATGGGACTAATTTTTAAAGAAAGCTGAAAACAGCATATTTTCTTGGCAGCTTTACATGAAACAAATATAGAAAGTAAATACAAATATCATTACATTACATATCATTACACAAACATGAAAAAGGATCCTGTAAAACTGAGGAACTTCAGTTCTCTAAAACCAGGTGCTACACTAAGTGAGGAATATATTGCTTTTTGTTATTGCTGCTGTGATGAAATTCTTGACTTATTCAACTTAAGGAAAAAGGGTTTTGCTTGTCTTACAGTTTTTGAGCACAGAGGTAGGGCGTGGTAACCATAGGGTGAAACAATTGTTTGCATTGGGTCCACAGTCCAGATGCAGAGACATTTGTGGTGGTTCAAGCTCATTTTTTTTATTTATTTTTCTTCTGGTCAGGAGGACTACAGATCATAGGATAATGCTATCCACATTCAGGATGAGCCTTCCATCTTTTTATAAATTAGATATTTTCTTTATTTACATTTCAAATGTTATCCCCTTTCCTCATTTCCCCAAAAAAAACCCCTTATCCCTCCCCTCCCCCTACTCACTAACCCACCCACTCCCACTTCCATTTTGTGGTATTCCCCTACACTGGGGCATTGAGCCTTCACAGGACCGAGGGCCTCTCCTCTCATTGATGTTCAACAAGGCCATCCTCTACTACATATGTGGCTGGAGCCATGGGTCCTTCCATGTGTATTCTTTGGTTGGTGGTTTAGCCTCTGGGAGCTATAGGGGTACTGATTGGTTCATATTGTTGTTCCTCCTTTCTCTAGCTCCTCCATTAGGGACCCTGTGCTCAGTTCAATGTTTGGCTGAAAGCATCCACCTCTGTATTTGTCTAGCACTGGAAGAACCTCTCAGGAGACAGTTATGGCAGGCTCATGTCAGCAAGCACTTGTTGGCATCCACAATAGTGTCTGGGTTTGGCAACTGTATATGGGATGGGTCCCCAAGTGCCACACTGGTGAGGTGGGAGTGGGTAGGGGAACATCTGCATAGAAGCAGGGGGTGGGGGATGGGATAGTGGGGTTCCAGACGTAAAACTGAGGAAGGCAAAAATATTTGAAATGCAAACACATAAAATATCCAATAAAAATAATTATGGAAATGCCCCTATGCATAGATTCAGAGTGTATTTCCACTGTGATTCTTTTGATATTTTTTTCTGTATGGGTGCTTCCCTAGCATGTGTACCTGTGTACCACATGCATTCTTGGTGCCATTAGAGGGCAAAGGAGGGTATTTGATCACCAGGGACTTGAGATATAAATGGTGTCAGTAGACATATGGGTGCTCAGAATCATACCTAGGTTGTCTGGAAAAGCAGCCAGTCCTCTTAATAGCTGATCCATACATCTAGCCTTCGACAGTGTATCTTAACTTAGTAAAATTGACTATAATAATAACTATCACAATGGATTAAAATTATTGGATACAAGTCTACTAGTTTTGTTGAAAGTAGTCCTGGCTTAATTGTTCAAGCTTTGAATAAACATTTCATTATTAGTATGCTTTGCAAATTTAATAAAGCAGAAAGGCAAGTGAGCTAAGCTCCAAGGGTAATTCCTTCCATTTAATTTTAAAATATGGTGAGCTATTTAGAGGGAAAAGCGTTTTTGTTTTTTTGTAATATAATTGGTAGAAAAATATTATAAAGGAAGATGCGGCAAAACACAGAGTTCACAATGCCAAGTATATAAGAAATAGAGTTCTTCATAATGAAAACATTTGCTGAAGTAATGGAACTATTTAGAAAAAGAAAATTCCATTGCATACATCCCTATAATTCTGCACACTTATTAAGCAAATTGAAATGTTAGAGCTCCACTAAAAATAAAATCAACATTTTTTTTTATATCTCTGCCTTAAACATATAAGAGAGTAGTGAAAAAAATAAAACAATGAAAATGGCTAGAAGGTTTACAGAGGAAATATATGCTATCATGATGTATATGTTTGCTTAACAAGAGGAATCTCATGTTTTCTAGTATATTAGATACAGAGTGTGATATACTTACACACTCTAATAAGACATCTCTGAAATTCTCTAGCTAACTGGCAGCATTATACTATCTTCTATAGATATAACTTTAAGAACAATTTTGAAATGATTGTGGAAATAAGAAATCACAATTGGCTTGAATTATGCTATAGTTCCTGTTCTGAAAGACATGTTACATTTCTTTAGAAACTGGATGTATAGTATCAAGATGGAAAATATGGATTATTATCTGAAAATAGAAGAAAAAGAAAACATAATAGAATGGTTAGAGTAAGATGTGCTAATATGTAGAATAATACATTGCTTTTCCAGATTATTAATTATAGGATTATCTATTATGTGCTTGCTAGTCTACCCCAAACTTTTCTCCATATATGTACTAATTTCAAGCACTCTTGCAGCTCCCCTACATATGCACACAACACACACACACACACAAACACACCATATATACCACACACATACAGACATACACAAACATATACATATATACACATATACCACAATTTTTATTAAATTTGATATTTTATACTATATGATGATTTTTTTACTTGTAATTTGTATATATCTTGATCATATTTCTTTTCCTCCATTTTCTCCAGGGTACTTCCCAACTCCCTCCCCATCTAACTTCTTGTTATAATTGTCCTCTACCATCCAACTTAAATATGAGTAAATCATACATACAAATAGAATTATGGAAACTGAGCATATATATATATATATATATATATATATATACATATATATGTATATATAAATGTAAGTATCTACATATATGAATGTGAAAACAGTGAGAGACAAGGTCATGAATTTGGAAAAGACTAAAGAAGAGAACATGGGAGGGTTTAGAAGGAAGAGGGGGGAGGGGAAATATTATGTTTCTAGTGTAATCTCAAAAATATAATAAAAAATGAAAATCACAGCTAAAAAAGCAAAAGCCACCAATACAACACAAATTATTTAAGCAAAATAATATATGAAGTATACAAAACATGGAGTTTATTTTGTTTTGGCCAACTGTTCTTGGGTGTGCGGTCTGCCTTGAAGTGTTGTTAATATACACAATGACACTCCAGTGGACAAAGCTGATTTTTCCCCCTGATTTTATCAAAATGTTAGGATGAATATTTTTATAAAGTTTCTTTCAGTACTGAGGTGGCTTTTGTACTTTTTGTTTGTTTGTTTTCTTTCTCCAGATAAACCTGCATTCCCTAGATGTGTCTGTTGCTAAGTTCTACCCTCCTCTTGGAGAAGATACTGTCACTGCAGATTTGCTTATGGTTAATCACATGTGTATTTAGTTAGGGTTACACCTAAGGATTTTCAAAACTTAGTGTGATTTAAAATGTTTCTTCTATTGTTAATATGAAGTACTTATTATTTTTTTTTATTCCCCATTTTCAAAACTGGTAAAAGCTCTGCTTGATACCTCAGGATAGTCACATCAGGCATTGAAATACATTTGTCCTTTTAATTAGCTTACTAGTTTCCTCCCAATATTATTTGATCTTCTTTCCCTGACTCCAATTACTTTCTTTATGTTATTTTATTGTGATGAATATGTACATATACTCATTTTATGTTTATTATTTTATCTGAATTTGTTTAAAATTCATATGTTTTAGGCATTCAAATGCAGGATACCATGACCTTCTTGCATTATGTAATTTTGAAACCAGGTATGTATTATTATTTTAGATAGCTATCACTAATAGATCTCAACTTCTTATCAACCCAGATATTTTTGGTGACTGTATCTATTAACTATCACATCTGACATAATGACTGCAGAACAAGCCATTCTCAATGCACCTAACCAGTTTTTCACTATGGATTCTTAGATCCTCTAGATGTAATTTTCTTATATCTTATCTTTAAAATGCATTCTTTCCATTAGACAACATTCTTTTAAGAATTATAACTACTTCACAAAGAGTCTCCATTATTTAAAAAATTATGTATCCTGTGCTGCTTTACCTAAATCATATTCTGTACCACATGGATACTCTGATATAAAATGTTAGCAATGCATTTCACACAATGTATGTGTCTGCAGAGAGAACACTGCCAGGAAATGTGCACTTCAAGTTATGTGATCAAGTGCAGGATGAATGAAGAAGTATTACCCTGTAAGCTTGTCAGGGTGCAATTCCATTTTTCCAATTTAAATTGCTAGTCTATCCTTCATATGGAATTGATGGGCTGTGCTTGAACACATACACAAAGCAGTAATCCATTTTTCTCCAGGGGAACAGTTTGATCTGGGTTTGGGGGATAGCATTGTTGTAAAAAGTCCAGTTTGAAGAACTGTGACTAATCTAAGACGTTTCTTTAGTGGTAAAGTCAGCAGGCTTAGTGTGCTGCCATGAATGATGGCAGAACATAGAAGACTGTTCAGTCAGGACTTTGTCTATATAGTTACATCAATAATAGAGGATCAGTCTTTCCTTTGTAGAATTAAGTTCCATTTTCCCAAAGAAATCAGATGGCCAGCAGGTTCCTAAAAATCAATGGAACAGGATTGAAGATCCAGAAATGAACCTACACACCTATGCCCACTTGATCTTTGACAAAGGAGCTGAAAACATCCAATGGGAAAAAAAGAGCCATTTCAACAAATGGTGCTGGTTCAACTGGAGTTCAGCATGCAGAAGAATGTGAATTGATCCATCCTTGTCTCCTTGTACTAAGCTCAACTCCAAATGGATCAAGGACCTCCACATAAAGCCAGACACTCTGAAGCTAATAGAAAAGAAACTGGGGAAGACCCTTGAGGACATCGGTACAGGGGGAAAGTTCCTGAACAGAACACCAATAGCATATGCTCTAAGATCAAGAATTGACAAATGGGACCTCATAAAATTACAAAGTTTCTGTAAAGCAAAGGACACCATCAAAAGGACAAATTGGCCACCAACAAATTGGGAAAAGATCTTCACCAACCCTATATCAGATAGAGGGCTAATATCCAATATATACAAAGAACTCAAGAAGTTAGACCCCAGAAAACCAAATAACCCTATTAAAAATGGGGTACAGTGTTAAACAAAGAATTCTCACCTGAAGAACTTTGGATGGTGGAGAAACATCTTAAAAAATGCTCAACTTCACTAGTCATCAGGGAAATGCAAATCAAAACAACCCTGAGATTTCACCTTTCAACAGTCAGAATGGCTAAGATTAAAAACTCATGAGACAGCAGGTGTTGGCGAGGATGTCAAGAAAGAGGAACACTCTTCCACTGCTGGTGGGGTTGCAAATTAGTACAACCACTCTGGAAATCAGTCTGGCTGTTCCTCAGAAAATTGGGCATGTCACTTCCGAAAGATCCTGCTATACCACTCCTGGGCATATACCCAGAGGATTCCCCAGCATGTAATAAGGATATATGCTTCACTATGTTCATAGCAGCCCCATTTATAATAGCCAGAAGCTGGAAAGAACCCAGGTATCCCTCAACAGAAGAATAGATGCAAAAAATGTGGTATATATACACAATGGAGTACTATTCAGCCATTAGAAACAATGAATTCATGAAATTCTTAGGCAAATGGATGGAGCTGGAGAACATCATACTAAGTGAGGTAACCCACTCTCAAAAGACCAATCATGGTATGCACTCACTAATAAGTGGATATTAGCCTGGAAAACTGGAATACCCAAAACATAATCCACACATCAAATGAGGTACAAGAAGAATGGAGGAGTAGCCCCTGGTTCTGGAAAGACTAAGTGTAGCAGTATAAGACAAAACCAGAACAGGGAAGAGGGAAGAGATGGGTGGGAGAACAGAGGGAGGGAAGGGGGGTTATGTGACTTTTGGGGAGTGGGGGACCAGAAAAGGGGAAATCATTTGAAATGTAAATAAAAAATATATCAAATAAAATTAAAGAAACCACCCCCCCAAAAAAAACTAAAAAAAGAATGTTGATATTCTTGTAATAATTGTTGTAATCTGAAGTTACAGTTTATATGATGTTCTCATCTTGCATTTTCTATGTGCTTTAAATACATCTTAAAACATTTAAAAAAATAAAAAAGAAACCTGATATTTAATATACTTCAAAAATAATAAAACCGCAGGAAATTAATGTCAAAAAATAGCTGAGTAGTATTGCATTGTGTAAATTTACCCCATTTTCTGTATCCATTCCTATGTTGAGGGACATCTGGGTTCTTTCCAGCTTCTGACTCTTATACATAGGGGTGAGATGAGCATAATGGAACATGTGTTCTTGTTATATGTTGGAGCATCTTTTTGGTTTATGCCCAGGAGTGGTATAGTTGGGTTCTCAGACAATACAATGTCCAATTTTCTGAAGAACCACCAGACTGATTTCCAGAGTGTTTGTATAGCAGGATCTTCCAGAAGTGAGGTGCCCAGTTTTCTGGTGTGAGGTTTAATCTCAGGATTTTTTTGATTTGCATCCTTAGTCATCAGGAAAATTAGTTGCTTCTCAGCCATTCAGGTTTCCTCACTTGAGAATTCTTTGTTCATCTTTGTTCCCATTTTTAATCTGGTTATTTGATTCCGCGGAGTTTAACTTCTTGAGTTCTTTGTATATATTGGATATTAGCCCTCTATCAGATGTAGGACTGGTAAAGATCTTTTCCCAGTCTGTTGGTTGCTGCTTTGTCCTATTGACTTTGTCCTTTGCCTTACAGAACATTTGCGATTTTATGAGGTTCTATTTGTAGATTCTTGATCTTAGAGCGTAAGTTACTTGTGTCCTGTTTAGGAAAATTTCCCCTCTTCCTATGTGTTTGAGGCTCTTTCTTACTTTCTCCTTCATAAGTTTCAGTGTATCTGCTATTATGTGGAGGTCCTTGATCCATTTGGACTTGAGCTTTTTACAAGGAGATAAGAGTAGATTGATTTGCGTTCTTCTAATTGCTGACCTCCAGTTGAAATAGCACCATCTGTTGAAAATTCTGTCTTTTTTTCACGGGATGGTTTTAGCTCCTTTGTCAAAGATCAAGTAACCATAGGTGTGTGGGTTCATTTCTAGGTTTTCAATTTTCTTCCATTGATCTACCTGCCTGTCTCTGTGCCAATATCATGTAGTTTTTATCACTATTGTTCTGTAATATAGCTTAAGGTCAGGGGTAATCATTCCTCTAGAAGTTTTTTATTGTTGAGAGTAGTTTTTGCTAACCTGGGTCTTCTTTTTTTTTTTTTTGGTTGTTATTCTAAATGAACTTGAGAATTGCTCTGTCTACCTCTGAAGAATTGAGTTGGAATTTGATGGGGATTGCATTGAATCTGTAGATTGCTTCCAGCAAGATCTTAACTCCCATCAGAAAGATTTATTTAATGGCAGTACATGATAAATAAAAAGACTCACAACTGATCAAGATGCAAAAAAGATGAGAGACTACTGAATGCTGAGCCCTAGATTAGTTGTGTATTATAACTATTCTTCATAAGGCTCAGGGATCATTAAAGAATGGATTGTTCAACTCAAGCAAATCAGTGGCCTTCCTATACTCAAAGGATAAGCAGGCTGAGAAAGAAATTATGGAAATGACCAAATGACCCCCTTCACAATAGCCACAAACAGTATAAAATACCTTGGGGTAACTCTTACCAACCATGTGAAAGATCTGTATGACAAGAACTTCAAGACTCTGAAGAAGGAAATGGAAGAAGACCTCAAAAAATGGGAAAACCTCCCATGCTCATGGATCGGCAGGATCAATATAGTTAAAATGGCCATTTTGCCAAAAGCACTATACAGATTCAATGCAATACCCATCAAAATCCCAACTCAATTCTTCACAGAGTTAGAAAGAGCAATTCTCAAATTGATCTGGAATAACAAAAAACCCAGGATAGTTAAAACTATTTTCAGAAACAAAAGAAATTCTGGGGGAATCAGTATCCCTGACCTCAAGCAATACTACAGAACAATAGTGTTTAAAACTGCATGGTATTGGTACAGTGACAGGCAGGTAGATCAATGGAACAGGATTGAAGATCCAGAAATGAACCCACACACCGATGGCCACTTGATCCTCGACAAAGGGGCTGAAAACATCCAATGGAAAAAAAGATAGCTTTTTCAATAAATGGTGCTGGTTCAACTGGAGGTCAGCATGCAGAAGAATGCGAATTGATCCATTCTTGTCTCCTTGTACTAAGCTCAAATCCAAATGGATCAAGGACCTCCACATAAATCCAGACACTCTGAAGCTAATAGAAAAGAAACTTGGGAAGACCCTTGAGGACATTGGTACAGGGAGAAAGTTTCTGAACAGAACACCAATAGCATATGCTCTAAGAGTAAGAATTGACAAATGGGACCTCATAAAATTACAAAGTTTCTGTAAGGCAAAGGACACCATCAAAAGGACAAATCGGCAACCAACAAATTGGTAAAAGATCTTCACCAATCCTACATCAGATAGAAGGCTAATATCCAATATATATAAATAATTCAAGAAGTTAGACTTCAGAAAACCAAACAACCCTATTAAAAAATGGGGTACAGAGTTAAACAAAGAATTCTCACCTGAAGAACTTCGGATGGCGGAGAAACATCTTAAAAAATGCTCATCTTCATTAGTCATTAGGGAAATGCAAATCAAAATAACCCTGAGATTTCACCTTACACCAGTCAGATTAAATATTCAGGAGACAACAGGTGTTGGCGAGGATGTGGAGAAAGAGGAACACTCATCCACTGCTGGTGGGGTTGCGAATTGGTACAACCATTCTGGAAATCAGTCTGGCGGTTCCTCTGAAAACTGGGCACCTCACTTCCAGAAGATCCTGCTATACCACTCCTGGGCATATACCCAGAGGATTCCCCAGCATGTAATAAGGATACATGTTCCACTATGTTCATAGCAGCCCTATTTATAATTGCGAGAGATTGGAAAGAACCCAGGTATCCCTCAACAGAAGAGTGGATGCAAAAAATATGGTATATATACACAATGGAGTACTATTCAGCCATTAGAAACAATGAATTCATGAAATTCTTAGGCAAATGTTGGAGCTGGAGAACATCATACTAAGTGAGGTAACCCAGACTCACAAGATGAATCATGGTATGCACTCACTAATAAGTGGATATTAACCTAGAAAACTGGAATACCCAAAACATAATCCACACATCAAATGAGGTACATGAAGAACAAAGGAGTGGCCCCTTGTTCTGGAAAGACTCAGTGAAGCAGTATAGAGCAAAATCTGAACAGGGAAGTGGGAAGGGTTGGGTGGGAAAACAGGGGGAGGGAAGGGGACTGATGGGACTTTCGGGGAGTGGGGATCCAGAAAAGGGGAAATCATTTGAAATGTAAATAAATATATCAATAAATTAAAAAAAAGAATGGATTGTTATAATCAGAGGTGGTCAACAACTATAAGGAAACATTACTTTCTGAACATGTAAGGGAAATTGAAAATGATCTCACAGCATTTGCTATAGCATGCATAAACCTGCACAAGCTCAAGATTTTCAAATTCCCGATATGGTAAGGGGAAAGTGGGCATGAGATACTATCCCTATGTAGCTAAGGAGTTATTAGCAATTATTCATTGCTGGGAATGAAAGTCAGTCTTTTTAAAGGGTTGGTCTTGAAAAGTCTTTTATGTTCCAGTGGAAGGTCTTCCATCCAAGATTATATAAGCAGAGCAAACTGTATTTTATAATTTTTTAGGAGAGCAAATTAAATAGGAATTAAAGTTTAATGGGTAGGGATGGGAGATGGATATGGGAGAAAATGGATGAGATTGTATATCCTTGGCCAAAGGAGTGGCACTATGAGGAGATATGACCTTGTTGGAGAAGGTGTGTCAGTTACTTTGAGAGCCTTAAGACCCTCTTTCTAGCTGCCTGGAATTCAGCCTTCTCCTAGGGGTCTTCAGATGAAGACAAAGAACTCTCAGATACTCCAGCACCTTGCCTTCTTAAATGTTGCTATGTTCCTGCCTTAATGGTAATGGACTGAACCTCTGAACCTGTAAGTCCACCCCAATTACATGTTATCATTATAAGAGTTGCCTTGGTCATGGTTTCTCTTTACAGCAGTAAAACCCTAAGTAAGACACTAGGAAAGGGTGAGTTTTATATGATGAACAAGCATTGTATGGTTGACACAGGAGTCTTTTACTGATGTCTGTGTTCATAAAACTTTTCCTTTCTGTCTCACTCCCAAGAATAGCATCTTCCAGTTTCAATTATCATAAATTCTGTGCACTTTACCCTTACTAAAATAGAGAGTGTATTTATCCTTATCTCAGACCACATGATACTCTGGACTGATTTAATGGTCTCAGAAAAAAATTCATTGTATGGAATAATGGGTAAATGAATGAAAATAAGATTGAGCTTTCTTTACTGAAAATTATGTAATTTCCTTGAAAGTCATAGCTATGAGTATTTTAATATAAAGGACTAATAATATCATTTATATAATAATTATGCTTTCCTAATAAAAAGATTTTTCTCACAGAGTTTTGTATATTTTATATGTACAGATTTTACTCAGGACTGAACAATAGAAGTAATAGGTTTTGGTATTTTGGCATATGTAACGTTTAATGAATGTTAGAATTTTTAATAAATGAATGAAAATGAGCCCTAGGTCTTGTCACCATGAATTTTCCCTGTTATGTAATAGGCCCAATTTTATCTATTTCCTAACAGAATGCAGTAATGATAGCATTTCTATAATAGGAACTGCATATAACTAACAATGGGATTATTTCTCCCTCAGTGTTTTGTAGGTGTGTGTTGGGTTTTCCTCAGAGCAGTACAAAGCAGTGTTAGAATTAGGTCTCATATAGGAAAGGGAATTGGAGATTATCCATTGTGTACAGTGCTGAAAGCATGAAACTATGCTCTCTTTGCCAACATTCACGTATTTACTCAGTGGAGATTCATTTCTTCTGACTGTGGCTGATGGGGAACCTGCATATCCAAATACAAGCTGCAGTTTTCTCTTTGAATATTCCCTCGGCAATTTGCTTAAAAGGACAATAGTAGCTTAATGCAGCTAAGGATCTTGTTTTGTCAGTGCTGCTGCTGGTAGTGTTGGTGGTGGTACCGCCTCATTTTTCTCTCTGATAAACATGATGCTTTTGAAGCTACATGTTGAGTAGGTAAGAAAAAGAGATAGTGATTTTTTGGTTGCAACTGTGTAGTATCCTCCTCCCTTACTGGTAGGATACAGTCACAGTAAGATGTGCAATGGAGAGGAGGTAATTGGGCAGCATGACCTATGGGGATGTGTTCCCCCTAAAAGCAGATTTTTACATTTCAAGCAATTGCTGTACACTAAATGAAATACAGATATAACAATCATTGCATCACAAGCCTATGTAACTCAGATAGTATCAATTAAGGGGGCTTCTAGTAAGCCTTAGTAATTGGAACACATATGATCACTTTGTTGCATTTCCTTTTCTGTTGTGCAATTGAATGCTGTGTATTTCTTGGGAAGTGTGTCTTGCAATTTCCAGAGGATTTGTTGATTTGTTTGGTCTTGTTCCATGGTACATGCTGTTCTTTCCACTTAGAGACAGTGGCACTGCTGGTTAGATTTTATTATTATTGCTTTGTTGATATGTTTGGTTCAGGCTCTAAAAAATATACACTATTACTGCCTTCCAACTTTATTTTTAGCTTCTTAGCAATGTGCCAGCATCTTGCCTAAAGCTTCCTTTTAGTTCATGGGCTTACATAATGTTAAAAGGGAGGGAGAGCAAGAAGATCCTTGCAATATTCTGGGAGCAATGAACCTCTAATTTGTGTCAACTGATGTTTAAAAAGCAAAGTGTCCTTTGATAATGTGTATACTGGAGAGAATTGATTCCCTGAGGAAACGAACTCATATTAAATGTCTTATTGATATGCAAATTGGTAGCCATTGCATAAATAAAATATACCTTGATCATTAGAACATCTCTAGATAATTTTATTAGAGAGTTATGGGTATCTTATTAAAGATCCCCCCTTTCTCTTTCTCTTGTAATTAATGTAAGTCCTTTTTTTAAGCCAGGGTCACTTTATATATTGCTCTTATATCCCACTTATTATAGGCCAGAAAATGTGTGCTTTAACTTGATAACTTGCATTAGAATGTTAAAATAGTGTATTTGTCTGTCCATAACTATGTCAAACAATGAATACTTCCTGCACACTGACTTTCTTTTGAAGGTGTAGGTGGATAATACTGATTCAATTTTTTATTTCTTTCAAAGTATTGAGTTGTTAAAGTTTATTAGGAAGAAGTTTCTTACTAATTTTGTATTTTCTCTACTTTACTAGAATTAATAAGGAGTATTTTAGTTTATAATTTTGAACACTAAGTATGATGTGCTATGAAGAAGGAGAGAGTGCTCACCCTAGCCTTTGCTAAACAGAGAGTAAACAAATAGGGAATGCCTAATCAATAGGCATTTTAAGTCAATAAGACAGTTCTAGGGATTGTCAACATAGCCGTGGACTTATGCTTGATAATAATGTGTCTTGTTAGCACTGGTTCGTGTGCTAAAAACTCTTATCACATTAAGAGCAAATCTAGCAAATCATAGCAAGACTTACATATGTAGTATCTTCTGGGTTATATATTTTACCTCAAAGTTGAAAAAAAAAAAACAGGTCTTATCCTCACTTCATAAACGAGGACTCAGGTCCATGAAGCTATATGGAATAAGCATACAGAGTTGTAAGCAATTTTATGGCTAATAAAAAAGAACCTAAAATGTTGAACTCTTTTATGAAGCAGGAAATCTTTCCCATATGTTAATAATAGTCTAGTACCTTTCTAGGAGGTGGAAATGAAATTAATTATATTAAAATGAATATTTATTGTTCTCTCTCTCTCTCTGTCTCTCTGTCTCTGTCTCTGTCTCTGTCTCTCTCTCTCTCTCTCTCTCTCTCTCTCTCTCTCTCTCCACATATTCCCTGGATGGCCTCTTCTCTTTCTCTCTTTTCTATCTCTCTATGTCCTTCTCTGTCTCCTCCCTTTCTTTGCCTTTACTTCCTTCTCATCCTCTCCTTCGCATGCCCCAAAATAAACTTATTTTTATACTAAAAAAGGATATTTGTAATGTTGGTTGTGAAACTAGTCTTTGATGGCTGTGCCATCTCTCTAGCTTGTCTTTGTGATCCTTTCCTCCTATTTGGTTGCCTTCTGTAACCTTAACAGGAGAGGAGGTGCTTAGCCTTACTGCACCTCCTTATGCCATGGCTGTTTGATATCCACGAGAGACCTGTCCCTTTCTGAAGGAAGAATGAGGAGAAATGTATGGAAGGGAAGAGAAGGGAGGGGATAGAACTGGGAGAAGTGAAGGGAGAGGAAACTGTGCTTTGGATTTAAAATAAATAAGTAGACAAACAAATAAATGGATATTTAACAGCGAAGCTTTAAATTGATTAGTGTGCACTAATAAGTGTGACTACAGCTAGACTCAAATTTAACAAAATATCTTTGAACAATGGAGGCACAAGAAACAGCCTTTAACAGTAGTGTATTATAGACATAAAGTTTTACTGCATTGTATTCACATTTATAAAAAGCTTAAAGTATATTTCAGTATAAATGTTTAAATATGAGTTAAATATTTTAAACTTACACAATTGTTATTGTTGACATCATTCTCCATTCATTCACAGTTTATCCATCACATTTATTCCACTGTTCACCATTCTCTGTCAACAATACCCCTTCTGCAGTTTCTCTTTCATTATTTTTGCAGGAAAACACTCCCAGTATTTCAATAATGCCGTATATCTTAGTTCTATCATGTACTCTTTCTCTTAATCATCACAGATTTGAAATATGCATAGAAAAGAAAGACAGTTTGGGTACCATTGTAAAAAGCATCATAGTAGTCCTTGTCTTAAGAAGTGAAAATATCAGTACTAAAAAAGTAGAGAGAGCTATTGAAAATAACCTCAAAATTTGGTTTTTGAGTTAGCTAGGGAAAGTTGTGGTTGGAAAGTAAGATTATTGTCTCAATAGCAAATAAATACATCTAAACTATTATAGTCATTCAGTAAGTAATTTTGACAGTATAAGACTCCAAACAACAATGCTTAATTAAAAACTCTATGTAGTTGCATTCAGTTAAGCAAACAGATTGATTTTAAGGAGATACAATATGATGGTTAATGTTGTCATGTTGGCAGATCTATAGTCACTTGGGAAATAGGCCTATGGGTATGCCAATAAGGGATACCTTGATGAGATTAATTGTTACAGAAAGATCCAAGTTAATCAGGGTTGAGGGTCTTTCTCTGAGTGGGAATCCTGAACTATTCCCACTCTGTATTACTTAGAAAACCAGCTGAACATTATTCTTCATTACCTTATGTTTCTGAATTTGATGTCACCAGCTACATTAAGGTCTTTGCAATGGCTTGGCAACCATGATGAACTATGAACTGCAATTGTGAGACAAAATCAACCCTTTATTCCCTACACCTGAAGAGAAACTAAAATACACAGGCACAGTTTAGGAAAGATAAAAATACCTTATCTAATCATTCATATTTCATATGATTTGGTCCCTTATATGTGAATCATAAACAGTTGAAAATAGGAATTATAAAACTTTAGTACCTTTCAAAATTCTCATTGGATTCTCCCAATATATGTGTGGTAACTGACTTCATGAATCTAAGCAGAAAAATCTTCAACTTCAAAGCACTTATAACAGCATTATTGTTCTCAAAGCATCCCATTTTACAAAGGCTTGATAATTATACAATAAACATCAGCCATAACACTAGGTGCAAATAGAGTTTTGTATTGCTTAAGTTTAACATCATATTAATGTTGTAAAGAAAGCCTTATTTAACATCCCTTAGACACTAGCAAATGGTAGCTTGGATAATTTAAATAAAATTCCCCAGGCCTATAGTTATTCAATAGGATGAAAAGCTGAAAATTTTCAACATCTCTTTGACTTCAAAGCTTTTTCTTTACAGTGATATCATTTTTGAGTAAAAAGAATTTACGAATAACCCTCTTTAGATGAGAGAGAGAGAGAGAGAGAGAGAGAGAGAGAGAGAGAGAGAGAGTGCGTGTGTGTATGTGTGTGTGTATGTGTAAATGCTGATGACAAATTCATTTTGGCAGGTCAACAAAATCCAATTTAAGTAGAGTCAATCAAGCATCATTCTCACTTGCTAATTAACAGCTCCTTTGCTCTTTCGACAGCATAACCAAAAGAATGTCTAGTAAGTTATTGGACTAGGATAGACCAGGGCATGGCTGTCAACAGGCTCCACTATGAACACAAAAGACAATTATAGTGAATTTGTCCCTGTCCAATTAATGAAGTTTTAGAAAATGGATTCTTCCATATTAAGGCCTCTACAATTACTTTATAAGGGATGGGAATGTTTCAAGTACACAGGTTTCAGGCAAAATCCTGAAGTAAATCATGATTTAAGTTTCTGCTTGGGGTCTTCATTAATTCATTGCTTTTACTCCTGCTCAAGTAACTAGCCCCCTTCTTGTTTGTGCAGGGCACCTTGATAAAATAAGTGGGTCAGACATAGAAAAAAAAACCCAAAACTATGAAAGTAAGATGGTACATGGAAGAAGGGATTTGAAGGAGGGGTAAGGAGAAAAGAGAGGATGATGAGAGGACTTCAATCAATTTACATTTTAAAATTATTTATTATTTATTTATTTATTTATTTATTTATTTATTTATTTATTTATTTATGTACATGCACTCCAGATTTTATTCCCCTCCCAGTCCACCCTCTGACTGTTCCACATCCCATACTTCCTCCCTCTGACACCCCCATCTACACCAGGATGTCCCCTCCACATGCTCCCCCCACACACTACACCAGACCTCTAAACATCCTGGGGCATCTAGTCTCTTGAGGTTAGATGCATAGTCTCTGAATGAACCTAGACCTGTCAGTCCTCTGCTATATATGTGTTGGGGGTTCTCATATCAGCTGGTGTATGCTGCCTGGTGGTGGTCCAGTCTCTGAGAGATTGAGACTGCTGGTCCTCCTACAGGATTCTTCCTGCTTTTTCCTAATTCAACCATGGAGTCAGCAGCTTCCATACATTGGTTGGGTGCAAATATCTGCATTTGACTCTTTCAGCTGCTTGTTGGGTCTTTCAGAGGGAAGGCATGCTAGGTCCCATTTTGTGAGTGCTTCATAGTCTCAGTAATAGTCTCCAGCCTTGGGACTTCCCCTTGAGCTAGATCCTACTTTGGGCATGTAGCTAGATCTTCTTTTTCTCAGGCTCCTCTCCATTTCCATCCCTGCAGCTCTTTCAAACAGGAACACTTATGGGTCACAGTTGTGACTATGGGATGGCCCCTCTTTCCCTCATTTGATGCCCTATCTTCCTGTTGGTGGTGGGCTCTATAAGTTCCCTCACCCTACTGTCAGGCATTTCATGTAAGGTCTCTCCCTTTGAGTCCTGAGAGTCTCTCACCTCATAGGTCTCTGGTATATTCTGGAGGGATTTCCCCCAGTGTCTTACCTCCCAAGGTTGCCTATTTCTGTTCTTTCTGCTGAAACTCAGGATTTCAGTCCTTTTCCATCACCCAATAAAAGATAAGGTCCTCTGCTTCCCCTTGCTCCTGACTGCTTTCCCTCTTAGGTCCCTCCCTCCCCCCTTTGTGATTGCTTTCTTATCCCTCTAGAGTAGGGCTGAGGTGTCTTTACTTGGGGCCTTCAGCTTCTTGACCTTTTTGAGTTCTGTGGATTGTATCTTGGGTATTCTGTACGTCTTTTGGGGGGGGGGCTAATATTCACTTACTAGTGAGTATATACCATGAATGTCCTTTTGGATCTGAGTTACCTCACTCAGGATGATATTCTCTAGTTCCATTTGCCTGCAAATCTCAGGATGTCCTCATTCCTAATAGCTGAGTAGTTTCATTGTGTAAATGAAACACATTTTCTGCATTCATTCTTCTGTCTTGGTACATCTGGATTGTTTCCAGCTTCTGCTATCACAAACAAGACCACTATGAACATAGTGGATCACATGTCCGTGTGCCATGGAGGGGCATCTTTTGGGTATATTCCCAAGAGTGGTATTGCAGGGTTTTCAGACAGATCTATTTCCAATCTTCTGAACAACCTACAGATTGATTTCCAGAGTTTGCAACTCCACCAGAAATGAAGGCGTCTCCCTAAATGTCACCATAAGAGTCCAGGGCCAGATATATTTAGTGCAGAATTCCACCAGACCTTCAAAGAACACCTGATATTCCTCAAACTATTCCATAAAGTAGAAACAGAAGGAACACTACCTAATTCATTCTATGAAGTCATAATTACTCTGATACCTAAAACACACAAGGACCCAACCAAAAAAGCGAACTTCAGACCAATCTTGCTCATGAATACCAATGTGAAAATACTCAATAAAATCCTTGCAAACTGAATCCAAGAACACAGCAAAACCATCATTCATCATGATCAACTATGCTTCATCCCAGGAATGCAAGGAATGCAATGTTGTTTCAATATATGAAAATCCATTAATGTAATCCACTATATAAATAAATTCAAAGAAAATAATCACATAATCATCTCCTTAGATGCAGAAAAAGCATTTGACAAAATATAACACCCCTTCATATTAAAAGCCTTGGAGAGACCAGAAATTCAAGGCACATACCTTAACATAATAAAAGCAAGAAAAAAGGGGGAAAACTCAACAGAATAGGCCACCATCTTGGCTCCTGTGACCAAGCAGCCAGCTCAGTCAGGTATGCAGGGAACAACAGAGTGAACAATCACTCGGGACACAGTCTGCCTGGGTTCCTTCTGCACGTAGGAGCTGGGCAGCTCTACAGCTGTCTGGGCATGTATCCTGTAAGGGAGCATCTGACCCGCAGAGAGTCAGATGGTTAAAGGGAGCCCTGCAGTCTGAGGTTGCCACCATCTTGGCTCCTGTGACCAAGCAGCTAGCTCAGCCAGGTACATAGGGAACAACAGAGTGAAAGATGACTCTGGACACAGTCCGCCTGGGTTCCTTCTGCATGTAGGAGCTGGGTAGCTCTATAGCTCTCTGGGCAGGAGAACATGGGTCAACAGGTAGAAGCACAAAAATCCCTTAAAGAAAGACAAGAGAATATGGATCAAAAGGTAGAAGCCCTTAAAGAGGAAACACAAAAATCTCTTAAAGAAATACAGGAGAATATGGGTCAACAGGTAGAAGTTCTTAAAGAGGCAATACAAAAATCCAATAGAGAATTATGGGAGAACATGGGTCAACATGCAGAAGCCCTTAAAGAGGAATCACAAAAATCCCTGAAAGAAACACAGGAAAACATAGGTCAATGGGCTGAAACCCTTAAAGATGAATCTCAAAAATTCATTAAAGAATTTCAGGAAAAAACAAACAAACAAGTGAAGGAACTGAACAAAACTATCCAGGATCTGAAAATGGAAATAGAATTAATAAAGAAATTGCAAAGTAAGACATATCTGAAGATAGAAAACATTGGAAAGAATTCAAGAGTCATAGCTGCAAGCATCAACAACAGAATACAAGAGATAGAAGAAAGAATCTCAGATGCTGAAGATTCCATAGAAAACATTGACTCAACAGCCAAAGAAAATGCAAAATGCAAAAGGCTTGTAACCCAAAACATCTAGGAAATCCAGGACAAGATGAGAAGACCAAACCTAAGGATTATAGGTATAGAAGAAAGTGAGGATTTACATCTTAAAGGCCCAGTAAATATCTTCAACAAAATTATAGATGAAAACTTCCTTAACCTAAAGAAAGAGATGCCCATGAATATACAAGAAGCCTACAGAACTCCAAACAGATTGTACCAGAGCAGAAATACCTCCTGTCACATAATAATCAAAACACCAAATGCACTAAACAATAACTTTTTCTTAATAACTCTTAATATCAACAGTCTCAATTCCCTTATAACAAGACATAGACTAACAGACTGGATATGTAAACAGGACCCAACATTTTG
Source organism: Apodemus sylvaticus (assembly GCF_947179515.1). Lineage (NCBI taxonomy): Eukaryota > Metazoa > Chordata > Mammalia > Rodentia > Muridae > Apodemus > Apodemus sylvaticus. The sequence continues at coordinate 38,861,420 of NC_067479.1, read as the reverse complement.
CTGTATACAAGAAACCCACCTCATTGACAAAGACAGTCACTATTTAAGAGTCAAAGGTTGGAAAACAATTTTTCAAGTAAATGGTCCCAAGAAACAAGCTAGAGTGGCCATTCTTATATCATATAAAATTGACTTTCAACCAAAAGTTGTCAAAAAAGATAAGGAGGGACACTTCATACTGGTCAAAGGAAAAGTCTACCCAGATGAACTCTCAATTATGAACATCAATGCTCCAAATGCAAGGGCACCCATATTAATTAAAGAAACTTTAATAAATCTCAAAATACACATAGCACTCCACATAATAATAGTGGGAGACTTCAATACTCCACTCTCAAAAATGACGAATCATGGAATCAGAAACTAAACAGAGATATAGTGAAACTAAATGAAGTTATGGACCAACAAGATCTAACAGATATTTATAGAACATTCTACCCTAAAGCAAAGGAATATACCTTCTTCTCAGCACCTCATGGTACCTTCTCCAAAATTGACTGTAGAATTGGTCACAAAACAGACCTCAACAGATATAGAAATATTGAAATTATTCCATGTATCTTATCAGATCACCACGGCCTAAGGCAGGTCTTAAGCTCAAGCAAAAGCAAAGTAAAACACACATACACATGGACTTTCAACAATGATCTTCTCAATGATAGCTTGGCCAAGGTAAAAATAAAGAAAGAAATTAAAGACTTTTTACAATTTAATGAAAATGAAGACTCATCATACCAGAATTTATGGGACACAAGGAAAGTAGTGCTAAGAGGAAAACTCATAGCTCTGAGTGCCTCTAAAAAGAGAATGGAGAGAACTTACATTAACAGCTTGACAGTGCACTTGAAAGCTCTAGAACAAAAGGAAACAAATATCCCCAAGAGGAATAGACCGCAGGAAATAATCAAACTTAGGGATGAAATCAACCAAACAGGAACAAAAAGAACTATGCAAAGAATCAACAAAACAAGGAGCTGGTTCTTTGAAAAAATTCAACAAGATAGATAAACCCTTAGCCAGACTAACCAGAGGGCACAGAGACAGTATCAAATTAATAAAATCAGAAATGAAAAGGGAGACATAACAACAGAAACTGTGGAAATTCAAAAAAACTCATCAGATCTCACTACAAGAGCTTATAGTCAAAAAGTTTTGAAAACCTGGATGAAATGGACAACTTTCTAGATACATACCAGGTGCCAACATTAAAACAGGAGAAGATAAATCATCTAAACTGTCCCATAAGTCCTGAAGAAATAGAAGCAGTCATTAATAGTCTCCCATAAAAAAAAAAAACTTTCTACATATATACCACCAGGTTCCAACCATAAAACAGGATCAGATAAACCATATAAATAGTTCCATAGGTCCTGAGGAATCAGAAGCAATCATTAATAGTCTCTCATCAAAAAAAAAAAAAAAAAAGCCCAGGACCAGATGGGTTTAGTGGGGAATTTTATCAGATCTTCAAAGAAGAGTTAATACCAATACTCTTCAAACTTTTCCATGAAATAGAAACTCAAAGAACCCAAGTTTTTCTATAAAGCCACAATAATGCTTATACCTAAAATAAACAAAGACCAAATGAGGAAGGAGAACTTCAGGCCAATCTCCCTCATGAACATTGATGCAAAAATATTGAACAAAATCCTAGCCAACAGAATTCAAGAATGCATCAAAACTATAATTCACCACGATCAGGTAGGCTTCATCCCCGGGATGCAGGGATGGTTCAATATACGGAAATCTGTCAATGTATTCCACTACATTAACAAACTGAAGGAAAGAAAACATGGTCATTACATTAGATGCTGAAAAGGCTTTTGACAAAATCTCACATCCCTTCATTTTAAAAGTCTTGGAGAGATTGGGATTCCAAGGCCCATACCTAAACATAGTGAAAGCAATATAGTACAAACCAATAGCCAACATCAAGTTAAATGGAGAGAAACTTGAAGCAATCCCACTAAAATCAGGGACCAGACAAGGCTGCCCACTCTCTCCCTATTTATTCAATAGAGTACTTGAAGTCCTAGCCAGAGCAATCAGGCAGCAAAAGGAGGTCAAAGGTATACAAATTGGAAAGGAAGAATTCAAAATATCACTATTTGCAGATGATATGATAGTATACTTAAGTGACCCCAAGACATCCACCAGAGAACTCCTAAAGCTGATAAACAACTTCAGCAAAGTGGCTGGATATAAAATTAATTCAAACAAATCAGTAGCCTTCCTCTACTCAACAGATAAACAAGATGAGAAAGAAATTAAGGAAATGACACCTTTCACAATAGTCCCAAATAATATGTCATATTTGGTGTGACCCTAACAAACCAAGTGAAAGATCTATAAGACAAGAACTTTAAGGCTCTGAAGAAAGTCTCAGAAGGTGGAAAGATCTCCCATGTTCATGGATTGGTAGAATCAATATAGCAAAAATGGCTATCTTGCCAAAAGCAATCTACAGATTCAATGCAATCCCCATCAAAATCCCAAGTCATTTATTCATAGATCTAGAAAGAGCAATTCACAAATTCTTCTGGAATAACAAAATGCCAGGATAGCAAAAACTATTCCCCATAGCAAAAGATCTTCTCGGGGAATCACCATCCCTGACCTGAAGCTTGACTACAGAGAAGTAGTGATAAAATCTGTTTGGTATTTGTATGCAGACAGGCAGGAAGATCAATGGAATAGAATTGAAGACTCAGAAATGAACCCACACATGTACCGTCACTTGATATTTGACAAAGGAGCTAAAAACATCCAGTGGAAAAAAGATAGCATTTTTAACAGATGGTGCTGGATCAACTGGAGATCTGCATGCAGAAAAAAGGCAAATCAATCCATTCTTATCTCCTTGTACAAAACTCAAGTCCAAGTGGATCAAGGATCTAAACATAAAACCAGACACACTGTAGCTTATAGAGGAGAAAGTGGGGATGAATCTTGAACATGTGGGCACAGGGGAACAATTCCTGAACAGAACACCAATGGTTTATGTTCTAAGAACAAGAATTGACAAATGGGACCTAATAAAACTTCAAAGCTTCTGTAAAGCAAAGGACACAGTCAATAGGACAAAATGGTAACCAACAAATTGGGAAAAGATCTTTACCAACCCCTCTATTGGATAGAGGTCCAATACCCAATGTATTCAAAGAACTCAAGAAGTTAGTCTCCAGAAAGTCAAATATCCCTATTAAAAAATGGGGTACAGAGCTAAACAGGGAATTCTCAACTGAGGAAACTCAAATGGCTCTAAAGCTCCTAAAGAAATGTTCAGCATCCTTAGTTATCAGGGAAATGCAATTCAAAACATCACTGAGATTCCACCTTACACCAGTCAAAATGGCTAAGATGAAAATCTCTGGAGACAGCAGTTGTTGGAGACGGTGTAGGGGAAAAGGAACACTTCTCCACTGTTGGTGGGTTTGCAAGTTGGTAAAACCACTCTGGAAAATAATTTGGCGATTCCTTAGAAAATTAGACATAGACAGAAAATTTGACCTGGCAATTCTTTAGAACATTAGACTTAGACTGAAAATTTGACCTAAGGACCCAGCTATATGACTCCTGGGCATATACCCAGACGACAGTCCTACACATAATAAGGACACATGCTCCACTCTGTTCATAGCTGCCTTATTTATAATAGCCAGAAGCTGGAAAGAACCCAGATGTCACTCTACAGAGGAATGAATACAGAAGCTATGGTATAAATACACAATGGAGTACTATTCAGCTATTAAAAACAATGAATTCATGAAATACTTAGGCAAATGGAAGGAGCTAGAATGTGTCATCCTGAGTGAGGCAACCCAATCACAAAAGAACACACATGGTATGCACTCACTAATAAGCAGAAGTTAGCCCAAAAGCTCAAAATAAATAAGTTACAATTCACCAGCTCCACCAATCCACCAAGAAGGAGGACTTAAGTGAGGGTGCTTCAGTTCTTCTAAGAAAGGGAACAAAATAGTCACAGGAACAATAAGGGAGACAATGTGTGGAACAGAGACTGAAGTAAAGGCCACCAGGAGACTGCCCTACCTGGGGATTCATCCTATAAACAGTCAACCAACCCTGACACTACTATGGACAACAAGAAGTGTATATCAAAAGGAGCATGTCATGGTTGTTTCCAGAGAGGCCCTGCCAGAGCCTTACAAATACAGAGGCATATGCTAACAACCAACTATTGGACTGGGCATGGGGTCCCCAATGGAGGAGCTAGAGGATGGTCCAGAGGAGCTGAAGGGATTTACAACCCCATGGAAAAAACAATGATTTAGGCTACCCAGATGCCCCAAGACTCCCAGGGACTGAACCATCAACCAAGGGGTAGACATGGTTCCAGCCAAAAATGTGGCAGAGGAAGGCCTTGCTGGGCATCAGTGGGAAGAATGGTCCTTGGTCAGGTAAAGGCTCGACAGAGGCCCAAACAAAGGGAAACTGGGGGGGGGGGGTGGGAGGGAGGAGGGAGTGTGTTAGGTGGAGAGGCATATACAAGGAGGCAAGGGGAAGGAGGAAGGGGAGGAGTTGGGGGTTTTAGCGGAGGGGGGATATCGGAAAAGGTTTTACCATTGGCAATGTAAATGGATACAATATTCAATAAAAATAAATTAAAAAATAAAAAATAAAAAAATTGATGTAAAAAAAAATAGAATAGAGAAAACAATTCTTAACAGTAAAAGAATGGCTCAGAGAATCACCATCCCTGACCTCAAGCTTTACTACAGAGCAATAGTGATTCAAAACTGAATGATATTGGCACCAAGACAGACATATATATCAATGGAATAGAATTAAAGACCCAGAAATAAAACCACATACTTACAGACACTTCATCTTTAACAAAGAAGCCAGACATATAATGAAAAAAGAGAAAATATCTTCAAAATATGGTGCTAGTCTAACTGGCTGTCTGTATGCAGAAAAATGAAAATCGATCCATTTTTGTCACCTTTCACAAAGCTCAAGTCCAAGTGTATCAAGGACCTCAACATAAAACCAGATACACTGTAATAGAAGAGAAAGTGGGAAAGAGCCTTGAACTCATTGGCACAGGGGAAAATGCCCTAAACAGAACTCATTCTCTAAAATCAGAGGTTGATAAATTGGAGCTCATGAAACTGGAAAGCTTCTGTAAGGCAAAGGACATAGTCAATAAAACCAATCAACAACATACAGATTGGGAAAAAAAAACTTCACTACCCCCACATTCAATAGAGAGATATTATCCAAAATATATAAAGAACTCAAGAAGCTAACCACCAAAAAAATGTAACTACCAAATCAAAATATGGGGTATAGAACTAAACTGAGAATTCACAATAGAGGAATCTCAAATGTCTGAGAAGCACCTAGTGAAATGTCCAAAGTCCTTAGTCACTAGAGAAATGAAAATCAAAATGACTCTGAGGTTCTACCTTACAACAATCGGAATGGCTAAGATCAAAATTAAGTAATATTTTATATGTATATATGAAATTATAAAAGAATACAATTATTGCAAATAACATAGGTCAATTTTTTAAAGATAAGATTTGAAGCTTCCTATTTCTTATACCTTAGTATCTGTACAAATAAACTCTGAATACAATTATGTGATGATAAAGCTGTTTCCTGCCACAATTCCTCATTGTGTCTTCTGCACTGTCACATTACTGACATTTACTCACAAGTTTGAGATCCTTTCCCAACCTTTTACTCATGCACTCCACCCCAAATCCATTAACAATGCTTGCATATTTAGTCTTCCTCTCTTTGTAGTAGCCCAATTAGATCTCTAGGATCTCTTCCCTATGGTCCACCCTCTGCCTCTTCTCTTCAGCGTCTGTGGTTCAAAACATTCCTTCATTTCTTTTTAAGTGTAATTACTATAGCTGGGTTAGAATGATCCTTATAGGCCCCAGGAATGGGAATTATATGTCAGTTTATAATACAGCTGATGTGTGGCAGTCTCAGAATATAGGCCTTAAACTAGCTAACACAGAAACACACACACACACACACACACACACACACACACACAGGGGGTTAAAAACATTAACAGTACACACAGAAGAATTAAGCAGGGAAACACTAAGCAATTACAATGTACAATTTATACTATGAATTAAACAGCAAACCCAGCTAGACTTGGATATGAAGATGTTTTATCTGTCTTCCCTTTTCCTGTAATTTATCAGAAGTCAGAAGAAGACAAGCTACACCAGTACTCCGCTCACATGGTGAACATTAACTTTTTCCTCTGAGGGAGCCCTTGGGTGTGTTTCTTTGTCCATGCCTTTCTGTCATTTTACATTCTCTCTAGCTTAACTACTGCTGGCTCTTGGGTGTTTCTCTCACTGCTCTCAGCCCCAAAATGAAATCATAGTTGTAGTCAGGGAATGCATCATGCATTGATCACTAAAGCAGACATCCTGACTAAGAGCATTGTGCAGGACCATCCCAGGCAAGTGAACAAGCTGGGGAATTCTATTAACAACAATGAACGCTCTGAAGTAAGGACACAGTGAGAGGAAGTGGACATGCTTGACTTGGAAAGCAGCTGGCATACAATGCTTCCTGAAGTCTTTATGGAAATAAGCAATAGAAGTGAAACAGGCCGTGGTTTTTGACCATAATCCAATGCAAGTTGGGATTAGGGAATGTTAATTTAGAACTACTTGAATCATAAAAGCTTGTGATTAGATATACAATAAACATTAAAATGAAAAGAAGCTTTCTTCAACCAAAACAGAGCTAAATGTAATCTTTTTCTTAAGATTATAATATAACTATAAATATAAATATAATATAGAAAGGTTAAATGTAAATACAGTCTTTTGTCTTAAAAGATTATAATTTGACTATAGCATTTTTCCCTTTCCTTTTCTCCCTCTAAGCTCTCCCATAATTCCTTTACCATACTACTAATCCATGGCTTCTTGAAGGGGTTTGCAGCCCCATAGGAGGAACAACAATAGGAAACAACCAGTACCCCCAGAGCTCCCAGGGACTAAGCCACAAACCAAAGGGTGTTACATATGGGTCCAGACTCATATGGAGCAGAGGATGGCCTTGTTGGACATCAATGGTAGGAGAGGCCCTCAGTTCCCAGAAGGCTCGATGCCCCAGTGTATGAGAATGCCAGAACAGGAAAGTGGGAGTTGACGGGTTGGTGAGCAGGGGGAGGGAGAATAGTATAAGGGGTTTCCAGAGTGGAAACCCAAAAAGGGGATAACATTGGAAATATAAATAAAGAAAACATCTAATAAAAAACCTAATTGTTATTGCATGTAAAAATGTATGTGCATATTCATTAGTATTCCTAGATATAACTTCATCAGTCCATATAATTCTACCTGTAAGTATGCTTTAAAGGCTGAGATTTTGATGCTGGACAGATAGTTAATGTGCTTTCTGTTTTCTGGGGATGGCCACCTCTCTCATTTCCAGCTTTTTTCTTTAGTTCTTTGTGTACAATTGCGGCCTTGTGGGCTTTTCTTTCTCCAGCTTGGTATATTCACACCATTCATGCTACCAACTTAGAACGTTCTAAGTTAACATTCACTAATCCAAACTTGCATTGGATTATGGTTATAAAACATGGCCTTTCCCACTTCTATTGTTTATTTCCATAAACCTTTCAGGAGCTGCTGAAGGCCAACTCCTTTGCAGATCTAAATCAAGCACTTCCACCAGCTCTCTTTAAGTGTCTTTACTTCAGAGCATTCACTGCTATTAATTCCATTTCCCAGTTTGTTCACTTCCCTATGATGTTCCTGAAAAATGGTCATGCATTTGTTTTTTAACAAGGAAAATAAAATATCTTATTTTTCTTAAAACTTACTTTAAGACATCAAGGGAAAATTGTACAGCCATACATGGAAAAGACAAATATGAATGCAGAATGAAAATAGCATAAAATATATTGATGCTTGTCAGATAGTGTTGAACTGATATTCTGGGATTTTTATGTGTTACAAGAACTGAAAAGAACAGATTAACATTCCTCTCCTTTACTCCCTCCTTCAACAGAATCCACATTAACCTCCCCATAATCCATCTCTAGGGCAGCCATGTCCTCACGGACCTCAGAGAATTCCCCCTTCTCCATGGTGTCACCCGTATACCAGTGCACAGAAGCATACGTCAGGCCAACCCTATGGTCTAGGTAACCTTAGACCTCAGCAACAGTCATGGTCTTGCTCAGCATGCACACAGCTCTCTGTATTTTAGCAAGGTCTCCACTAGGTACCACAATTGGAAGTTTGTAACTTATGCCAAACTTGAAGACAGTGGGACTCCAGTCCACACACTTAATGTTGTGTTTGGTTTTGATTGTGACAATAACAGCACTGGTGCTTTTGGAAACCCCATCACCACAGTACAATAGGTAGCAAGCCATGCATTTACCATGATGAGAATCACATTTCACCATGTCGTTAGCAGGATCAAAGCAGACATTGGTAGTGTCTGCTATAGAAAACTGCTTAGGCTAGGCTTTCTCAGTAGAGATAACAGGGGCATGTGTAGCCAGAGGGAAGTGGATAAAAAAATATGGCACCAGGTGGGTTAGGAATTAAGTTAAATCCACATTCAGGGTCCCATCAAACCTGAAAGAAGCAATGATGAGATACATAATTGGGCTTACAAGTTAAGATGGGTGTTCAATAATAAGGTTTCTATGATGAATGTCATAATGGCCTTGCTGACTACCATGAAGACACAATCAGAGTGCTCCATGGTGGTATGGGTGCTAAGGATGGAATGGTAGGGCTCAGCAACAGCAGTGGAAACCTAGGACCAAGGGGTTAGGGAATTCAAGAGCTCCAGTTTGGACTTCTTTCCCATAATTAACAGAAAGCCATTGCATCAGCTGGAAGGTGAACCCAGAGGCAATTCTCCTGAAAAAAGCATTGAAAAACTAAGACATCATAAAGATTTGTTTACTAGCTTGTGCATTTGGTCCAAGACAAGGTCAATGATCTCCTTGCCAATGATGTATTGGCATAGGTATGGGCAGCTGATATACTACTCAGGTAAAAGAACAGGCAGGAGGTACCAGTGTAAATTTTGTCCATAACTGTAGATTCCAGATATAACATCATTGCCCTGGGGACATGCTTGCCAGCTCCTATCTTACCAAAGAAGGTATTGAAGGAATTATCATCTCTCTGGGAGGTCTTGTCTTGTCCCTTGGCATCCAATCTAAAAGCAGCCTGAAGGACTCCCAGCAGGCATTACTGATCTGAATACCAGCATTGTCAACATGGATGGAGATGTACCATACATGATCTCTATAGATTCATAGGTCAGTTTGACAGAAGCAGAAACTGGGTCCCAGTTACTAGCCAAGTTAGGGTAAGTAAAATTTCTTAAACTTTTATTATTTATTATTTTGTTATTTGTTATTTTTGCTTAGTTCCTTAAACTGCAACTCCTAATTCTCTGTCCTCTGCATCTCTGTGGCTGAGGTTACAGGCATATATTATAGCAACTAGCTCAGGAAACATCCTAATGTGACTTATATTAAATTACAATATCCACACAGTTTTATTTATGCCAAATAAAGTTATGAACTCAGACCTTAAAAATGATGAAAATTTAAGTAAAACGGGATATAGCTACAGAAAAAATGGGGTGGTAGGTGGATTGTTAACTCAGTTAAGATCATGTCTTATTCAGGGGATCACAGTTGCCTGGAATGCCATTTCCAGGGCATCCAACACGTTCTCTGTACTCCAGCAGCACCAGCACCAGCACACCTATAGCATATATTCAAACAGGCAGACAGACAGAAAGACAGACAGACACACACACACACAAATTTAAAGAGAAAAATATAAAGTGAAATTTGATGATGACATTGAAACTATACATATAGTTAAATTTCACAATCAAAAAGACATTTGTACATAAAATATAGAAGATTAAAGATTCTCCAACATGTAATAAGGAGGAATGGATACAGAAAATGTGGTATGTTTTCACAATGGAATACTACTCAACTATTAAAAACAGTGAATTCATGAAATATTTAGGCAAATGGTTGGAACTAGAAAAGATCATCCTGAGTGAGGTAACCCAGTCACTAAAGAACACACATTGTATGCACTCACTGATAAGTGGATATTAGCCCAGAAGTTCAGAATACCCAAGCTACAATTCACAGACCAAATGAAGCCCAAGAAGAAGGCAGACCAAAGTGTGGATGCTTCCATCCTTAGAAGGGGAAATAAAATACCCATGGGAGGAAATACAGAGAAAACGTGTGGAGCAAACACTGAAGGAAAGGCCATTCAGAGATTGCTCCACCTGGAAATCCATCCCATATACATTTACTAAGAGTTACCATTTAGAGTATGTCCTCTCAGTGATCCTGTGACAGTGAATTCAGAAGCTGCTCTCAGCTCACACTCAAATAGCAATCAAACCTGGGTTTATGTCATGTGTTTTTTGTCTGGAAAGTTAAACCTCACTCATCAGGAATCCATTGTCTACCTGAGAACCCTTTGTAGATGTCAGAAAAAAAAATTTAAAACTCCATGGAGGAGCTGCTAATGGTTAAATAAAGTGCCACATATACAGTCCTCTGCTGTATATGTGTGCGGGCCTCATATCAGCTGGTGTATGCAGCCTAGTTGGTGGCTCAGTGTCTGAGTAATCTTGGGGGTCCAGTTCAGCTGAAACAGCTGGGCTTCCTATGGGGCAGCACTCCTCCTCAGCTTCTTCCAGCTTCTCCCCAATGCTGCTGAGATAGTGTCTCCCTGTGTCACATGGCTGCCTTTTAATCCATGACAGTTTTCTAGCATAGACTCTGAGAATACTAAGACCAAAGCCACCATGCCCAGTTTTTCAAAACAATTTTATATAATATATATATCTGTACTTTCTATATACATATTAAATAGTAATTTTGTGAAATTTCATCAACAGTAATACAATAGCTTCTATAAATGTCAATTCATTTTTAACCCTTTGGAAATTTTTCATCCCAATGATTTTTTAGGTTACAAAACTTGGAGCCTGGAGTTGTAAAAACAGGATATCCTCCAAGAAGTTTACTGTAAAACCTGAATAAATGAATAAATCACTTAACCCCCTTGTCCCTCTGACTTTTTGTTTTTTGTTTGTTTGTTTGTTTTTGTCTGTACAATGGGATGTTGGAATATTAGAAGTCATAGAGTCAGTGTGAGGGTTAAATGTGTTATTAGACTTAATTGTATAGATAATATAAAAGAAGAGTATACCAAACATTAACTATTTATCATTATTATTTTCATTGTTTATAATTAAGTAAGTGGATCACATTGCTTTTCTATTGCCGAGGTTAACACCCGAAGTGTAGTGATTCATTTGAAATAATATGCATGTCCCATATTCCTGATGAATATTATGCTTGAAATTCTTATGCTCTATGTGCTTCATTTATACCTGTGAAATTGGCAAAAATTATGAAAGTGTCAGATGGTTTTGAATATTCATTCACAAGAGCTTTGGCCTTGTCTTGAATTAAAATAGCTTCTCTGTATTGATCTGTCTATGAACTTGGCTGTCCCTGTTAAAATTGCATCTATTCCTGAGGAGCTACTTATTTATGTGTGCTCTTTTAATTTTCCAGTCACCAAATCTTCATGTCCTGCACGAAATCTCTATCTGCTGCTAAGCACAGGATTTGGTGGAAATGTAAACTTCCAAGCTCAGGGATTAATGCTGGTGCTAGTTCTTTAATCAACAGTGGACAATGAAAAAGGCCAAATTCTAGGGCAGAGACTAAGAGCTGAAGGACACAGAAAGAACACTTTATATCATAAAATTCCTGGTTCTTTTTAAAGATAGCAATTCACATTCCAAAAAAACCTATATTGAACTGTTATATGAGAAGGAAGCTTTTATTTTGTCTATTTACTATAATTTTGGGGGAGGTTTGCTCTACCAAATTGAAATCTTCAAAATTTTAGATAGTCTTGGATACAATCATATGGGCAGTGAGTGACTCTGAAAGAGGAAAAATTTGATTACTAACTACCATGAACCCCATATAAGTATTAAGTGTCATGAAAAGGAAAGTAACAGGCCAAGAGGATTCTGCCTGAAGTTCTGTCAGCAGTAACATTGAAGGCAAGTGACTCAGGGATGTAAAAGTGATTTTCATGCCCTATTAGATTCCACTGAAAATTCAAGAAGGAAGAGGGCCAGGAAGCACCCAACATCCTACCAAGAAGTATCAGTTAGTATAATGGATAAGAGTCTTGTTGTAGATTAATAAGTACTTCAGGGCAGGTTAAAGGCAAAGCAAAAAGAAACAAAATAGAAGTGAGTAGACAAATAGGGTAATCACTGGCAGAGAAGGGGAGATTTTTTTCCATGTGCTTATTTATGAATACAGACAGATAAACAGATGGAAAAAAATACAAACATATTTCTCTTTTAACACATCCTATCATGCTATACTTTGGAGTCGATTGGTCATTTTGACAGGGTAAATATCGGGTGATACTTATTAATACTAACTCAGGTTAATTAAAGGAAATACATCCATTTAGTACAGATTGTTTTTCAAATGTCTACATAAACTTAGAGTCATACAGTGAAAGAAATGTAACTCAAACTCTGCTTTTGAGATACAGCTTCTATTGGCAAACAGTATACCTTTGTTTTTCTGCTCTGTGGATGTTTATAAACATAAGTTATTCATACATATAGCCAGTAGGAACACACCAACAGAATTTTAAAAAGTAAATATATTCTAAGGCTTGCTTTTGATTAACCTCTTGTGTCCTGTTCTTTTATAGTTGAGCAGATTTAAATTGTTTATCTACAGTGTTAATATTTAATAGTGTGGATATTCTTCATTTAACCCTTTCTCAAATAAAATACATTTATAATCAAAAGCTTTTCATTTATTTAAGTATAATTTCCTGTTATTATTTTATCACAAAATTATTTTTTCTCTAATATAGAACCAACCTAAAAGCTCCAACCATGAGTACTATATGTGAGTAATTTTGAAGACATTTTCCTGTTCCTGACATTAGAGATACTCCATAGTCATTTAGAATTTTGAAAAAGAATTAAAATAAATGATATTCAGTATGTGTTATCAGAACTTCATAGGTCTTTTAATTGAAAAGTCTTATAAATTACTTCCTGAACAACTAAATTTCCCTCTTTCCTTATTCTCATCCTAGGAGTCTCCTCAATGGGCCACTTTCTTCTCTTGTATCTTTATGAGCATAGGTGCATTAACTATGGTAACAAGGGATTCTCTCATTAGAAGGAATAATAATAGGATGATGAGAACAGGGCTATATTCTAGGCAAAATACAGTAGCTTGGTCAGACATGCCCTCCTTCCTCAAAGTAACATTTTGTCTCTAGTTACCATCAAAGCAAGGAAAGTACAGGGACGTTTTCAGCTCTGCAAGCCTCCATGCCTGTCCTGGGAAGAGCAGCATTGAGTACTTGTTGTTACACATTTTCTAGAAAGCAGAGGCTTCAAGTTGTATGAGCATGCTATAGGCTTGTACTTGATAACAGTTTATTCTGATGAAAGTTCAGAAAGATGTGCTTGCAACAGGCTAGATTATATATGAAGGCAACAAAACTGAAGAGAGAAGAAGGAAATTTAGACATTGGCACGTATTTCCTATAATGTGCTGGTGAGCTCAAACCTAGTTTTCTGCCTCAAAATAATGAGCACTGGGATTAAAGGGGTTGTCTGCTACCACCATCACACTCCCCTTCCTACCTTTTCCCTCCATCCTTCCTCCCTCCCTCCCTTCCTTTTTCTCTCTCTTCTTTCCTTTTCTACCTTACTCCCTCCCTCCTTCATTCGTTCCTTCCCTCCATAATTTCTTTCTTCCATTCCACACACATACCTTCCCTCCCTCTTTCTGTCCTTCCACCTTCCTTCCTTTTCACCCTACCTCACTGTTTTCTCCCTCCCTTCTTCATTCCTTCCCTCTTTCCTTCTTTCTTCCCCCCTTCCCTCCCACCTTCATCCTGTCCTTCCCTCCCACCTTCATCCTGTCCTTCCCTCCTACCTTTTAGGGTCATTCTATTTCTATTGTTCAGGCTCTCCTTGATCTTCTCTATCTCGGCGAGTGTCTACTCTGAGCCCTTAAAGTAGGTAGATCTATGGTTTGTGCTTCTGACCATTGTTCTCTTTTAATTCTTGCTTATGTTGTGAATGATTGCTTTCAAAAATAATCTTGGGGCCAGGAATGATGGTGCATGATTTTAATACCAGTACTGGGGAGACAGAGTCAGGTGGATGTCCATGAGTTCTAGGCCAGCCTGGCATGTACAGTGACTTCCAGGACAGCCAAGGATTCAGAGTCCAACCCTGCCTCAGCAAAAGACCTTAAATATTGACCTTTCAAGTCTTTGAGCCCAGCATTCTTCGTCCCAGTTAGTTGAGAACAGGGTTTCTCTTACACTTCAGACTCAACTCACCAACTCTAGCCAGATACATCTGACCTTGATTGACTTCAGACTGATTTCTGTATGCATCCAGCCACCACTCTGACAAGGCCACCATTTCTAACCTGAAAAATGACAGAAACTTCCTTAGCAATTTCTCTGGTTCCAGAATCATAGCCTGCTACTTTCCCAGGAGTCCCAATAACAGTCAGAAACTGTCAACTTAGTATGTCAGTCTTCTGCCAATTACTCCTCAGATCTGGTTGTTTCATGCCTTCTGAGATCCTGAATGACATAAACCCTGACCACCCTTCTGATGCTGGATTGCAAACTCAACTCCTCTAACCTTTGCTATCAACCCCATCCCTGTTTTTCCAAAAATGCTGTTTTCTTATCACCAGGTTTTAATTTCTTGGATTTTTCTTGCCTGTTAAAAAAGACTGTTTCCTACTTCACTGTCTACCATACCTACAACATGCATGTGTGTGTGTGTGTATGTGTGTGTGTGCGTGTGCGTGTGTGTGTGCGTGTGTGTGTGTGTGTGTGTGTGTGCGTGTGTGTGCATGTGCGTGTGCGTGTGCATGTGTGTGTGTGTGTGTGTGTGTGTGCTAGTGCATCTTATTATCTAAGTCTCTCCACCAATGTCAAACCCTGTTTTTCTCTTTTCCCCGCTTTCAGGAGATTCACATAGACTTTCTGGGGATAAAATGTTTCATCAGTTTCTTAGAATATTCAAATCATGTGTCATGATTCAAATTATGTTTAAATTTTAAATATTCTCATAGAGATCTGAATAATTGTGCTGGTTATTTATGTTCTTTATTTTAAAAGAACCATTTACCCCATTTTATACAGTATGTTTTGTTGCTGCTTCCGGGAAGGTCTACTTTTCACAAGCCCAGAAAGATTTTTTTTTCATTCTTTTAATCCAACATTCCTAGGAGTTTTATTTGGAATAAAAATGTATTGCATGTTTTCTAGGTATCCGTGGAGTTTATTATTAATGTGTTTACTAAGTTGGGGGTATTTTTATTTTTAGTTTTGAGTGCAACCTAGTTAGGGATAATCTGTTGACTTGTTTCTGGATTCTGCTTGTGACATTATTTAGGTTTCATTTCTCTATAAATATAAGATTGTCATTTATTACTATTACTGCCATAACAGCTACTTTGAAGTAGGTATTGTCTTGCAGCTGCCAGTTTGATGATTTGGAATTCAATAGGAATCATACAAGCCTTCAAAAGCTGTTAAGTACATTCACAAAATCTACAAAAACCCTACAGTATGGAAATTATAGTAACATTGAAAATTGAAAACTGAAGACTGTGTTTTACATGCCTGGGAATTCTCTAATGTAAGAGATCTAAAACACTCTGATCATTTCATTTCTTGATGAATTTGTCCATAAGTATCCTTGTAGGCTTTTAAAGTAAGATTAATCTAGATAGAATTTTTATTCAAGAACATAAATAAATTAGCATTCAAATTTTCTTTTGTTTAATCTTTGTCTTTAATATGAATTATGATTTAAAATGACCCTCTAAATGAGTTGTAATATTTGCTTTTCTAATTCTTAGAACACTTCATGTAACCTAAGTACTCTTTTTTGTTGTTCTGTTTAATGTTATGAAAGAATAGTCAGGGTTCTTTTTTAAAGCTGAAATATTGCTTATTTTCATGTTTATATGTTTCTTAGTCATTAATTTGTGTGTGTGTGTGTGTGTGTGTGTGTGTGTGTGTGAGTGTGAGTACACTGTTGGGTGCAAATATGCATATTCATATTTTTCAGTTGCTTTCAGCAGATTTTTTGAGACATGCTCTGTCACTAAACCTGGAGCCCACTGATTGGTGAGATTGACGGGAGAGTACTGCCCCCCTCCACCCCCACCCCGCCAGGATTTCAGGACTGTGTGGTTAAGCCTGTATTTAACATAGCTGCTGGGGATCCAGGCTCACACCCTCATACTTACAAACTGAGCTATTTGCTAAGACCTGCTTAGATTTTTTTTTAATTTGATTATTCTACCATCTATTATACACTTTCAGATTTTATTATAAAAAGTGAAGGTCCAGCGACAGACCCAAAGTGGGACCCAGCTCAAGGGGGGGGTCCCAAGACCTTACACTATTACTGAGATTATGGAGTACTCACAAAAAGGGACCTAGCATGACTGCACTCCAGAAGACCCAACAATCAGCTGAAAGAGTCAGATGCAGATATTTGCACCCAGCCAATGAACAGAAGCAGCTGACCCCTGTTGTTGAACTAGGGAGGGCTGAATGAAGCTGAGAAGGGTGAACCAGTAGGAGGACCAGCAGTCTCAATCAATCTGGACCCCCGAGATCTCTCAAACACTGGACCACCAAACAGGGAGTATACACCAGCTGATATGATGCACCCAACACACATATAGTAGAGGACTGCTGGGTCTGTGTTCATTCAGAGATGATGCACATAACTCTCAAGAGACTGGAGGCCCCAGGGAGTTTAGAGGTCAGGTGTGTGTGGGGGGGGGTAGGGACATCCAAGTAGAGGTATGGGATGTGGAAAAGTTGGAGGGTGGAGTGGGTGAGGGGGGAAGGATAAAATATGGAGTGTAAAAAATAAATAAGTAAATTTAAAACAGACAAAAAAGTGTTTGAAGCACTTAAGAAAATTAAAAAGTTCTCTTATATCTGGGATTTCTTTCTATCCCACTATCCTTGGTAATGCTTGTCACTTCCATCTTTGCTAATCATTCCTAATATTTTGTCTATTTTTTTTTCAGAAAAGAAAGAGACTTGGGACTTTGATACAATATCTTTATTATTTGCTGTATTTTGTATTTTAGTGATTTAAAATGACTTTTCATTAGTCCCTGCTTCACTTTAATCTTATGTCATTTCTTTTCAGTTTTCAAGTAACACTTAGACTTTTTTCTCATTGATACAGGGTCTTACTTTTCAGGTTTGAGTTTTCTGGAACTTGCTGTTTCAACTAGACTAGCCTAGCCTAAAATTTGCTATTTAGATCTGGGTGATCTAGAAAAAAGTCAAAGATCCACCTGCTCTGTCTCCTGAGTGCTAGGGCTAAATATGTCCCTCAACATGATGCTCTTAAATAATAATAATAATAATAATAATAATAATAATAATAATAATAATAATTTTATTTACATTCCAGATGTACCCACCCTTCGGTCTTGCCTCTGACTGTTTCTCATTCCACTCCTCCTCTCCCTTTCCTCCGACAGGGTGCTCCCCTACACACACCAGGTCTACTTCTTCCCAGGGGCCTCAAGTCTCTCTAGGATTAAGTACATCTTCTCCCACTGAGATATCACCAGGCAGTCCCTGCTTTATTTGTGCCAGGGGCCTTGGACCAGCCTTGGTTGACGACTCAGTGTCTGACAGATCTTGGGGTCCAGGGTTAGTTGAGACTGCTGGTCTTCCTATCGAGTCGCCCTTCTTCACAATTTCTTCTAGCATTTCCCTAATTCAACCACAAGGTTCCCCAGCTTCTGTCTATTGGTTGGTATCTGCTTCTGATTTAGTTGGCTGCTGGTAGGATCTCTCAGAGGACAGCCATGCCAGACTCCCATCTGTAAGCATATCATAGCATCAGCAATAGTTAGGCCTTGATGCCCTCCCTTTAGGTGAATCCCAAGTTGGGCAGTAATTGGACAGATAGCCTTTCCTTTAGTCTCCTCTCCATTTTTGTCCCTGCAGGTCTTTTAGACTGGAACAGTTTTTGGTTAGAAATTTGGACTGTGGCTTAGTAACTGTCTCTCCACTTGAGGTCCTGTCTATCTCCTGGAGGTGGACTTTTTAAGTTCCCTCTCCACAGTGTTGGGACTTTTGGCTAAGGTCACCCCCACTGAGGCCTTAGAGTCTCTCACTTCCTGGTACTTTCTAGAGAGTGACCCCAACTCTCACCCCCATATGCTGCTTATCTGCATATATTCACTTGGCCCTCTGGGCTTCTTGCCTGAACCATCCCCATAGTGTTCCCCCTCTCTCCTCCCTGTATCCTCCCAACCCAGGTCCCTCTCTCCCTCTGCCTCCTGTGATTATTTCCTTTCACATTATTAGTGGAATTGAAGCATCCTCACTTGGGCTTTTCTGCTTGCTACACTTCTTACTATCTGGGTTGTATCCTGGGTATTCTGTACTTTTTGATTAAAGTCCACTACTCAGTGAGTACATACCATGTATGTCCTGTTGGTTCTGAGTTAACTCACTCAGGATGATATTCTCTAGTTCTATACATTTGCTTGCAGAATTCATGATGTCTTTGTTTTTAATAGCTGAATTGTATTCATTGTATAAATAAGCCACATTTTCTGTATCCATTCTTCAGTTGAGAGACATCTGGGTTGTTTCCACATTCTGGCTATTACAAATAATGTTGCTTTGAACATGGTGGAGTACATGTTCATGTCATATGGTGGGGTGTCTTTTGGGTATATGCACAAGAATGGTATATTTGGGCATTCAGAAAGAACTATTTTCAGTTTTCTGAGGAACAGACAGATTGATTCCCAGAGTCGTTATACTAGTTTGCAAACCTACCAGCAATGGAGGAGTGTTAATCTTTCTGCATATCTTCACCAGCAGGTGAACTCAAGGTGCTGTCCCTTGAGTTTTTGGTCCTAGCTATTCTCATTGGTGTGAAGTGCAACTCAGGGTCCTTTTGAGTTGCATTTGTCTGATGATCAAGGATTTTAAATATTTCTTTAAGTGCTTTTTGGATATTCATAATTTATTCTGTTGTGAATTCTCAATTTAGCTCTGTACTACATTTTTTAATTTATTATTTGATTTTTGGAGGTTAACATCTTGAGTTGTTTATGTATTTTGGACATTACCCATAAGTCTGATGTAGGCTTAATGAAGAATTTTCCCCAATCTGTAGGTTGCCAATTTGTCCTATTGACAATCACCTTTGCCTTATAAAGGCTTTTCAATTTTATGAGGTCCCATTTATCAATTGTTGATCTTAGATCCTGAGCCATTGGTGTTCTGGTCAAGAAAATTTCCCTGTATCAATGTGTTGGAGGCTATTTCCCACTTTCTCTTGTATTAGATTCAGTGAATCTGTTTTTACGTGGAAGTCCTTGATTAGCTTGGACTTGAGTTTTGTACATGCAGAGAAATAAGGATTATTTTTCATTTTCTTGATGCGGATCATCTGTTAAACCAGCACCAATTGTTGAAGATGCCTTCTTTTATCCACTGTATGTTTTTGGCTTCTTTGTCAACAACCAAGTGTCCATAGATGTGTGGGTTTACTTCTGGGTCTTCAATCCTACTCTACTGATTGACCTGTCTCTATACCAATACCATGCCACTATTGCTTTCTGGAGAATAGTTTGAGGACAGGGATGATGATTCTCCTCAAAGTTCTTTTATTGCTTTGGCTACCCCGTAATTTTTTTCCCATATGAAGTTGAGAATTGTTCTTTCCATGTCTAAAAAATTGTGTTGGATTTTTTTATGGAGATTACATTGAATTTGTGGATTGCTTTTGGTAAGATTGCCATTTTCACTATGTTAATCCTACCAATCTATGAGCATAAGATCCTTTCCAGCTTCTGAGTTCTTTCTTCTTTAATCTCTTTTTTCAGGGATTTGAAGTTCTTGTACAGATGCTTTACTTGCTTGGTAAGAGTTACACCAAGATATATTATACTATTTGTGGCTATTGTGAAGGGTGTTGTTTCTGTAATTTCTTTTTCATTCCATCTATTCTTTGAGTAGAAGAAAACTACTGGTTTATTTGAGTTAATTTAATATCCTGCCACTTCAAAGAAGTAGAATTTCACTGGTGGTGTTTCTGGAATCGTTTATGTATACTCTCATATCATCTGCAAATAGTGATAATTTGACCTCTTCCTTTCTACTTATATCCCCTTGATCTCTCTCTCTCTCTCTCTCTCTCTCTCTCTCTCTCTCTCTCTCTCTCTCTCTCTCTGTAGAACTGCTCTAGGTAGAACTATGAGTAGTATATTGAATAGACAGGGAGAGAGTAAGCAACCTTGTCTTTTCCTGGATTTTAGTGGGGTTGCTTCTAACTTCCCTTAATTTGATGTTTGATATTGGTATATATTAAGGCTTTTAACATGAAGGAGTGTTGTATTTTGTCAAAGGATTTTTCAGCATCTAATGATATGATCATGTGGCTGTTTTCCTTTAGTTTATTTATATAATGTATTAAATCAATATATTCTCTTATATTGAACTATCCCTTCATACTTGGGATGAAGCCTACTTGATCGTGGTGAATGGTGATTTTGATGTGTTCTTGGATAATTTTATTGAGTATTTTTGCATCAACATTTATAAGTGAGATTGGTATGAGGTGCTCATTCTTTGTTCAGTATTTGTGTGGTTTGGATATTAGAGTAACCATTGCTTCATTGAATGAATTAAGTAGTATTCCATGTGTTTCTATTTTGTGGACTAGTTTGAGAAATATTGGTATTAGTTATACTGTGAGGGTAGAATTATTTACTAAAACCATCTGGCACTGGACCTTTTGTGGTTGGGAGGTGTTTGATGACTATTTCTATTTTCTTAGGGTTAATGGAACTGTTTAAATGGTTCACCTGAACATGATTTAACTTTGTTAGTTGGTATTGTTTTCAAAAATCATCCATTTCATCTAGATTTTACAGTTTTGTAGAGTATAGTCTTTTGTAATTGGCTCTGATGGTTTTTTTTTAATTTCCTCAGTTTCTGTTGTCACATCTCCCTTTTCACTTATGATTTTGTTAATTTGGATACTGTCTCTGTGAAGTTTAGTTAGGTGGGCTTTTTTTTTTTTTTAATCTTGTTGTTTTTCTCAAAGAATCAGCTCTTAGATTTGTTGATTCTTTGTATCATTCTCTTTGTTTCTAATTGGTTGATTTTAGCTGTTGTGTTGGCTATTTCCTGCTGTCTTCACTTGGCTTTGTTTGCTTCTTTCTGTTCTAGAGTTTCAGGTGTGCTGTTAAATTGCTTGTATGGAATCTCTCAAGTTTTGTTATGAAGGCACTTAGTGCTATGAATTTTCCTCTTAACATTGCTTTCATTATGTCTCATAAGTTGGGGTATTATTGAATTCTATAATCTTTGATATATTTTTATTTCTTCCCTGACCAAATTATAGAACACACAGTTGTTTAGTTTTCATGAGTATGTCATAATTGTTTTTGTTGTTATTCAAGTCTAGCCATAGTCTGTGGTGATCTGATAGAATTTATGGGATGATTTCAATCTTCCTGTATTTTCTGTTGATACTTGTTTTATGTCAATATGGTCAATTTTGGAGAAGGTTCTATGAGGTGCTTGAAAGAAGGTACATCCTCTTGTTTTGGGATGAAATACTCCATGGATATCTGTTAAATCCATTTGGTTTATAACTTCTGTGAGTTTTGATGTTTTACTGTGTCTTTGTTGAGTTTCTGTTTCAATAACCTGGCCATTGTTGAGAATGGGATTTTGAAGTCTCCCACTATTTTTGTGTGAGGTTCAATATGTGTGGGTATTAGGTTGCTGATATGATCCAGGTAAGAAGCAGATTTGTAGAAAGGTGGAGCTCAGGATGTGGGGATAGGGTTTGGGTACCATGTAAGCTGGTCCCAGTGACTGTCTGGCTATCTCTTAGTAGAGATGGTCTCTTTGGAGGCAGGCAGTGCTGTCTCTGGTTAGGATGGGTCTCTTGTTAGATCAGGTTTCCTGTGTGTGTTGTCAGGCTGATGTTCTCACCTATATTTTGGTTAAATTCTCACCTGTGTCTTTGATTACTGCAGACCTCCTGGGAGGGACATAGGCAGTAGGTGTGGGTAGGTATCTGGCCACTGACGACCCAGCTCACCCACTCTAGGTTGTATACCCAAAAGATGCTCCAACATATAAGAAGGACACATGTTCCACTATGTTCATAGAAACCTTATTTATAATAACCAGAAGCTGGAAAGAACCCTGATATCCTTCAGCAGAGGAATGGATACAGAAAATGTGGTACACAGTGGAGTCCTACTCAGCTATTAAAAACAGTGACTTCATCAAATTCTTAGGCAAATGGATGGAACTAGAAAATATCCTGATTGAGTTAACCAAATCTCAAAAGAACACACATGGTATGTACTCACTGATAAGTGGATATTAGTCCCAAATACACAAGATACAATTCACAGACCATATGAAGCTCAAGTTGAAGTAAGACCAAAGTGTAGGGGCTTAATTCCTTCATAGAAAAGTGTCTTAGTCATGGTTTGTATTTTTGCACAAAGCATCCTGACCAAGAAGCAAGTTGGGGAGGAAAGGGTTTATTCAGCTTACAATTCTGCACTGCTATTCATCACCAAAGGAAGTCATGACTGGAACTCAAGCAGGTCAGGAAGCTAGAGCTGATGCAGAGGCCATGGAGTGATGCTACTTACTGGCTTGCTTCCCCTGGCTTGCTCAGCTTGCTCTCTTATAGAACCCAAGACTACCAGTTCAGAGATGGCACCACTTATAATGGGCCATCTCCCCTTGATCACTAATTGAGAAAATGCCTTATAGCTGGATCTCTTGGAGGCATTTCTTCAACCATAGCTCTTTCCTTTGTGATAACTCCAGCTTGTTTCAAGTTGACACATAAAGCCAGCCAGTACAAAGGAGGAACAAAATACTCATAGGAGCAAATACGAAGACAAAGTGTGGAGCAGAGACTGAAGGAAAGGCCATCCAGAGACTGCCCAACTGGGAATCCATCCCATATACAGTCACTAAACACAGACACTATTGTGGATGCCAAGAATTGCATGTTGACAGGAACCTGACATAGCTGTCTCCTGAGAGGCTCTGCCAGTGCCTGACAAATACAGAGGTGGATGCTCATAGCCAATCATTTGACTAAGAATGGGTTCCCCAATGGAGGAACTAGAGAAAGGACTAAAAGAGCTGAGGGGGGTTTGCAACTCCAGAGGAAGAACCAACAATATCAATGAACCAGACCCCCAGAGCTCCCAGGGACTAATACATCAACCAGGGAGTACACATGGAGGGACCCATGGCTCCAGCTGCATATGTAGCAAAGGATGGACCTGTCAGGATCAATGGGAGAAGAGGCCCTTGGTCCTGTGAAGGCTTGGTGCCCCTGTCTAGGGGAATGTGAGGGCAGGGAGGAAGGAGTGTGTGTGTGTGTGTGTGTGTAGGAACACCTTCATAGAATCAGGGGGAGGGGGAGTGGGATAGTGGGTTTCTGGAAATAAAACCAGGAAGGGGAATAACATTCGAAATATACATAAAGAAAATATCCAATAACAAAAAGGAAGGGGTGACTTGTTTAAAATATTAAAAGAATCTCATTTGGTCTATAACTTTTACTCAAATAAAATTTTGTCTTTTAAACCAACATGTATTATTTTCTATCACATTGATTTTTCTATTTTTATTAATTACTTTTTATTATTGCTTCTTTTATCTTTGAGATTATGATAAAATTATATTAATTCTTTAATGCATATGTAATTTAAAAATATAATTTTACTTAAATTTTTTCTTCAAAATAATTTTCTTCAGTTGTATTTTTATTAGCAGTTTCAAGTTGTATTTTTAGAATTGACATTCATTAATTTAATTTTATTAGCAACTGCATTTACTGTCTAGAGAATACTCAGTCTGTTGAGCCTTCCTGTTTGCATTATCAACCCATGAACCATTTTTATAAATATCTTAATATGTGTTTTTGTTCCTTTTATTTGTAAGAAATTTTACTATTTAAAATTGATAGAAATTTAACACATTTTGCATTAAATTTTAGTCTTTTAATATTCTGTAAATTTCAATATGCCCCATGGAGACTGCACTGTCTTCCCCTGCTTTTGTTTTGGCTTTCTATACATTGAAAGTCAATACACATGTTACAAATCAGCCATACACATATTACAAATTGAAATCTAATTAGGCACAAAGACAGAATTTTTAAATTTTAATTCTCAATTATAGTAAAAGGATTTTAAAAGATAGTCTTTGAGAGGCAGTTCCAGGACCTTAGGACTTCTCATCTTTGTTTAGGCTCTGAGGCCCAGAGATGGGGAAGTGGTAATCACAGTTCATAAGGAGATATCTTTGAAGATGTCTCAGACTCTTCTTGCTCTCATATTGCTGTGGAGGGGGGTTGGGTGGTTCATCCTGTTTTCCTATGTCAGATGAATCAAAAGGACCCTGTGCAAAGCCAGATTCACATGAGGCACCTAAAGCAACAGAAACTCACCTTCCATTTCTCCCATTGTTTGGAGGTGATGAGGAGCTGGTATTCATGTAGACATATGATTAATATAATTGGATGACAATGTATGATATATGGTAATAATTGGAGGAACTCACTAATGCCTGTCTGTTCTTCTCTGGGACCTTGTTTTCTGAAGAGATAACAGCTTTGTTTTCCTTCGGGAACAGTGAGAATACTTCTGTATTTAGGTCTTTATAGCTTCTATCTAATGAAGGTCAGAACTCAATATGTTGAGAACTGAAAATCAGTATTGAGATTTCTTTGAATTCTGGGGAGAGGAGCAGTAGACACTGAGAGCAATAATTTAGTTTCTGATATTTCAAGTATCAACACACTACTCAATTTGTATAATACTCTCTAAATCCTATTACTGGTATCTAGAAGCTTAGGTTTAATGTAATTGTCACAGAAGATTCCAAGAAGGTTGAGTGAGGACCACTGCTGCAAGGTGAAAAGGGTCTTGAGGGAAGGAAAACATCTCCACCAGTTCCAATTGGAGCAACGACAGAAACATGGGTGCCACAGAGTGTCGAGTGTCCAGGTGAGAACTCTCCCAGGCTTTTAGCTCACTTCATTTAGATCTCCAGGCTTTACCTTTTGTTGCAAGCAATATCAGTTGTTAGAGGAAAAAAAAACATTGAATAAAAAATGACAAGCAAACATCAACAAGGAACAGATTAGACAATGCAGAAGTATTTATTTGCAAGCTCATATAACATCAAAATTTCTAAGTCAACAGACACCTAATTATATTCATTTGAACATAAATAAGGAAAACAGTGTCACTGCAGTCCTTTCATTGTATATTTTGTTTTACTATCCTTAGTATGGAAGGTAGTTCATGGGGGTTAAAATCCTGGAAATATTAGCAACTTGTTGTTTGTTTTTTGTTTTTCAAGACAGGGTTTCTCTGTATAGCACCGGCAGTCCTGGAACTCACTCTGTAGATCAGGCTAGCCTCGAACTCAGAAATCCACCCGCCTCTGTCTCCCAAGTGCTGGCATTAAAGGCATGTGCCACCACTGCCCGGCGAGCAACTTGTCTAAAACAATATTGTTGGTGAAATAAATTATTTCACAATATAGCAATTTATGCAGAGGACTAAAGGAAATTTACAATGCTTATCTGGGTAAGGATCAAACCAGTATTAAGGAGAAGTGTTATGTTTTTAATTTATTTGAATGAATTTAGCTGTCAGTTTCTGTCTTGACACTGTTGCACACCACTTCTCTCTGAATGATCTGTTCTCTTTGTTACATCGTTTCCTCCCTTCCTGCTCAAGTCCTAACTCATTCATCCCTTACCCAATAGGCATCACTGTTAGGTTTAAGATAGATATTCAAATCTGATCTAGCTGTAGACTCAAAATATATGATTTGTCTTAAAAGCCCCTTCGTGCCACTGTGGCACACCTCTCTGCTTCTTTCTATTTCAGTCAATGTGAATTGAAGCCTTTACCTTGCTGCTGTGCTAGCAAGATCTCAGTCTCGACTGATACATTGTAATTTCCATCTCCATTTTATTATTATCTCCCTTTAACAAGTGATCGACAACTAGAGTGCCTTGCTCCATTTAATCCACTCTTTTACATCCTCCGATAGATTGAACGCTTGTGCACCAACAATGAGAGTTATAATTAACCACAGTCCACAACTTAGAAGGCTGTGGGTGCATTAGTGGATTTAACTAAACTCTTCCTGATTTTCCTGTAAGAGTGTTGTAGTAATTTGTGCTCCAATCCATGCAGTTTGAACATTCTGGTTTCTCTAGGTTACCACACTTTATAATATCCACTTTTTAAAATTTCTCAGGCTGATGGTGTAAAGTTTTAACTCATCGTATTCACTGGCAATATTAAACATTTATTATACTCTCATTCTTCTAAACTTTACTAATCACATTTCACTCATTTGTATAATTTTTTCTTTCTTTTCTTGATGGTAAAAATTACTCTCTGGATTTTGAGAATAACCAGAGCGAAGGAACTATAGGATGTTCTTCCACACCTTGTCTCTAGAGAGATTGAGTGTTTCACCAGTCCCTGATTAATTCTGCTCTTCTGTGATGTGATGACACATCTGGACATTTCACATTTCTGTTCACATTTCTATTCATTTTCTAAAGTTTACCTTTTGCCTACACTAGTCTGTGATAGTTTTCTTTCTCACAATCATCCTTTTCCAGATGTACCATGTATATGTGTGTGGGGGGGTAGGTGTAAGTGTGGGTGGGTGCTTGTGTGCATACCCACACTTACACATTCCAACATATATGTTCTTGAGTGTAATCAATCAAATTGAACATTGTAAATCCAATATCTAACTTTCTTCAGATGTGAAATAAATCTTCTTAGGACATTAATTTAGGGAACAAATATGAAACATGAGAATCAATATTTCAGTCTTGATATTTTTCCATTTTAATCTTACTTTCACCCCTCCCTCTCTCCCTCCTCCCTCTCCTCTTCTTCCTTCTCTTCCTCTCTCATTCTTTCCTCTCTCCCTTCCTTTTTCCATATCCCCCTTTTTCCATCTCTCTGTCTCAAGCTATGCCTCCAGAATACCAGGTATTCTCTTGGTAATGCACTTTAGCTTTTCTCAAAGAACCACTTTCCCAAATATATTAGAATATATTTCTAGTGACTTGCTGAGTCTATGTAGTTTCCTAGTTGGTTGAGAGACATTACATTTCCAGTAGGCTGCTCTAAGGGATGAGTTGAAGTCAGATGAAGTCTTGATATAGGTTTTAGTTTCCTTTTGTTCAGATTGCTTAAAATATGAATTCAGAAATTATACTTCTTTTGAGTCTTTAAAAAGAATCATCACTTGATTCTAGCATCCCAATTCAATAATAGGAAACAATTTTCAGTAAATTTTAATATGTGAATTTTGGCTAGAGATTTTATACAGTATGTTCAATATGTTGATGTTCTATAAAGTGTATATGAATTACTAAAATTATTTTAGAAATCTATATGATTTTTACAATTGAAAAATAAAAAGTCTACACATTTTATTTAAATTACTTTTGCTTACTATGAGTACCATGTGAAATTAGAGTGTTTAGGGTATGGTATGTTCAAATGTAGTTAATTCCATATGCTTCTTTCTACCCAATATCTAAAATGAAATCCATTTACTTGAAATGATTATATGGAGCAAGGCAGTTTTAAAGACCTAAATAACAAGCTTATGCTTGATACCTAGTATCTACCTGAAATGCAGGCTTGGAGTAGTTCTGCCCATCATTAATTAGAATTACCAAGTAGAATTAAATCCTTAAATGTAGTTTGTAATTATAAACATTGGCTTTTGAGGTGCTTTGCTCTGCATAATTATTAATTTATACCATTTCCAAGTAAATTATATATGACATGTTGACACATATTGAGAAATATGTTTTATTCTATTCCTTATAACACAGAGAAAATATAAGCTTAATTCAGAATTTGTGTTTTAAAATATACTCTTCTTTGGAGGAGCCTTTCTCATAAAGATAACTCAGTTTAATTAGTATTTGTAAAATGTCCATATCAATGCCTGGCATTCCAGATATAAGACAGCACAATGGGAGGATTAATTCCAAGTTAATGAGTTCATTTTCTTTCCCCAACTTGAGCAAAAAAGGAGCAATAAATTAAGCTCAATCTTAAAATGGAGAAATTACATTTGTCCATTTAGGTTTAGAATAGAAAGGGAGTTCACAGGTTGTCAAGGTCAATAGTCCCATTTCTCAGATGAGAAGCGTGAGGTGTGAATAGTTGCTTGGGTTGGCTCAAGATATGCTTTGTCTCCAGAATTCCTGGCTTGAGTGAGAATAACTAATCCTATTACAGGCTATACTCATTAAAGGCTTTGTTTTTAAATGAGAAATCCCGGTTG
Organism: Apodemus sylvaticus; assembly: GCF_947179515.1. Lineage (NCBI taxonomy): Eukaryota > Metazoa > Chordata > Mammalia > Rodentia > Muridae > Apodemus > Apodemus sylvaticus. Next base: position 38,832,879 of record NC_067479.1, on the reverse strand, counting down.
GAAGCTTCAGTCTGCAAAATCTATTTCAAGCTATCATTGTCTACCTCCTCAGTTGCAAGAACATTCTGTCTTATTTCTTTACTTGAAGTCTTTGCTCACTTCAATTTGTTCCTTCACATTACCAAAAAAATAAGCTCATGAAAACACATATTTCACAAACAGCCGGGAGGGGGTTATTTTTGTTTTTGATTAAATATCTTTATGTCATCTATAGTCATAACATCTTGAATGTGCCCAATCTTATCTGATCTCAGACGTTAAGCAGGGTTGGTACTCAGATGGGAAACATCCTTAGCTTTTAGGACAAAACACAGAGTCTTTCATATAGTACTCAGCATGATTTCTTACTATTTCCATAAGCCATACATACAGGTATGCTAAAACCTTTGAGATTAACACATTTTCTTCTACAAAGATTACTTTTTAGACATTAATCCTGCATTGAATTGGGAGAACAAAAATATTCAGTTAAATGATCGAAGATCAAGAAATTAGATAAAGTGAGAAGCTAAGTGGAAATGAGGTTATTTGGGCTACTGAAGATATTACCCAAAGATCATTGCAATCACCTTACAGTTAGAAAGACATTGGAAGATTTCAGTCAGAGTATCTGTTCTGATTTTAAAAAATTAACTATGTGTAAATGAGTTTGAGATACTGTTTAGTGGTTATAAGTAGTGGTTTCTCTTCCAAAGGCCCTTGGTTCTAACCCCAGACCTGACACAATGGCTGCCAATCACCTTTAAAACTCCAGGATCAGGGGATCCAATGCTTCTTCTTGCCTCTGTGGGCACTGCATGCATATGGTCCACAGACAGACATGAAGGCAAACACACATACACATAAAATAATAATAAATGAATCTTAAAACTTAACAAAAATAAATTTGATGTCTAAAATAAAGTTTCCTCTGATAAAGCCTTTTTTTTTCTTGACATAGATAAGAATAGAGCACAGAAAACTGATTATCAGCTAATATTGTTGACATGATATTGAGCGCATGGAGTGGGGAAGAAGAAATTGTGCAGATGGAGAATAGAAAATAGATTTGGATACACACACATGTAGATGTATGTATTTGGATGTCTGTGCATACAGATGCTATTATATATTATATATTAGATACTTCACATGGGATATATGCATACACACATTATCTATCTATCTATCTATCTATCTATCTATCTATCTATCTATCTATCTATCACCATTATCATCTATCTATCTGTCTGTCTAACTATGAAGTTGAAGTGACATTTTAGTAGTAGGTCAGCTATGAGGGCTGACAGAAAGACAGACTTTTACTTTTCTAAATTGAGCACTAGTAGCTTGAGGGAAAAAAAAAACTGATCAGGATACACACCAAACGTTTTGTAAGAACAAAGCAGGCAATGTCTTCTCTCAAGTCTACCCAAGAATGCAAAAATGTCAGATTTTATGATGTATAAAAAAGGTGATAGCTCTTCAACTTTCCTGCTCACTTAAGTCTCTTCCCCATATCCCATATGAAGTATCTAGAAGGGCAGCCTTTGAAAGCTTCTCTCATACCTACTTCAATGTCTTTTACAATATGTAGTGCTGTTTGCTGTTCCACTGCAATGTTCAGTCATCCCTTATTTCTTGCAGCTCACATGTTATATTTTAAGTTGAACACTGTGTCTTACTGATTTCAAGATGTCTATAATTTATGTGCAAGATAAGTAAAATTGAATTCCCATAATGAGCCAGAATACTATTGATAGGGAAAACTGCAGATGCATTCTAAAGCAATTAGCAGGATACAAAGTAAAGCCATTATGTGAAAAGGACAAGATATTTATCTTTTTGGTTATAGCTAATTCACATAGAGACTTTAGAATGCTCTGTGCTTTACTTTTTTATTGAAATTCCTATCACAACATATACATATATCTGTAGCTGTTTATGTCATTTAATGTGTATCTTAGATATTGCAAAGTCAAACAATTTATGTGTTTTAAAAAAAATATAAAGTCATTATACATTGTAAGGTGCTTTGATAATGATAATGTTAAAGCTACTGTGATGTTGCCAGAATGATGCAAGGCTTCTATTGCTGATTCATCCATCCTTCTCCATCTTCCCTGATTTCTACTAAAGCTTTAGCAGACTTGGGAAACTTCCAACGCTGCCAGTACCATTAGTGGGACTACAGAGAAGACAAACAAAGGAAAAGGAAAATAAGAAAGACCTGATTCGCCTGAGACTTTAAGCATGGAAAGACAGTGTGACAGATTAGGATGCCCTCCAAAGTGTCAGATCATTCTCCTACTTCAGTTTTCCACTTTACTCTTTCATGAGACTCTCCATTTTCTTCATTCACTCTCAAGTGAATTTAAATACATTTTTTACAGCTTTATTTACTTACCATTTTAATATATTCACACAGGTTGTTAAAAGACACCTAGGTAAGTAACTAGATCAAACTAGAGCATAGATTATTTTGCTATCATCTGCTAAGCTCACTAGTTAGTTCGGTTCTGACCATGAGAGTAACTTAAGCTCTACTTTTTTTCTAGCCTCTCTATCCGTCTACCAGCTTGTTATTTTCTACCAATTATTTAGGGTCATATTAATCTAAAAGACGAGGTAATGGCATCCTTGAAAAGTTGTCTGCAATTTTTGCTTGTGAATTTATGCGCGAGCAAAAGCTGAATGAAGCTATGCTTTCCAGAGCCTTAAATGCCATTTTACTCGAACATGGAACAGCAACATAGGAGCAGCAAAGTCACAGAGAAGACAAACACCCTTAGAAATCTCAACATTTTTAAAAAATCAAATGTACCCCAACTGTTTATTAGTATTTTCATATTTATTTTAGAAAGGTTTTATAAAATCCAGCATGCTGGATTTGAATTGCACTTTTGAGTTTCACCTTACTTAAAATACAGGAAAATAACTTACATCTTTAAACTGCGATGATTAGTTTCATAAATTACCTCTCTTGTATATAAAGGAAAAGTGTAATTTAAAAATCTAAAGGTAAAAATGCTCTCCCATTCAGAGAGTAATGTAAATTCAACTCTCTCAAGCTTTCTCCTGAGCTGCCTTTATCCATCTCCTTCATTTTCCTCCACTTGCATTCAGACAGTGGATCCTGAGGTCCAGCTTTTTCTGGCTACAAGAGAGTAGGAGCTGGAATCACGAGACCAGGTCCCACCTTTCCCATGTCTGTTTTTGTACAAATGTCCTGTGCTTTAAAGGTGAGCCATCCACTTTTGACTCATTCTTTCATGGTGATCCCAACTTTAGGACCCAACTGGGATGACATTAGCTGAAATACTCAACAAAGGGGAGGGAGAACCTGTAGAGATCATATCTGGAGGTGAGGCAAGGCCCCTGGTTGAGGGATGGGGCCACCTACTCATCTCCAAAATTTTAAACCAGAATCGCTCCTGTCTAAAAGAAATACGGGTGCAAAGTGTGGAGCAGAGACTGATAGAAAGGCCATCTAGAGACTGTCCCATCCGGGGATCCATTCCATATGCAGACACCAAATACAGACACGATTGATGATGCCAAGAAGTGCTTGCTGACAGGAACCTCATATAGCTGTCTCCTGAGAGGCTCAAACAGAAGATAAGCAACACAGATGCAGATGCTTGCAGCCAATCATCGGACTGAGCATGGAGACCCCAATGGAGGAGTTAGGGGAAAGACAGAAGCAGCTGAGGGTGTTTGCAATCCCATGGGAAGAACAACAATATCAACCACCCAGAGCCCTCCAGAGCTCCCAGGAACTAAACCACCAAATAAAAAGTACAAATGCAGGGACCAGTGGCTCCATCTGCATATGTACTTATCTGGCATCAATTGGAGGGGATGCCTGTGGTCCTGTGGAAGTTTGATGCCCAGTGTAGGGTAATGATAAGGCAGTGAGGTGTGAATGGGTGGATGGGTGGGGGAACTCCCTTATAGAAGCAGGAGGAGGGGGATGGGAAAGAGGTTTGGGGAGGGGAACTGGGAAAAGGGAGAACCATCTGAAATGTAAACAAAATATCCAATAAAGAAAAAACAAAGAGAAAAAAATTTCCTTATCAAATGAAAGAGATGCAATCTGGTTGGGGATTGCCAAACCATTCTTAAGAGAACAAAAAATAGACCATGCCATTTTCCAAAGCAAGTGTGTGTGTGTGTGTGTGTGTGTGTGTGTGTGTGTGTGTGTATGTGTAAAACACACAATTATAGGATCATATTCCTATTTGTCAAACTTAATTTTAAGAAATATTATTTAACTATATATTTAAATATGAAACTTTGTCTCACACTGCAGTTATATATGTATATGCATACTCTCTATATCAATTTATATGTACGTATATACATATATTTGTAAGGAATTACACTGGTATTTCTGAAGGTTACTAATTTGTGTATTATATTCTTACTGAGCTCTATGATGTTGATAAGGATACTTAGAGTGATGGAAGAAATGATCAGTCATCAGTAATAAGGTCAATAACTGACCTAAGAATTACCCCTCCAGATTAGCCAAATGATGCAACATTTATTTTCCAGTTACAGACAAAATATTAAGATGACATTTCTTCTCAAAGAAGGTTTCTAGTGCCCACTTCTCATTCTTTGGCATCTAATCTTAAGAATAGAGAAATCACAACACGTAATTCATGTTTACTTGTGTGATTTATTTTTATTTTATTACTTTTAATTTTTACTCAGTTTTTATATTTATTTTGCATCTTTTCTAAGAGAAAGAGAGAGAAGGAGGGAGAATGTGAAGAAAATTGGGTGAGGGAATGCGAACAAAATTGGGCAGGTAAAAGACTGGGGCAGTGAGAATATTATTAAAATAATGTGTATGAAAGCTATTATATAAACGTGGGAAAAAGAAACAAAAAAAAATCTCTTTTAGAAACCAGTTGTCCCATATGTGATCATACTATGGAAACAAACAGTTAAACCTAACTTGTTCTTTTACAGTCCTTAGTTTTGGTTTTGAATTTCAAAGCATTTGCAGTTTTTAATTATTTCACTGACCAGAATTTTGGTCAGTTTCTACCTGATTTTTTGGTTTGTGTTGAAATTAACTAACTGTGGATAGAACAATTAACCACTTAGCTCTTGAGTTCCCTGCCATAGCTCACTTAGAAAAAGATACCCTTTGTAATATTTAAAAAGGAAAAGTCAATATTGATTAAAAACAAAAGAGGAAATTGTTACTCCTGTTAGAATGTTTTCAAGATCACCAGCTTTTATGCAGATCAGCATAGAAGAAAGACTTTGTGTCATTCCTGAGCTTCAGAAAGCCATAGCATCACATACTATGAGTTTAAGGGCAGAAAACAAGTGATAGCACACACACACACACACACACACACACACACACAAATGCACGCACACATTAAGACTCTGGAAATGCAACAGTGTTTCCTCTTACCTTTTTTGAGTTTTTCTGGTTCTCAATTTTACTTAATATTATTAATTTCTAGTCCTGTCATAATGCTTGTAATTTTTTTCTCTAATGAAGTATAGAAAGGAGATATATAGATCAATGAAGAATACAAGACCTAGAAATAAAGCCACACAGCTACTTTATCTTCAGCAAAGGTGTCCAAAATAAATGTTGCCTAGAAGCAGGCCTCCTCAGTAAATGACTCTGGGAAAAACTGGAATTTCTCCACATGTATCTCTTCCCTTATGAGTACACACACACACACACACACACACACACATGCACACATGAACACACACACACACACACATACACACACCATACACACATAATAAAATAAAACACCTTAAAAGTAAGATGCAAAACTTCAAAATTCTTCAAGATATAGGCATAGGCACAGGCTTTTTCCAAATGACTTCATTAGAGTAGGAACTAATTTAAAAATAATCAATGGGATTACATTGTATAAATAGCTTCTGCACAGAAGTGGGAATAATCATTTGAATGAACAGTGCCTACAGAAAAGGTGAAATGATCACCATTTATATATCAGACAAGAAATTGACATTTGTAATGCACAAAGAACTGTCAAAATTAGATAACAAAAAATCAAATTATCAAATCAATAGATGGAATAAAGAACTCAATGAACATTGCTCAAAGAAAGAATACAAATAGCCAATAAATACTTGGAAAAGTTTCCAGCATCTTTAGCAATTTGGGAAATACAAGTTGCTTTAAGATTCTAGCTTATTCAATTTATACTGATAATAATTAAGAAAAATAAATGACAAAATGCCAATGGGGTTGAGGAGAAAGAAGAGCTTTATTTACTACAGTTGGAGATGGATAGTAGAACAACTACTATGGAAATCAGTATGCTGTGTCTATGAAAAATGCACTCCTATGTGAACCAGCTATATCACTCTTGGATGTATTCTTGAGGGACTCTAAATTAGCAAAGTTTTATTAAATATGTATACTGCTATACTGTTTAAAACAGTTTAAAAAATGGAAACTAGTCTAGATGTCTATCTACAGATAAATGTACGATATAAAAAATGTGTTACATATACATAGCAGATTTTCAACAATAAAGTAAAATGAAACCATGACATTTATACAAAAATGGAGTGAATTGTAGAATATTTTGTTATACAAACTAAGGAGATTCAGAACGACAAATATAGGGCCTGGGAATACAGCTCAGTGGTAGAGCATCTACTTAGCACATGCTGCGTGTGGGTTTGACCCCTTGCACCGGAAAATATATTATGTTTTCTTGTATAGAGTCTATTATTTAAACACAATCTCCTCTCTCTCTCTCTCTCTCTCTCTCTGTGTGTGTGTGTGTGTGTGTGTGTATATGTATGTATGTATGTAATGAAAGCCATGAGGAGAGAGGAAAAATTGTTGGCAATAAGGAAAAAAGAGGGTAACTAAAGTCATGCGACATGACCGTAGCTCTGCTAAAGAGGAAAGGAAGAGAACCAGTGACAGGACGTGCGATGGAGATGGACTGGGATTCCGATGGGGTGGGGTGATAAGAACAAAGAACAATGGCATATGTGAGTGAAAATAACATAAATTAAATCCATCACTTAGTAGATAATTAAAATAAAAATTAAAAAAACTTATTTTATAATTTTTGAACTACATTACAGACAGGGAAAACTGTCCATTCTCTGTTAAATATGAGAAAAACAGACTGTAGAGAAGCAGGCATGATTATTTTGATGAGGACAACAATGAACAGGAGAATTATTTTAGGCTTGCTTGTAACTAGGAAAACCAATAACAGATTTATTTTTTACTCTGGATACTGCTTGATCCCATGACTGTCTGTTCTGCTCTAAGACCCTGAAAGTTGTCATCATTATCCATTTTGGTCATCTTTTACTGGCTTGTATGATGATTCAGATGCTGGGAGAAAGTATTTCAACCCTCCAGTCCTCTCCCCTAAAGATTCTTTTCTATCTAGTGCTTTGTGCTCTGGCTGAATCCTAAACTACGTTAAGGATGATGGCATATTTATCCTTTAGGGTTTGGGAGGCAATTGCTGAATCCCTCTAAACGTTATCGTCCCCATGTGAACAAAATGACAGAGAATAATGACAGAGAAGGATGCTAGAAACACAGCACAGCAAAACAAATTAGGGCTGAATCTCCTCTTCTTGATTTCCATTTTGTTGTTATAGGAAGACAAGAGTTTCCTCCTATAGGCCTGTAGATTGAAAATTCTTCTTGATGATGGCCTGGGACTAGGCTGTACTGCTCTTTCCTTTAGAAGGCTGGCTCTTTGTTCCTTTGATTTTTCCGTAGAAATCACGTTTGTACTGTTTACTGAGAGAAGGAACAGTAATCACTTTCGCACAAGGCCATTTTCCGTTTATTTGCTATCAAGAGCACTGAAACATGTCAGTTAGAAATTGTGATGCGTGGAGCCAGGACAAACCTGTGCTTTTCCTGTTGATTTCAGTTTTGGTTCTGTCTGGCTACACGTGCCCATTCTTTCCAGATTTTTAGATCTCTTAAATCTGAGAGAGAGTTTTCAGGCTTCTCATTGGTATTAAAAAACCATGCAATTTATGGCCTTTTGGGAAAAGATCTTGCTCCTTTTGTCTTTTGAAGTGTCACCTTGGTCACACCTGTGTTTACCAAACCTCAACAACTTCAAAGTTTGATTTTTTTGGATCATCAACTAGATTTACCATTTTTTTTAAAAAAGATTTATTTATTTTATAAATGAGTGCTCTATCTGAATGTATACCTCGTGCCAAAAGAGCACATCAGATCCCATTACAGATGGTTGTGAGCTGCCATGCAGTTGTTGGGAATCCAACTCAGCACCTCTGGAAGAGCAGCCAGTGCTCTTATCTGCTAGGCCATCTTTCCAGCCCGATTTGCCAAATTTTTAGGGGAGTTTTGCTGTTCATTTCCTTTTTATTTATTACATATTACATATTTATTTTAATCTTAGAAAGTGCTTGCTGACAGGAACCTGGTATAGCTGTTTCCTGAGAAGCTCTGCCAGAGCCTGAGAAATGCAGATGCAAATGCTCACAGCCAATCATTAGACTGTGCACAGAGACCTCAATGGAGGAGTTAGGGGAAGGACTGAAGGAGGTGAAGGGGTTTGTAACCCCATAGGAAGAACAATAATATCAAGCAACCAGACACTCCAGAGCTCCCAGAGACTAATCTACCAACCAAAGAATGCACATGGAGGGACCCGTGGCTCCAGCTGCATCATGTGTAGGAGAGGATGGCCTTATCTGTCATCAGTGGGAAGAGAGGCTCTTGGTCCTGAGAAGGCTTAACGCCCCAGTGTAGGAGAAAGATGGGCCACTGAGGGGGAGTGGATGTGTGGATAGGCAGATGGGGGAGCACCCTCATAGAAGCAGGGGGGTGGGAAAAAGGGTTTGAGGACGGGAAACCAGGAAAGGGGATAGTTAACATTTGTAATGTAAATTAAAAAGAAGATTATAGCTAACAAATGAAGAATTGATACTAAACTTTTTTTTTCCTTTTTTTTATTCGATATAATTTATTTACATTTCAAATGATTTCCCCTTTTCTAGCCCCCCCCACTCCCTGAAAGTCCCGTAAGCCCCCTTCTCTTCCCCTGTCCTCCCACCCACCCCTTCCCACTTCCCCGTTCTGGTTTTGCTGAGTACTGTTTCACTGAGTCTTTCCAGAACCAGGGGCCACTCCTCCTTTCTTCTTGTACCTCATTTAATGTGTGGATTATGTTTTGGGTATTCCAGTTTTCTAGGTTAATATCCACTTAATAATGAGTGCATACCATGATTCACCTTTTGAGTCTGGGTTACCTCACTTAGTATGATATTCTCTAGCTCTATCCATTTGCCTAAGAATTTCATGAATTCATTGTTTCTAATGGCTGAATAGTACTCCATTGTGTAGATATACCACATTTTTGGCATCCACTCTTCTGTTGAGGGATACCTGGGTTCTTTCCAGCATCTGGCAATTATAAATAGGGCTGCTATGAACATAGTAGAACATGTATCCTTATTACATGGTGGGGAGTCTTCTGGGTATATGCCCAGGAGTGGTATAGCAGGATCTTCTGGAAGTGAGGTGCCCAGTTTTCGGAGGAACCGCCAGACTGATTTCCAGAGTAGTTGTACCAATTTGCAACCCCACCAGCAGTGGAGGAGTGTTCCTCTTTCTCCACACCCTCTCCAACACCTGCTGTCTCCTGAATTTTTCATCTTAGCCATTCTGACTGGTGTAAGATGAAATCTTAGGGTTGTTTTGATTTGCATTTCCCTAATGACTAATGAAGTTGAGCATTTTTTTTTAATTTTTTTTTCTTTTTTTTTATTCGATATAATTTATTTACATTTCAAATGATTTCCCCTTTTCTAGCCCCCCCACTCCCTGAAAGTCCCGTAAGCCCCCTTCTCTTCCCCTGTCCTCCCATCCACCCCTTCCCACTTCCCCGTTCTGGTTTTGCTGAATACTGTTTCACTGAGTTATTCCAGAACCAGGGGCCACTCCTCCTTTCTTCTTGTACCTCATTTGATGTGTGGATTATGTTTTGGGTATTCCAGTTTTCTAGGTTAATATCCACTTATTAGTGAGTGCATACCATGATTCACCTTTTGAGTCTGGGTTACCTCACTTAGTATGATATTCTCTAGCTCCATCCATTTGCCTAAGAATTTCATGAATTCATTGTTTCTAATGGCTGAATAGTACTCCATTGTGTAGATATACCACATTTTTGGCATCCACTCTTCTGTTGAGGGATACCTGGGTTCTTTCCAGCATCTGGCAATTATAAATAGGGCTGCTATGAACATAGTAGAACATGTATCCTTATTACATGGTGGGGAGTCTTCTGGGTATATGCCCAGGAGTGGTATAGCAGGATCTTCTGGAAGTGAGGTGCCCAGTTTTCGGAGGAACCGCCAGACTGATTTCCAGAGTAGTTGTACCAATTTGCAACCCCACCAGCAGTGGAGGAGTGTTCCTCTTTCTCCACACCCTCTCCAACACCTGCTGTCTCCTGAATTTTTCATCTTAGCCATTCTGACTGGTGTAAGATGAAATCTTAGGGTTGTTTTGATTTGCATTTCCCTAATGACTAATGAATTTGAGCATTTTTTAAGATGCTTCTCTGCCATCCGAAGTTCTTCAGGTGAGAATTCTTTGTTTAACTCTGTACCCCATTTTTTAATAGGGTTGTTTGGTTTTCTGGAGTCTAACTTCTTGAGTTCTTTATATATATTGGATATTAGCCCTCTATCTGATGTAGGATTGGTGAAGATCTTTTCCCAATTTGTTGGTTGCCGATTTGTCCTCTTGATGGTGTCCTTTGCCTTACAGAAACTTTGTAATTTTATGAGGTCCCATTTGTCAATTCTTGCTCTTAGAGCATACGCTATTGGTGTTCTGTTCAGAAACTTTCTCCCTGTACCGATGTCCTCAAGGGTCTTCCCCAGTTTCTTTTCTATTAGCTTCAGAGTGTCTGGCTTTATGTGGAGGTCCTTGATCCATTTGGATTTGAGCTTAGTACAAGGAGACAAGGATGGATCAATTCGCATTCTTCTGCATGCTGACCTCCAGTTGAACCAGCACCATTTGTTGAAAAGGCTATCTTTTTTCCATTGGATGTTTTCTGCATCTTTGTTGAGGATCAAGTGGCCATAGGTGTGTGGGTTCATTTCTGGATCTTCAATCCTGTTCCATTGATCCTCCTGCCTGTCACTGTACCAATACCATGCAGTTTTTAACACTATTGCTCTGTAGTATTGCTTGAGGTCAGGGATACTGATTCCCCCAGATTTTCTTTTGTTGCTGAGAATAGTTTTAGCTATCCTGGGTTTTAAGACAGACCTCAACAAATATAAGAAGATAGAACTAATCCCATGCCTCCTATCTGATCACTATGGAGTAAAAGTGGTCTTCAATAGCAACAGAAACAACAGAAAACCCACATACAAGTGGAAACTGAACAATACTCTACTCAATGATACCTTGGTCAAGGTAGAAATAAAGAAAGAAATTAAAGACTTTTTAGAACATAATGAAAATGAAAACACAACATACCCAAATCTATGGGACACAATGAAAGCAGTGCTAAGAGGAAAACTCATAGCCCTGAGTGCCTCCAAAAAGAAAATGGAGAGAGCATACATTACCAGCTTAATGACACACCTGAAAGCCCTAGAACAAAAAGAAGCTATTTCGCCTAGGAGGAGTAGAAGGCAGGAAATCATCAAACTCAGGGCCGAAATCAATCAAGTAGAAACAAAGAGAACCATACAAAAAATCAACAAAACCAGGAGCTGGTTCTTTGAGAAAATCAACAAGATAGATAAACCCTTAGCCAGACTGACCAAAGGGCACAGAGAAAGTATCCAAATTAACAAACTTAGAAATGAAAAGGGAGATATAACAACGGAAACTGAGGAAATCCAAAAAATCATCAGATCCTACTACAAGAGTCTGTACTCAACACAACTGGAGAATCTGGAGGAAATGGACAATTTCCTTGACAGATACCAAATACCAAAATTAAATCAGGACCAACTAGACCATCTAAACAGTCCCATAATGCCTAAAGAAATAGAAGGAGTCATAGAAAGTCTTCCAACCAAAAAAAGCACAGGACCAGATGGCTTCAGTGCAGAATTCTACCAGACCTTCAAAGAAGAGTTAACACCAATACTCTTCAAACTATTCCACAAAATAGAAACCGAAGGAACACTACCCAATTCCTTTTACGAAGCCACAATTACGCTGATACCAAAGCCACATAAAGATCCAACAAAGAAAGAGAACTTCAGACCAATTTTCCTTATGAACATCGATGCAAAAATACTCAATAAAATTCTTGCCAACCGAATCCAAGAACACATCAAAACAATCATCCACCATGATCAAGTAGGCTTTATCCCGGGAATGCAAGGTTGGTTCAATATACGGAAATCCATCAATACAATCCACTACATAAACAAACTCAAAGAACAAAACCACATGGTCATTTCATTGGATGCTGAAAAAGCATTTGACAAAATTCAGCATCCTTTCATGCTTAAAGTCTTGGAGAGAACAGGAATTCAAGGCCCATACCTAAACATAGTAAAAGCAATATACAGCAAACCGATAGCCAGCGTCAAACTAAATGGAGAGAAACTTGAAGCAATCCCACTGAAATCAGGGACCAGACAAGGCTGCCCCCTTTCTCCTTATCTTTTCAATATTGTACTTGAGGTACTAGCTCGGGCAATTCGACAACATAAGGAAGTCAAAGGGATACAAATTGGAAAGGAAGAAGTCAAACTATCATTATTTGCAGACGACATGATCGTCTACCTAAGTGACCCAAAGAACTCCACTAGAGAGCTCCTACAGCTGATAAACAACTTCAGCAAAGTGGCAGGTTATAAAATCAACTCAAGCAAATCAGTGGCCTTCCTATACTCAAAGGATAAGCAGGCTGAGAAAGAAATTAGGGAAATGACCCCCTTCACAATAGCCACAAACAGTATAAAGTATCTTGGGGTCACTCTTACCAAACATGTGAAAGATCTGTAGGACAAGAACTTCAAGACTCTGAAGAAGGCAATGGAAGAAGACCTCAAAAAATGGGAAAACCTCCCATGCTCATGGATCGGTAGAATCAATATAGTTAAAATGGCCATTTTGCCTAAAGCACTATATAGATTCAATGCAATACCCATCAAAATCCCAACTCAATTCTTCACAGAGTTAGAAAGAGCAATTATCAAATTCATCTGTAACAACAAAAAACCCAGGATAGCTAAAACTATTCTCAGATACTAAACTTTAAAAAAGAAATTGGAGATAGGTGTATAATTTTTTCTGATAAATTTTAAGACATGTATATGTGTGTGTGTGTGTGTGTGTGTGTGTGTGATAAAAAATGGAAAAAAGAAATAACGTTATTACATACCTTTTAAACCTGACTTTTTAAAAGTTAGTAAAGACTAGAAAGTGTCAGTAAGACAGCTCTTTTGGGTGAAGGCTCCTGTCACCAATACTGGTGACTTGAGTTTGATTGTCGAGACCCACATAGTAGAAGGAAAGAACTAACTTCAAAGGTTAACCTCTGATGTGCACATCTGTATTGTGGTAAGTGCACACAGAAAGAGAGAGAGACACACACACAGACACAGACACAGACATACACACAGACATAGACACACATACACATACACACACACACACACACACACACACACACACTATTACCTGTAATACATGTTTTTTTTTTAAAATGACCAGAGATATAACAGTGTCCTCATAGTTATTAACTGTTAGCCAAATCAGTCACAGGGGTAGGTATATTCAATTTTATTAATATAGGATTGAATCTATAGGCATGAGTATTACTTATGAATGAACAACTTATTTTAACAGGTTTTCTGAATGCTTTAGGTCCCAGAGCATGCCTTGCTAAATTCTGTACCTAAATATTGAACCATGAGTTGCCATATAGTATATTTTCACCTTGTGATTATTTAATGAGAAAATGTAGAAAATATTTGTCTAGAAATTCAAGCATTGAATATTAAATACTCATAAATTTTCTAGACTGGAAGTTTATATTTGAAGGGACCTATTTTATGATTCAGAAATTTTTCTAAGTAGCAAACATATGTGAAAAATATTAGAAAAAAATATATGAATGTTCTTCTTAGCTTAATTAACAATTGAATATAGCTGATGTATTTCCCAAAAGGTGGGAATATAAACAGGTTTTTTTTTACATATTCTGTCTTGATAAGACTCATACTTTACATGTAGTTATTTAAATATATGTATCTTTAGTAGGGGAACTTTTAACTTCATACTATTTCTAAATAGAATTGATTTAAAACTTAAAAGGTAATTTTCTATTTCCTGAATTTTTCATCTTAGCCATTCTGACTGGTGTAAGATGAAATCTTAGGGTTGTTTTGATTTGCATTTCCCTAATGACTAATGAATTTGAGCATTTTTTAAGATGCTTCTCTGCCATCCGAAGTTCTTCAGGTGAGAATTCTTTGTTTAACTCTGTACCCCATTTTTTAATAGGGTTGTTTGGTTTTCTGGAGTCTAACTTCTTGAGTTCTTTATATATATTGGATATTAGCCCTCTATCTGATGTAGGATTGGTGAAGATCTTTTCCCAATTTGTTGGTTGCCGATTTGTCCTCTTGATGGTGTCCTTTGCCTTACAGAAACTTTGTAATTTTATGAGGTCCCATTTGTCAATTCTTGCTCTTAGAGCATACGCTATTGGTGTTCTGTTCAGAAACTTTCTCCCTGTACCGATGTCCTCAAGGGTCTTCCCCAGTTTCTTTTCTATTAGCTTCAGAGTGTCTGGCTTTATGTGGAGGTCCTTGATCCATTTGGATTTGAGCTTAGTACAAGGAGACAAGGATGGATCAATTCGCATTCTTCTGCATGCTGACCTCCAGTTGAACCAGCACCATTTGTTGAAAAGGCTATCTTTTTTCCATTGGATGTTTTCTGCATCTTTGTTGAGGATCAAGTGGCCATAGGTGTGTGGGTTCATTTCTGGATCTTCAATCCTGTTCCATTGATCCTCCTGCCTGTCACTGTACCAATACCATGCAGTTTTTAACACTATTGCTCTGTAGTATTGCTTGAGGTCAGGGATACTGATTCCCCCAGATTTTCTTTTGTTGCTGAGAATAGTTTTAGCTATCCTGGGTTTTAAGACAGACCTCAACAAATATAAGAAGATAGAACTAATCCCATGCCTCCTATCTGATCACTATGGAGTAAAAGTGGTCTTCAATAGCAACAGAAACAACAGAAAACCCACATACAAGTGGAAACTGAACAATACTCTACTCAATGATACCTTGGTCAAGGTAGAAATAAAGAAAGAAATTAAAGACTTTTTAGAACATAATGAAAATGAAAACACAACATACCCAAATCTATGGGACACAATGAAAGCAGTGCTAAGAGGAAAACTCATAGCCCTGAGTGCCTCCAAAAAGAAAATGGAGAGAGCATACATTACCAGCTTAATGACACACCTGAAAGCCCTAGAACAAAAAGAAGCTATTTCGCCTAGGAGGAGTAGAAGGCAGGAAATCATCAAACTCAGGGCCGAAATCAATCAAGTAGAAACAAAGAGAACCATACAAAAAATCAACAAAACCAGGAGCTGGTTCTTTGAGAAAATCAACAAGATAGATAAACCCTTAGCCAGACTGACCAAAGGGCACAGAGAAAGTATCCAAATTAACAAACTTAGAAATGAAAAGGGAGATATAACAACGGAAACTGAGGAAATCCAAAAAATCATCAGATCCTACTACAAGAGTCTGTACTCAACACAACTGGAGAATCTGGAGGAAATGGACAATTTCCTTGACAGATACCAAATACCAAAATTAAATCAGGACCAACTAGACCATCTAAACAGTCCCATAATGCCTAAAGAAATAGAAGGAGTCATAGAAAGTCTTCCAACCAAAAAAAGCACAGGACCAGATGGCTTCAGTGCAGAATTCTACCAGACCTTCAAAGAAGAGTTAACACCAATACTCTTCAAACTATTCCACAAAATAGAAACCGAAGGAACACTACCCAATTCCTTTTACGAAGCCACAATTACGCTGATACCAAAGCCACATAAAGATCCAACAAAGAAAGAGAACTTCAGACCAATTTTCCTTATGAACATCGATGCAAAAATACTCAATAAAATTCTTGCCAACCGAATCCAAGAACACATCAAAACAATCATCCACCATGATCAAGTAGGCTTTATCCCGGGAATGCAAGGTTGGTTCAATATACGGAAATCCATCAATACAATCCACTACATAAACAAACTCAAAGAACAAAACCACATGGTCATTTCATTGGATGCTGAAAAAGCATTTGACAAAATTCAGCATCCTTTCATGCTTAAAGTCTTGGAGAGAACAGGAATTCAAGGCCCATACCTAAACATAGTAAAAGCAATATACAGCAAACCGATAGCCAGCGTCAAACTAAATGGAGAGAAACTTGAAGCAATCCCACTGAAATCAGGGACCAGACAAGGCTGCCCCCTTTCTCCTTATCTTTTCAATATTGTACTTGAGGTACTAGCTCGGGCAATTCGACAACATAAGGAAGTCAAAGGGATACAAATTGGAAAGGAAGAAGTCAAACTATCATTATTTGCAGACGACATGATCGTCTACCTAAGTGACCCAAAGAACTCCACTAGAGAGCTCCTACAGCTGATAAACAACTTCAGCAAAGTGGCAGGTTATAAAATCAACTCAAGCAAATCAGTGGCCTTCCTATACTCAAAGGATAAGCAGGCTGAGAAAGAAATTAGGGAAATGACCCCCTTCACAATAGCCACAAACAGTATAAAGTATCTTGGGGTCACTCTTACCAAACATGTGAAAGATCTGTAGGACAAGAACTTCAAGACTCTGAAGAAGGCAATGGAAGAAGACCTCAAAAAATGGGAAAACCTCCCATGCTCATGGATCGGTAGAATCAATATAGTTAAAATGGCCATTTTGCCTAAAGCACTATATAGATTCAATGCAATACCCATCAAAATCCCAACTCAATTCTTCACAGAGTTAGAAAGAGCAATTATCAAATTCATCTGTAACAACAAAAAACCCAGGATAGCTAAAACTATTCTCAGATACTAAACTTTAAAAAAGAAATTGGAGATAGGTGTATAATTTTTTCTGATAAATTTTAAGACATGTATATGTGTGTGTGTGTGTGTGTGTGTGTGTGTGTGATAAAAAATGGAAAAAAGAAATAACGTTATTACATACCTTTTAAACCTGACTTTTTAAAAGTTAGTAAAGACTAGAAAGTGTCAGTAAGACAGCTCTTTTGGGTGAAGGCTCCTGTCACCAATACTGGTGACTTGAGTTTGATTGTCGAGACCCACATAGTAGAAGGAAAGAACTAACTTCAAAGGTTAACCTCTGATGTGCACATCTGTATTGTGGTAAGTGCACACAGAAAGAGAGAGAGACACACACACAGACACAGACACAGACATACACACAGACATAGACACACATACACATACACACACACACACACACACACACACACACACACACACACTATTACCTGTAATACATGTTTTTTTTTTAAAATGACCAGAGATATAACAGTGTCCTCATAGTTATTAACTGTTAGCCAAATCAGTCACAGGGGTAGGTATATTCAATTTTATTAATATAGGATTGAATCTATAGGCATGAGTATTACTTATGAATGAACAACTTATTTTAACAGGTTTTCTGAATGCTTTAGGTCCCAGAGCATGCCTTGCTAAATTCTGTACCTAAATATTGAACCATGAGTTGCCATATAGTATATTTTCACCTTGTGATTATTTAATGAGAAAATGTAGAAAATATTTGTCTAGAAATTCAAGCATTGAATATTAAATACTCATAAATTTTCTAGACTGGAAGTTTATATTTGAAGGGACCTATTTTATGATTCAGAAATTTTTCTAAGTAGCAAACATATGTGAAAAATATTAGAAAAAAATATATGAATGTTCTTCTTAGCTTAATTAACAATTGAATATAGCTGATGTATTTCCCAAAAGGTGGGAATATAAACAGGTTTTTTTTACATATTCTGTCTTGATAAGACTCATACTTTACATGTAGTTATTTAAATATATGTATCTTTAGTAGGGGAACTTTTAACTTCATACTATTTCTAAATAGAATTGATTTAAAACTTAAAAGGTAATTTTCTATTTTAATATAAGAAAATTTACTGGATTTAATTGATATCTCTTGTATCTCATATTAAAATCTTAATTTGTACTGACATGTGTGAAATTATTTAACCCAAAGGAATAAAGAAAAGTTTACAAATACTCTTTTCAATAAATTTTATAACATAATAAAATGTATTAACTGCTACATACAAATGCATTATTGTATGTCCCACTCATTAAATCAAACACAGCACACTCTAGTGTGGTCTTGTTTTGATGTTGTGCTCAGCAGATCAACACAGGTAAAACTCTTTCCTTATCTAAAAGGTGATTATCTGGCAACCCAAGATTCCTATTTCCTGGTTTTTCCTTTCTGAAGCTGCATATCTATGTCATGCTTTGTCCCCAAAATGTCATGAAACAATTCACATGGCACTTTTCTACTGGATAATGTTAATTCTTCGGGCTTGGAAGGCAAGAAATAAGATAGTGATATGATGATCTCTTTTAGAGAAGAGGAGGGCTTGTCATTAGCAAGATCTTAATTCAAAATTGAATAATCAGTTGTGTTAAATAAATCACACCAACTATGGATTGACAACCTGGGTAAGAATGTATGGTATACTTAAAGAAATGTCCTGAATTTTAAAGCTTAGCTTCATTAAAGAATTAAGGCTTTATTTCTCACAAGTAGAACAATGATTTTAAATATAAAATGCTTTTTTTCTGTTTCTGACATCATATTTTCTACATAATATATATGGAAACTCGATCATTTGTTGAGATAACACAGTGAAATGAAACTTCCTATTGTAGATCCAATTGTACCTTTAGTGAGAGTAAGAAATAACTGCACTGCATTTTGTTTGTGGTCATTTCATTTTTTACTATGTGCATTATATTTATTATATAAGATGCAGTAAAGACAGTAAGCTTTGAGTTTTTCTGAAACTCAGCATGTTTTCAGAGTCTGAGAGTTGACTTGGGACGTTATTTATAATACATGGAGCAGTTGAAGCAATTTACCTGACTGTACTTCCTGGGTGCAAATGAGTTTGTTGTTGAAGAAAGGACAGTTGGATTCATAAAGTCCTTTCGTGTCTTTTAGGGCTTCATTTTCCTCTATACTGTGATGTTTGAGTCCCCATATACAACAGGGAAAATGACCTGATTTCTGCCTTCAAGGCTTCTTAGGACTCATTATTTGTTGGGTTTAAAGGAGCAACCATCGATGTCATATATGTGGTTCTTACAAATGGTGTTGGGGTGCAGAAGAGGATATGATTCATTTTTATATAAATGTTGTAGAACCTTGGAAAGATATGAGGTTCTTCACCCATTCAGTTCAGCTCCTTAACTTAGTCTTTCAACAATAACAGAAAGACTAATCCCTGTTCTATGTCTGTAGTTATGCTCTTTGTTAATCGTAAATCTTAGAAGCTTCTCAGTGTGTGCAAAGAAAATAGGCTTTGAATGGATTTAATTTTGCTTGCTTAAAACTCTTACAAAAAAACCAACTCTAGGCATAAATTTTGAATTTGGTACAAGGGGGATTTGGCATATGTGCCTCAGACTCTAGTGAACAGTCATCAACACTGAGAGAAATACACAGACACAATCTTTTTGAACTCCGGTAAATGTCAAGCGTGGACTGTCCAGAGAGTCAGGAATTGTGTGAGGATGTAATCAGATTGATCTTTATTGTTTCTTTGTTCTCTACCATCTCACTTGGGCGACCTAGACTTGTATACTTGAAGATGACAGACGACCCACTCCAGACTCATATATGGGGTCTAAGTTACAGCTGTCATCCATTACTCCCTATATTTGAGGTCCAGGGATTAGGGTCTCTGAGGTTTCTTTAGTAGCATCTCTGGAGCTGTGACCTGGGCAGTTTAGACAACTGGAAAAGGTCAAACATCTATCATTCTCCATGTAGCAGTCCCCCGCTCTTCAACTCTGATGGGTTTAGGAACAAAACTTTTTATGAAATGTTAAACAAGCACTTCAATATAGCTAGGTATAAGGTATACACTTAGCAGTAATGTAGAGATGTTCATATTACTTGTCCTTCATCAAAGCAAGTCAGAGTGTCAGTTCAGACTCATGTACTGTAGATCATATAGGAAGTGAAGACTGGGGGTCTTATTTTATTGCAATGAACATAATTGTCAACTACTTTCACAAAATAAAGGTCTTGAAACAGTCATCATTTTCTACTAAATTTAAAGACAGCTATTCATTGAATACATTACATTTTCCTTCGATATACCAGATTAGTATGTGATTTCCTCACTCTAAAAATACTCATAGAGATTATTTTTAAATTATTACTAAGATATATGCTTCAGTACTAATCATTCCATTTCAACTAAGTTGAAACAGATGCATCAATACCTACAATAGGTATGTGTGGTAGGAAACAAGTCTGTTTATTTATAGAACTAGGTACCTTAACTATTTGTTTCAATATTGAGTTTTGTGCTGAGTAATGATAATTACCTTCAATGAATGAGAAAGACAATGTACTATTTAAGTAACCATTATATCCAATAGAATCCCTATCTATTTTGAAATTATATTTCAGATTGGATGCAAACAAAAATGAGACTGGTGACATTATTTTAAATTATTTAGAATAGAAATAACTTGGGATTTGATGTTTATTACATTTATATTCTACTCGAGGTCTGGTTCCAATCAAGTCTATTTCTAATATTCTTCATGTGATGTACATGTTTGTAAATAATTACCTAAATAAAACTATAATAACAAGAAGACTTTAGAATTCTTAAATCTTTCTTATATTGTCATGCATAGAAGTAGTTGGATAAAAAGAAATAATAAATTAGGTATACAAAACTGGAAAATAAAAGGAAATGAATGTAGACAATGAAGAAAAGCATTCTTATGAATATCCGACATGCTTAAGTTACTCTCTCCTTGGTTGTAGATCTCTGTTTATCAATTCACCATATGTTGTTTTTGAATTATGGAAAACTAACTAGGTAGACAATTTTGAAGCTAAAATAACTAGCAATAAAAAACAGCTGGGTGTCATAAAATTGTAAAATTTAATTAAAAATTAACTCCACTGTGCATAGTGATCAACACCATAACCCTCTTAACCATAAAGTTCCTACTTTGAAAGAATTTGAGTAGAAATATTCACACAAAAAGGAAGAGTTTGTGATATTAAGATGATGCTATTCCTTCATGTTTTGTTGTCTGGAAATTAGTATAAGGATCTAAAAAAATAAATTTTATGAATTGTTTTAGCAACATGTAGTCTGTCATTGGATTTTGGCCATGAACACTTAAGTGTGATAGTGTGATGAAACTGTGATAAAACTGTAATGAAAGAAATAGAATTATATTGCACAAAAGGCACAGCATTGGAGAAATAGAGTGAAACACACATTGGATGTGCTTTCTACGGCTGATGTGTGTCCTTGGTCACTTATAGAACCCCTTCATCTTTACATTTTCCTAATGGTGATAGGAAACTATGTAGACTTATGATGCATACTTTTGTATAAGGAAAGTAAACCAA
Source organism: Apodemus sylvaticus (assembly GCF_947179515.1). Lineage (NCBI taxonomy): Eukaryota > Metazoa > Chordata > Mammalia > Rodentia > Muridae > Apodemus > Apodemus sylvaticus. The sequence goes on along the minus strand of NC_067479.1, from coordinate 38,811,162 downwards.
TCTTGTAAGACTTTGGAACGCTAATCAAAATTTCAGGCAGAGTACTCAGTTGAAGTTTCCATTCACCATATGGAATGGTGTCAATGTTTGTAGCAAACATTGTAGCAAAAAAGTGAGTTTGCATTACCATGTTAACACAAGCAATGTAATATCAGTGTGTCAGCCAATTTTCTCCTGTTAGTGAAGAATTTATAATACTGATTCTTATTAGAAGAATACCATTTCAAGGCTGAGAAAATGAATTTTTCTTCTCATGCATGTATATAGCTGTTATCTTAATAAAGTTGTTATTACATTGCTTATTTGCATTGACTCCGATTTCCTAGAATTTCCATTATGTAAATTTAGTCTACACAAAAAACACTTTGTGTGGCAATTGCATTTTCAATTTAAAAGTTTGCTTCATTTTAATACCCCTTCCCCCAGCTTCAAAGTTTTCCTTGCATTAACTTTGTCCATTTATAGCTTATTATAAAAATAACTGGGATGAAAATGATGTATATGGAATGATTTAGGTGATTTTTGTTTTATACAAGAGACAGATTATACCTGATTTTTCGAGAGATTTAGCATATGTATTAAAGTTTAGCTTATAATGGTAGAACATATGACTTTGTAAAACATAATTGAGTAGCATAAAGATTTGCAATTTATTTTTGTCTCAGATGAAGACAAGAAATGAATGACATGACTTTCTGAAACTTTTTTGAACAGATTTCTAATTGTTCTGTTTGCTTATTGAATAAAGATTATATAATATGATCTCTATTTTCTTCTAGACAAAAGAAGGTATTTAGCTGTGTGGATGATTTTAGTATTTTCAGAGAGATAAGGAATGTAAACATTTTGTCCTTGTGCTCATTTTGGGATCAGAAACCTGCCTCCTGCCTAACTCGAGCACTGAGCCAATGGAAGCAGAACTTTGAAGTTTCTTGTGCTTTAATGAAATCCAAAAAATTCTTATCGCACTCCCATTGCATTTTGGTATGTGGGCCTAGACCTGTGCATTTCTAAGAAGTAGTGACTGTTAACTAGGTCTATGAAGGTAGTCTTGAGCAGTGACACTTGAGTTGTTTGTTTCTAGATTGGCTAAGCATTGAAATCACCAAATATGAAAATCACCAGTACCTGGTCCTTCCCTACATCTAACTGGAGATCCTGATATGGTTAATGTGGATGCTGTCTGGGTATCAGTATTTTAAAAGCATCTCAGGCTATTCTAATATGCATCCAAGATTGAGAATAACTGCTCAAGTAAAAGTGTGTGTGTGTGTGTGAATATATTTGTTTATATTTCTGGTTATTTCCTATACTATGATAAAAATGCAGTTAAAAATAAGATAATGTGAATTAGTGTTTGGTAACTTTATATTGACTAAAATACATAAGAAACAAATTTTAAAACATTGCAAGTATAATTTTTGTTCTGGACTTTATTTAACAGTATGCAGATGATATAATAAACATAGACACCATTAATTTAGAGATGATGAAATATAAATATTTCAAACCAATTTTTACAGTCTGATAACATTGTGTAGACATTACATTGTTAAGGCAAATAAGTTGAAGGATGCTGCCCTTAGTTTGTTCTTATTTATTTCATTTCTGTATTCAGTTCCTTCAAATAGAACAGTACCAATTTATGCAGTCAAAGCCATTCAGTCTGGTAAAATGTATATAAATATATTTGACTCACCAAGGTATTTGAAAAAAATTCCCATTCAGGATAATCATACTATGCAAACTAAACTTCATTTATTCAGTTTCTATTGTTGCAAACCCCAAAATCACTTTTTTACTCTCTGTCTCCTGGGAAATTGTTCTAACTACTGTACCTACCACTGAGCACCCTCTAAATGATCAGCTTGTAATGAATTTGCACAGTTACTACATGGAGGATTAAGAGTTTTCCAAGGTTATTAGCTACTATTAGAATAGTTACTCCAGCTTGCTTCTTGGGTCCATTTTGTTGGAAAACGATTTTCCAGCCCTTTACACTGAGATAATGACTATCTTTGTTGCCAAAATGTGTCTTCTGTTTACATATCCATTCTGTCAGCCTATGTATTTTTACTGAGGAATTCAGTCCACCGATGTTCTAATGATAATGACTAATGATTGGAATTTTTCAGTTGTAAATGTTCAGACTAATATAAAATAGTTATTCTACTTTAAATAATATTTTGGGGCTAGAGAGGTGGCTTATTTTGTTTTATGATTTTGACATATATCACTACGTTTTTTTAAGTTAATATATGCAGACATCTAGTCAACCAGAAGAGTTTTTCACATTTCAGAATAGCATATGAATATTCATTTATTTAAAAATATATGATGATATTCATAAAATCAGTGTTATTTGCATTAACTCACATTCTGATTGGATATATGCCTAAATGAATTTGATAATTTTGTGTGTGTACATGAATGAATCTGATGTTGACATTGGCGTATGCTGGCTTTGTGAGATTCAGTTGAATTTCTTCTTTTTCTCCCTTTGAAGCTAGTATAATAACCTGATATCAAATTTTAGAGATAAAGCAAACATCTAAGGTTCAAGAAACATCACAGAAGAGGGGACAAGAAGTTTGTATGAAGTAGATTACCAGAATGCCTGCTGCATATAGTGCCTTCTAGCATAACAGGGAAGCTGTAGTCATGAAATCTCAACAATTTGTTGCCTAAAATAAATCTGCATAATAACAGGAATACTTCACAAACCAGAATGAATGGGTAGAGTTTCATAAGGACCTACTCCTAGATGCAGTGTTACAAGAAACCAACAGCTGTTGAAAGGAGATTCAGTCTTCTTGAGGGAACAAGTCCTTGGTAAGTAAGCCAACTCCAAGTGGTCATCCTTAATGACATGTACATAGAAGCAATACTGTGTGGATACAACAAATTTTAGGGAATGTTAGGAAGAAATATATATCAATGGATTTGCAAATAAAGGAGCAGTGGGCAAATTTCCAGTAACAGCTCAATTTAATTCATTTTCTTTTATTCAGCTGTGCTGAGACATGGCAGTAAAATTTGAAAATGAGTCCAGAAACTTCCAGTACTGCAATATTGTAGGACATGAAACTTCGTTGAAACCAGTACTCAATAATGTTGTATTGGAAAAACATAATTTTCTGGGGTATTTTTTCTAGTCTATATTTTGTCATAATCAGACATACAATATGCACACAACACTGCCATGCCCATGAATTCAGATTTTGGAGACTTGGGATTATTTGGATTGAATTTTCAACACATCTATAATTTTTATTTATTTTTTATTTGCTTGTTTTTACAAGATTATCTCACTCAAAATTAAACTAAACACATTTCAGAATTGGTAGTGGTATATGGGAAAATAAATTTGATGCTCTTATAGCTTACCTTAGAAGTCATCTCATGTCAAATATATTTTAATAAGCTGATCTAATGTTAAAGATCCATACAACAAAAGCCCCATACAAACATATGAATGTTACAAATTTAAAATATAAATATTTTAGCAAGTATGTATCAAATTTTCTTTAAAAGCTTTTTATTTTTAGAAACAGTTCAATATTTCAGTGATTTTCAAACTAATGCACAGAGGGAAGTTATCAGAGACATTTTAAATGATAGCAACAAATGAATAGATGGTAAAGACACTTGTTTTGACCTTTTGAGGCAGACACATGGCTACCCTCCAGTGCATAGTCCTCCTGCCTCTACCCCCGAATGCTTTATTTACATTTTGGTGCCACAAAGCCTGCATCCAGAATTGAAATGTAGGAGGGTAAAGTGATCATAAAGTATTTGTGATAGTGTCCCTGTAAGCTCAGTGATATCAAAATTTTAAATATCCTTTTTTCCTTTTCTTCATGAGAAATAAATATAAATACATAAAATATATCAATTATTTAAACTTAATTTTTTTAAAAAGATTTATTTATTTTATTTATATGAGTGTTCTGATTTCAGACACACCTGAAGAGAGCATCAGATCCCTTTATAGATGATTGTGAGCCTCCATGTGGTTATAGGAATTGAACTCAGTAACTCAGAAAGAGCAGTCAGTGTTAACATTTTGTCTAAGCTCGGCCCCACAGTTACCTGGCAATGGCCAGGTGTGCCTGACTCACTGTAAAAGGGGATGCTTGCTCCCTCCTCTCTCTCTTGCTCTCTTGCTCTTGCCTTCTCCGTTGGTAAACTTATTTTTAAAAGGAGTTATGTCATTTACACCTTGTGAAGCAACTGGCAGCACCAGAACTTCTACCAGTGAAGTCTCCATTTCCCAATTGTTCATCATTCCTAGAGTCTGGATCAGCATGGATTTTCACAGTTATTATCTTCTTCCTATATTACTACACATAGTTTTTTTCCTAAATATGTGAGTGAGCTTTTCATGATCATTGAACTCTTTCATTGAAACCTGAAAAGCCATAAGAAAGTAGTATAAAGCATCACGGTATCCTCTCGCCAACTTCCCAATCATTTGCATTCCACATCATTTTCTCCAAGCATCAATCCATATGTGTATGTATGCGTCAATTTGAAAAGAAAATGTTGAACGCTGGTGATTTCTAACTGTAAGTAATAAACATACTATGTGTATTATTTTGTATTTATTGTTTTGTATTGTTTTAAAGTATAGATTGATCTACTGTAAAAGTTCATTATTGTGGTTACTTCTATATTTATGGAGCATGGGTTTTTTAATATTTTCTAAAGTGAAGATGCATGTTGATTTTCTTGAATTTTTCTACTATAAACATAATGATATCAGGATTTTTATGTGTGTGAGTCTTGGTACACAGTGACATTTCTTTTATTTTTAATTTTTATGAGTTCTTTGAATGTTTTGTATGATGTAGTTCTTTTTATAGGTTATTGTCATTTAAGATGATGTTAGTTTTTGGTAACTGCAAAACCTCTATCATCAGAGATATAGGAGATGCTCATCTCCCTTCTGTTTGTGGTGCTGTCTTGCTTATGATCAGAGGCACTGCTCTTAGCCCATTCAGCCATGGCAGAGCAATGATGCTTCTTAATTACAGAACCAGGAAGTGGCATACATCATTTCCTTTCCATATAATCTTGCTGCCCTACCTGCATGCCTGTGAAGCTGTGAGTCTGAGTTCTAGCAAACTCTGCTCCTCATGGAAGTTCAGGGTTGCCAAAGGCTGTGATTTAGTAATATTCAACTTCCTCCCATAAATTTTTCTGATACTTAGGGATCATTATGGAAGATGAAGAGGAATGGATTTATGAGGCACGGAGGGTGGACACAATTCTTTTTATTGTTTTTAAATGTATTTCTGTGTTTTTTGTTTATTTGCTTCTTTGCTTGACTCTTTTAGATTCTCAAAATACTCAGACTAACTTTAAACTCGCTATAGCTAACTATGGAAACAAGTCTGGCTTTAAAATCCACATCCTTCTACTCCTCTCAGCTAGCCTGTGTCTTAACAACCAGTACATGTGTACCTTTATCTTAGGGATGTGTATATGTCAGTAGTCACGTATAATTATCTACATGACTCCAGTTTTGCTTTACAAACTCTTTTTCTTTATGCTTATGTGTTGTTTCCTATAGATATTAGGAATATCTATGTTTCATTGTTTGGTATTTGGCTAGCGTGGTGGCACTTCTCTTTAACAATATTTGAGTTGATAGTTTAATTACAACATTTCCCTTCCCTTTCTTTCTTCCACATGTACCCCTTCTAATGTACAAGTTCATAGCTTCTTTTTATTCTAATTTTTATCGCCTGATTATATGTATGTGTATACATTCATAAATATAACCTGTTTAGTCTTAATATTACTTACATGTATGTGTTAGGGTTGACCATTTGGCACTGTGTAACTAAATCATGTGCTATTTTCTGAGAAAGGCCATATCTGTGCCTCCTAGTTTTCCTCTGTTGTCTATAGCTCTTTGTTGGGGATGAGACATGAAGGGTTTTCTCAATCCACTTTGCTATGTGTGTTTGTGTCATGCTTGTTCAGACATGTTTGGCCAGTCATGTAGGTGAGGTTTTATATGTGTACCTTCTGATATGACTAGAAATTATAACTTCTTGGCAAATAAATTTAGCACTTCGGAGGTGGAAGCAAGACAATTTAAATGAGTTCCAGCTAGCCTGACCTACAAAGCAAGTTTCTAGACAGGCCACCATAGTGAGACCTTGTCTCAAAAACAAAAACAATAGGCAGAATCAAGATGTTGAATTTATAGGCAGTATGTGTGCAATAGTGGACTTTTTGTTCTATTTGAGATTCCATATTTGTTAGTAAGCTTTTTACCCCCTTCATAAAAAGCAAAAGAATATCAAATATTATATGTGTCAGGGACGTTGGACTAGCCAGTTTATGCTGCCTGGTTGGTGGCTCAGTGTCTGAGAGATCTCAGGGGTTCAGCTTTGTTGAGACTGCTGCTCTCCCTATGGGGTAGCCCTCCTCCACAAATTCATCCAGCCTTTTCCTAATTTAACCATAGGAGTTCCCAACTTCAGACCATTGGTTGGGTGTAAGTATCTGCTTCTTTCTCAGTCATCCAGTTGATGGGCCTCTCAGAAGGTGGTCATTCTAGACTCCTGTCGGTAAGTATCTCATAGCATAAGTAACCATGTCAGGACTTGGAGCCTTCCCTTGAGCTAGATTCCAATTTGAGCCAGTCACTGGACCTCCTTTCCCTCAGTCTCTTCTCCATTTTTGTCCCTGTAATCCTTTTAGGCAGGAACAATTCTGGGTCAGTGTTTTTGACTCTGGGATGACAACCTCTTCCTTCCAATTGATGCCCTGTTTTTCTACTGGAGGTGAATTCTACAAGTTCCCTCACCATTGCTGGGCATTTTATCTAAAGTCCCTCCCTTTGAGCCTTGAGATTCTCTCATTTTCCAGGTGTCTGGTATGTTCTAGAGTGCCCCCATACCACCCAACTCCCAAGTTTGTATATTTCCATTCATTCTGCTAGCCCTCAATGCTTCCCTCATGGTACCCACCCCCAATACCTGGTCATGTTCCCCTCTTAACCTCTCCCTCCCCTTCCCCTAGCCCATGCAGTTCTCTCCCTCCCTCTATCCTCTGCTTTCTTCTCCTTCCCAAGTGGTATGGAAGCATCTTCACTTGGGCCCCTTGTCTTTTATCCTTCTTGAGTTTTGTGGATTATATCCTGGATATTCTGTATCTTTTTGGCTAATATCCACTTATGAATGAGTATATACCATGCATATCTTTTTTGGGTCTGAGTTACCTCACTCACAATGATATTTCTAGTTCCTTCCATTTGCCTGCAAAACTCATGACATCCTCATTGTTAATAGCTGAGTCGTATTCCATTGTGTAAATGTATCACATTTTCTTTCTTTTTTCATTTTTTATTGGTTATTTTATATATTGACATTTTTTTAAACAATTTTTTTAAGATTTATTTATTTATTTAAGTGAGTACACTGTCGCTGTCTTCAGACACACCAGAAGAGGGCATCAGATCTCATTACGGATGGTTGTGAGCCACCATGTGGTTGCTGGGATTTGAACTCAGGACCTTCGAGAGAGCAGTCTGTGCTCTTAACCGCTGAGCCATCTCTCCAGCCCATATATTGACATTTTAAATGCTATCTTCCTTTCAAGTTTCTCCTCCACCAACTCCCTATCCTCTCCCCCAAGCTTCTATGAGAGTCCTCCCCTACCCACCCACTAACTGCCACATTTACTCTATTCATTCTTCTGTTGTGCGAAATCTGGGATATTTTCCATCTTCTGGATATCACAAATAAGGCTGCTATGAACATAGTGGAGCACATGCCCCTGTGGCATGGTGGGACATCTTTTGGGAATATGCCCAGGAGTGGTATATCTGGGTCTTCAGGTAGATCTATTTCCAATTTTTGACCCAATTTCCAATCAATCTGAAAATCCAGATTGATTTCCAGAGTGTTCCAGTCTGAAATTCTGCTAGGTATAGAGAAGTATTCCTCTTTCTCCGCATTCTCAGACTGCATGGTCTGGCCTCAATGAGAGAAGATGCACTCAACCCTTGGAGGACTTGAGGACTTAGGAAACAGGGAGACCTGGTGGGGTGTAGTAGGGTGTGAAGATGTGGGGACATCTTCTTGGAGATCTTCCAGGGAGGAGCAATGGGATGAGGAACTGTCAAAGGGCAGGGTGTAAGGGGGATAATGACTAGACTGTCAAAAACATTAAAGATATCAATAAATATTTATTCTCAATAAAATCTATATATGGTGTATAACCACACACAATGAAAAGTATACAAAGGTAGCCTCAAGGGATGGGGCTTCCAAATTCAAAATATAAAGCCAGACTTGCTTACATTAATTAAGCCTGTCTCAAAGCATAGAAAAACTAACCAAAATAGTGGGAAAAACACATTCAATACAAACATTAATTAAAATTAAAGTTTTTATAGCTAAAATATCAGACAGTGATGATCTTGGAGTAGGAAATAATACCTGGATATAAACAATCATTTCCACTAATAATGCATTTTCCATTATCCAGAGAGACCTAAGAATCTAGAATATGTAGATTTTATATGAGTTCAAAACACATAAAACAAATATTGACAAATTGAAAAGAAGAACAGTCAAATCCATACTAATAATCACATATTTAAGAACTTCCTTCTTGCTATTCAAAAGCCATGAGATATGAAATTAATAGAGACATAAAATTAAATAGTACTTCCAATTTACTTGATTTAATTCAAAGTAATACAGCATTCCCCCAAATAATAGCAAGAGCAATTCTTTAGTGCACAAGTATGGCTTACCAATAAAGAACACAAAATATAAGTTACTAAATTTAACTTAATTGTACAGGTTGTATTTCCAGGAAATCATTAGAAAACATTCAGAAATAACAAATAAAAATTTTACAAACAATATTAAAAACCTTCTTAAATTACAAAGAACGTTTTTCTAAATGACTTTTAGATTAAATAGAGATATTTAAAAATAAAGTGGAAAAAATTATAATTTAATTAAGAGAAAATGTTATATAGAGAATTTGAAAAAAATGAATAAATGCTTAAATGTGTTTTGTTCCTATTTGTATATATATTGGAGAAGCCAAAAAGCCTTGACATTGGTTTCTGTTTTATGCAGCATCATAAAAAAGAGCAAATTCAATGCAAAGAAAATAAAAACAAAGACATAATGAAGAAAAGTAATCAATAGGTCAGAATTGCTTTGCACAGTTTCCATAATAGTGCTGTTTACTGAAGTCACCTGGGGCTGAAAATCCATTCTTATGCTAAAATTTTCAGAGGTGAAGATATTATCAAAAATTTTTCTAAGCAAGAGACACACTGTCTTAATATTTAAATCTCCCATAGCACCTGAAATAGTGTTGTGTTGTGTACATAGTGCTTGCTCAATAGTGTCTGTTAAATTGATCTGTCCTCCATACGTATTTTCTTCTAATTTCTGAAGCTATTAACTTTGTAAATCTATTCATTATAGAATTTAATTTTTAATAATCAAGGAGATAAATAGTTAGGAGTGTGGCAGAAAACTCGCCCCAAATTTCAATTAGAATAAGGTTGTAACAATATTTTATTGACCATGTATACATCAAAGCTATTTAAACTGTTTAAAGAGAAAAACCGTCAATAAGCTCATGAGAGCTTAACATTGGTTTGCCAAGATCAGTAGAAAAAGAACACAGACAAAAGATATTAATCAGTAGCTTGTAACTTGTTAACTGTAATTGAAGGAACTATTTAAAATGAACTGCATTCTTTTATTTTCTGGTTATAGTTACTGCTAAGACATGTTCAGGAGGATATCAGAGATGGCTTCATCAGTAAAATATTTGCTAGGTAAGCATGAAGACCTGAGTTTAGAGTTCCAGCATCCACCTGAATCCAAGTGTGATAGCCTGTGTCTCTAATGGTAATAACTGTAGGTCCTCATTGGCCAGCATATTTAGCTGAAACTGTAAGATCCAGTGTCGATAAGAGATTTTGCCTCAAAAATAATATGTAATGGTGATAGAGAAAGGATATTTGCTTTAATATTTGGCAGGCACAAACACAAACATGAGCAAGCATATGCACACAGACACATACACCAACACACACACACACACACACACACACACACACACACACACACACACACACAAAGTATTCATCAAGTTCAGGCATCATTGATGGAAATCATGGAACTTTTAGATGTCGGTAGTGAAAGAAAAAAAATGAAAGAAGCTTGACATTGTAAATATCCTTTGGACAATCGAGTTATGATGGAGAAAATAATGTTGATTCATGGTTGCAATGTTTCCTTTGGTTTCCTTAGGTAAAAATGTCCTGTGATATAAATGTATCTATCCATTGGGATTAGGCATCCATGATTCATTGATCTCTGAATGGTGTCCAATTGTGACTTTCTGTGGAGATCTCTAACTGCTGAAGGAAAAGTTTCTTCATGTGGGGTGATAGCACTCATTTGTGGACATTAGCATGAGATTTAAAATATAATTAGGATTGATGCAGATCTAGCAAAGTTAGCAGTAATAGGCTCTTCTTAAGGTTCATGACTTCAGTAGCCTTGGGAAGTTGACTAGGGTTCTACATCTACACCACAGCACTTTCATCTTCAGAGAATATGATGGTGTAGCAGACAACTCTGCTGTGAAATATCCTCTCCTCTCAGAGAAATGGCTATATAAACATGATCTGAACAAAGCCAATGGAAGGAGCTTACTGACTCGGAGAGAGTAGTGGTGGAGGGCACAGAGTAGGACTCTGGTGATGGCTTTGAAGTCTGAGGGTCTCAAGGCTTTCTTATTCTCTAACTGTACTGAAATGCTGATGATAGTTTCCAAAAAGTCCTGAAAACTTTCTTGCTCTTTCTGTGGGTAAAAGACTGCTGGCTTAGGTGATTAACACCTGTATCCTAACAGCTGGTGATTAAGTAATGTGACCTTTGTTCTATCTCAGGAACTGCTGGGCTCTGACTTTCAGCCTGCAAGTCAGAAGTCACAGGAAGAAAAAGTGACTTAGAAAATGGGAAAAAAAAAGGAGGGTTGATCTAGATTAAACTAGACTTGGGTGCTTTACAATAAGGCACATTGTCCTCTAAGTGAGTTTTTAGGAAGAATCCTCTATTTACCATCTCACCCTTGTGCATAATTTAATATGCATATGACTAAAGCCAGATGCATCATGGGAAGGAACATGAACATTGATCATGTTCATTATATGTCCAAGTCTGTCAATCAGAATAAAGAACCAATCAAACTACAAAGAACGAAAGAAAGAAAGAAAGAAAGAAAGAAAGAAAGAAAGAAAATGAATAGCATTTACTATTAAGTTGTAAAAAGTTTCTGATGAAAGTTATCTAAGGGAAAAAGCAGAAAGATCCTAAGTGGGGGAAATAGAAAAATTCTTCTAAGTGGGAAAAGGGGAAAAATTTCTACTCTAAGCGGGGAAAGACAAAAATTTCTTCTCTCTTCTTTGTCTTCAGTACTTACACAACTTTCAGAATACATAATCACATGTTACAAAGTTCATCACAAATTCACACACAAAAATAATCATAAATTAAAATAGAAGTTTACAACAGAGAATATTTACATGCATATCAATTAGGAATAATTATCTGTCTAAACATCCTTCACCTGTCTGTGAGCCACAGGTTCACTGAAGGTTTCAAACCATAACTAAGTTATTTGTGAAGTTTTGTATAGATAAACCCTGTTAATATTTTATCTTCTGTCCTAGCACCTATAATAAATTGTAGTTCCCTTTTTATGACCTTTGGTTAATTGTTTTACAACCTCTTGGAATGAGCTTTAAGTTGGAGAAAGTCTGGTTACTACCTAAGAGCAATTGACTGGTGACATTTGGGAGACTGGCAGAGTTCTCATTGCAGTTTTGATTATCAGAAAAGAGCCTAATAGCAGTCCCTGTATAAAAGAGCTTAATAATCACAGATATAATTTTAGGAATTCTTATCGGATCATCATGAAGACTTAAGTCATCTATTTGTCTGTATAACATCACTACAGGACAGTACATCTTCGTGGATCTGCAGAGATCTGTTGCAAAGGGGTGTGCTATTGCTTAGTGAGTGTTATATATATTTAATAGTATCAGGGAAAGCATATTAATAGCAGGAATCCTAAAATGAATTCCTTATAGCCTTGCTTAATAAGGGCGAACCTGTCGTAGATTATATAATAATCTGAAGCAGGCCATCTCAGGACGTTCACCTGCTAGCTATTAGCTTGTCCTATAATGGCTCCTGGAAGCCTATTTCAGTAGACATGGGGAAAAGGGAGATATTTATTAATCACAGGAAAGTATTCTGCCTGTTTCCTTTTTTAAACAAAATTATGTCTTTCTTTTAAAAATATTGATGCACATGAATTATGCAGAAAAGGTTTACAAGCTACTCTCTCTGTCTCTGTTGCTGGACATCTGTCTGTCTCCCTCTGGCTCTGTTTTCTTCCTCCCCTCCAGTGTGTGTGTGTGTGTGTGTGTGTGTGTGTGTATGTGTGTGTGTGTATGTCTATGCTGTGTGTTTTCTACAAGTATTTTGAAGTACTTCATTAAATATTTAGGAAATTGCCTAAACAGTATGCCTTTAAATATCATCCAGTAAGTAGAAAATGGTGAGGCTGACGAAATGGCTCTAGTTAAGTGTGTGTGTATTGCTCAGACAAATGACCTGAATCACAGCACTTGTGATTCAGCAGTTGTGTCATTCACAACTTCAGTTTCACGGCCTCTTTTGGGCTCTGTGGGAACCTGCACTCAGCTATACATACTGCACTCACACATCAGCCCATGCATAACATATACTAAATTAATTAAAAACCAATCTTACTTTTGTAAAGGTTGTGGATTCCAGTTAGTATCCCCCTCCTGGTCCTCCCTCCAATAGTTCCTCATCCCATTTTTCCTCCTTTGGCTTCAAGAGGATGTCCCCAACCCCCACTCCATACCACCCTACCAGGCCTCCCCACTCCCTGGGGCCTCAACTCTCTTGAGGGTTAGGTGCATCTTTTTTTCACTGAGGTAACACCAGGCAGTCCTCTGCTGTATATGTGTCAGGGGCCTCATATCAGCTACTGTATGCTGCCTGGTTATTGCTCAGTGTCTGAGAAATTTTGGGGGTTCAGATTAGTTGAGATTGCTTGTCTTCCTGTGGGGTCTCCCTCCAGCACAACTTCTTCCAGCCTTTCCCTTTTTCAAACACAGTCCCTCCTCTGGCTTTAGTCCATTGATTGGGTATAAGTATCTGTGTCTGACTGGGTTAGCCACTTGTTGTGCCTCGCAGGAGTTAGCCATGTCTGTAAGCACACCATAGCATCAGTAGTGTCAGGTCTTGGAGCCTCCGTTTGAGAATCCTTATTCATAACATCTTTGAAAGCAAGGGAACTATAGTGTTATGCTTTTTTCCCAATAAAAAAAATCAATGAACATGGAGGATTTTAAAATATCAGTTTTGCTTTCTCACCCCTTTTTCATACCACATAGGCTCTGCCTGTAAATGTGTTTCATGGCCTTGGTTTGAAGATCTCAATTTTGTATTTTCTTGGCAGAAAGTAAATGAAAAAGGACCACACTCACAGCATTTGGTTCATTAGAATCAAACAGCATCTATCTGAGAGCAGAATCATCCTTATTTTCAGATACCAATAACTTGATTTTATCCTTTTAAAATATAATATATCTCTGTGTTTTCATTTTGAAGCAACTGAAATTACAATTAGTTACTGAGAGACACATCATTTAATTTTAGTTCAGCTTATTTCTTAACAGGGACTTCTCAGCAGGTGAACTTTTCATTAACTCTGTTGAAATTAAGTGTCCCATTGTGATGTGTTGAAGAAGTTATTTAGTATTTGTTTACTCACCCTAGGTGTGTGTAATTCATTGTTATCTTTGCTTTTATGACTAAATTGCTTGCTTCTATCTCAACCTTTACTTGGCCAATTTAAACCAAATATTATAGGATAAAAAAAAACATTTCTTATATACTTATGCAATTAAATTTTAATAGAATATAATGGTGCTTCTATAGATAACACATTTATTTAAATTTTTATAATGAGGATGACAATAAAAATGATAATTGCAGACTCAAATCAAAATGAGCTACTAAATTTTACACTTGCCTGTTTTGTTTTTTGTTTTTTTTTTACCTTAGTGAAGAATAGGCTGTGATAGCTAAAGTTGTCATTAAAATCAGACGTGAACACAGAGTGAGTAAGGGATTTATTTTGTGACAAAGCTGCTAATTCTCCATTTTCATTTCAAACATGCATAGAATGATTACATTCGTTAGTACTTGCCATCCACTGCACGGCAATTCCTCAGCTGACCTATGAATTGGAAACTCCTAAATTTAATTTTAAAAAGTGTTATGTAAAATATGTAGCTTCTAAATTGGATATGTATTATATTAAAAAGTTTCTTCTGTTAGCTTGAAAACTGAACATAATTTGTAATTTCAAAAACAAGAAAAGTTACCTAACTAAATCAATGCCAATGAAAACTCATGGCCGTTTGCTTGAGGTTCACATTTACCAGAGGATTAGATATGTATTTTTTAAAAATTTAAAACTAGTCAGATGTGCAAAATACATTATAGGGCTTAGGACCTTTTCTTGATTCCAATATTTCTTTAAGCTAAACAATAAGATTTTAGCAGCCCAAAGTCGATGTGGATCTTTGTTTTAAAGCACAGAGAGGAAAAATCCAGTTTTGGCAATGTCGAAAGCCTCATGGCTGACAGTGTGGTGTATATCCTCAGTGCTTATTAATTCCCAAGTTGGATATCACCTTCAGAGATTAGTTTGTCAAAATTGAATCGAGAGTATTACTGCAGTGACATTGAGTACCAGTTTCAAATCCAGACTTTTTTCTGTGTGCATCTGTAGCACACATCAGTTACAGTTGTGCACGCAGGATGTACTGAGGCTAAATTACTTCTCAGAAGGTTTACTCTGAGTTACTTTAACTAGTGCATTAGCACTTAGGTAACTACTTTATTTTCCAGAAGTTGTATTTATCACCTTACTGCCGTCCCTGTGGCATGGTTGGGTTTATGTCCTTTAATGTCCTTGCTTAGTTAGATTCTTTCCATCTAATTTATTCATTCACTCCATTATTATCTCATTAAAATTCCTCACTAACAGTATTTGATCTTGATAGCTAGAATATATTAATATCGAAGTGGTATAGGAATTAAAATATAGAAGTGGTTACTGAAATTATGAATGTTGCAATTTTAGGCAGAGAGAATGACAATTGATCATAATTGATTGAAGGGGAATAGAGTTAGATGGGTGTAGATTTTAAAAATGGGAATTTTAATTCATAGAGAATATTCATGCAAAATTCTATCAAAGAGAGTGTGTCAAGTACTGTCAGGAAACAATAAGGAGGGTAGTGACACACAGACAAAAGAACAAGAAGGAGAGAAGGGATCAAAAGTAGTGAAACACCAGTGCCCAGTCCAAGACCAATGTATGAACTATGGATATTATTGAGTGTCCCTGAGCTGGGCAAGACTGAGATGGATTATTGAACAAATGTTGTGTTAGATTCAAAGACAAAAGAATGAGAACATGACAGAGATACAGCAACTTGGAAATTCTCAAAGAGAATATGCCATGTCTACATCCCTCACAATAGAAAGGACATAAGAGATATAAGATGCAGCATACTATTATTTTTAATTTTATTTATTTACATTTCAAATGCTATTCCCTTTTCTCGTTCCCCTCTATATACTCCTATCCTATCCCCCCTTTCCCTGCTTTTATGGGGGTGTTCCCCCACCCACCTACCCACTTCTGCCCCACTGCCCTAGCAATCCTCTAAACTTCAAGTTTTGCTATGTATATGAATGTTTCTCTTCTCTTATGTTCTTTATTTTCATTTTTACAGATTGCATTCATTTCCAAATAATAGATGAAGATTACAATGCTGAGAGCTCATTTGTTTATCCCCAAACTGGAAAGAGAGCCTGAGACTTTACAAGTTATACAAGTCCACTCCCATGAGCTGCATCTCAGCACTTGATGTACTGTTTGAGGATTAAGTCACTAATTTGATCAGTTTTAGTTTAAACTTACTCTGTACTTTAGGCTAGTATCAAACTTATTTTTCTTCTGATTCTGTCTCCTAAACAGCTATGAATAATCCTGAACTATGAGGATCAACCAATTTCAAGATATTATTCTTGTCAAATGATTTCTTTTGGAGGGCAGTATAGATAATAGGTAACTTGAGTAGATAACTGACACAAATCCATTTCATTGAACTAACTACTAATTATCTTCCAACTATTTACTTCAATCTTATTCCTTCTTTAAAACTCCTGAATTCCCAAATAATCTCCTATGATTGGCACCAATATACAGCTTTTTGATCAGTGTTGTGGATTTATGAAATGATAACTTCCATGAAGGCAGGGACCATGACCATGTCATTTACCACACGAATGCCACTCAATAATATTCAAACATGTTCCTGCTGTTGTGTTTTACATATATATTCAATGAGTACTAAAGTTTAAAGTAATAACAACAAACGTGAAAATTGATATACAGTGCTATTTTTACTGACATCTTCATAAGTCGATCCAATACAGTGAAAACTGTATTACTTCAGTTACATTATACTTGAAACTTGTATGAGAATAACATTGGAAAAAAGATAGCTCTGAGTCAATAACAATGAAACTGTTTCAGGAACATGTTTTGCCTTCATTTACTCTCATTTCTCTACAAATATATAAATGTAATATTTTAAAAACATTTTAGTATGATAAGTGGAATAATCCTCATTATGGAATTTTCCTTGTTTGACCTATAGTTCTGATGATATTCCAACAAGGAGAGATGAATCTGAAGTTGGTTTTATTTATATTTTCCTACTTTGTCTGATGTTTCTTTTTGTATGTATAATTTCTTCTTTTGTATAAGGTAAGTGAGTTAAACTACATTGCAAAAATTATGAAAGGGGGGAACTGAAGGGGACAATGACTAGAATGTAAATAAATAAAATAATTTTATAAATTATGATAAAACTTCATGTGCAGTAAGAAAACAGAGCCCAAAGATTCAAGTTCTAATTGAATTGGGTGAAATATGAGTATTAACCCTGGAGCTATTTAGGTATTTTGGTATACATGAGACAGAAAAAGAGGGGAAACGGGGGGGGGGTGTTAAAGGAGTAAGGGATTAGAATTGGTATGGCAGCATGAATTTTACATAGGCAGTAAACACAAACTATTTTAAACCTGCACATAAAGGTTGGAGGAGTACAAAGAGAGATATGTAAGAGTGCAAAACTTTCAAACATATGAATACTGTTTAGCACATCCTGCTATGTTGTTCTCCCTCCTAGGTGAAGGAAGTCCCGAAGAGTTTTTAACTGTTCAGTCACACCTGAATTTCCTCAGCCTCTCTACAATTAGTGATCTACTGAGAACCCATTAAAATAATTAGCAGGTATTCAGTAATATTATGGCTGAGCATAGGCTCAGTTCGGTCTTGTTGGTTTCCCTTAAATATGAATACCATAAAAGCAGCTTTTGAAGGTTGCAGTCACTTCAGGAAATTTAATCTCTATACCACATGACATATAGTAGCTGATTATGCTGTGAGGAAATAATAATTGTCTATGCTATGACATGCAGTTTATAACATTTCAGCAAAATTGGAAACATAAAAAAGGGTTTGAGGTGTTGATAATTAAGATTTAGTGAGTTGAAGGTGATTAGTTATTTCATAGGCAAGTCTATTCAGACACCAGACCATTTCTAGAATGCGAAAACTTCTCCCTAGAGGCAAAATACATTTTAATGGTCTGAAATCCCATGGTTTGTGAGCAATAGCCTATAATTTCTAGCCTAGAGTAAAGTGATGTACATCTGATATAGTCTATAATTTATTAATTAATACAATGATCCTTTCTCTTGGCTTTTGTCACTGTTAGAAATTTTGCTATTTCCAACTGTTATTATGCTTCCTTTAACTCCCATTCTGACATCATGACATTTTTGTGGAGCCAACAAAATCTTTAACTGCATAAAATAGCACTTTAGTGTTGACCTTATATAGAGTGTAAAACAGAAATTAAAACATAAAGTACATTCAGTAGCACTGAAATGTTTGGTCAGTTACATTCCTTGGTACTGGTAATAGTATAATAACTGACATCAGCTAGTCATTTCACGCACCTTAAAAACATGTTTTGATAGGTTTATCTCTTATTCTCATTTTTTTTGAGCATTTGCTTTAGAAAAATACATGCAATTTAAAATCTTTTCAGGGCAGGAGAGATGACTCAGCAGTTAAAGTCACTAACTGCTCTTCCAGAGGGCCTGAGTTCAATTCCAAGCAACCACCTAGTGACTCACATCAATCAGTAATGAGGTCTGAAGCCTTCTTCTGGTGTGTCTGAAGACAACTACAGTGTACTCATATAAATAACAAAGAAATAAATTTAAAAAATAAAAGAATACACATGGAATGCAATCTCTGATAAGTGGATATTAATTAGCCCAGAAGCCCTGAATACCCAAGGCACAAATTGCATAAAAAATGACTCCCATGAAGAAGTATGGAGAGGGTCCTGATCCTGGAAAGGATTGATCTAGCATTGGAAGGGAATATAAGGACTGAGAAAAAGGAGGGAGGTGATTGGAGAAGGGATGGAGAAAAGAAGGTTTATGGGACATATGGGGAGAGGGGATCCGGGAAAGGGGAAATCATTTGGAACGTAAACAAAGAATATAGAAAATAAAAATATTAAAAAAATTAAATTAAATCTTTTCTATGCTCTTCTGAAATGTAAAGTAATCAGCCATGGAGGAATATCTTTTTCAAGCAGAGGATTCATACTTTTCAACATAATCTTCAGAAAAGATTGTGTCCCTTTTCCCCTTTAGAAAATTAAGTTTCTATCCTCATTAACCAGTAATTAGCAAACACAGGTATTCTAATGACATTAGAACCTTCCCCCTTTACACGCCTGAGTCCTTTCTCACTACTTTGCACTAATTCCTAAGCATATTCTCAAATAGTTAAGTGCAGTCTAGCATTTTCATTAAAGTGCTATACCTTTACTATTGCATTCATTAGAATACATTCTTTTCTTCCCTTCAACTGGCCCCAATGGAATGTTTCTTTATTAATAAGTATCACTGGTAACATATACAGGGAATAATGCCTATATTTCGAAGTGTCTTTATATGTGTTCAGCTAATGTCATGATCAGTGATAGACAGCTATTATTATTAATGCCCCCATTTTCCACATTTTACTACTTCCTAGAAAGGTGAAATACCTTGCTCAGGAGAGAGCAGAAAGGAATCAAAGATCAGTTCTGTCTGCCATGTTTTTTGGTGCTTGGGTTTGAACCCATGGTTTAACACATGTCAGAGCGTAGCTGCTTGGTTCTACATAAGCACCGTATTCTGGGTATATTCTGGTACAGATTTAGGGATAAATTATGTACAAAGAATGGTGATATCAGTTTAGCATGCAAGGAGATTGACATGTTATGTATTTATATCCACAAATGACAGTGTCTCACATACTCTTCTTGCTGCCGTAGAACTCTGCATTTCTGATATAATTGGGTGAAAATAATTGGAGGAGTTGTTATGTAATTGCCAATTATGCGTTGATGAAGCCGTGAAAGGGGATTAGGAACACCATAGCCATATAAAATAGAAAGCTATAATGCAGAATTGTATATCACTTTAAAAATGTTGTTAGATGTGGAGAAATGCTTGGAAACTGTGACTAGACAAGAGTTGTAAAGAATCTTCCCCTTTTTTTCCAGTTTGTTTTTCTTTCACCTTCTCAAATGTTCCTATATGTTTAAAAAGATGAGTAAATTTAAATTCTGCAAGCTCTATAGGACTTATTGATCGGTGGTAAATTACATAAGTAGTTCTGCTGTATACATCTATAGCGAAGCTGAAAATAGCTGGCCCCAGTGCTATCAACCATCATCATAGCAACAGACTATATATCAGTAATCGTGTGTGAGTGCTTATGCTTATCTCTATAAACCTATGGGGTAGCCAGTTCTAGAAAAGCACAGTGCATACAATCCCATGCCCTATATATACCTGCTGATAATAATTCCTTACTGATTTATATGTTTGATATACTTTGCTCTTTAATTGTTATTTAAGATAAGTCTCATAACATTCAAAATATGAAATTTTACTGTAAAGTGGTAAGCTGAGCTGTATATCTTGACTATATTAAAATACTAGTGATGGATATATGCTGCACAGGCTCACTATATACCCCTTGTGATATTCGTATTATTAAAAAATATTTAAGGATTCTCAAACAAATATTCACAGTACAGGGAGACATAGCTGTATGGTGAATTTATCTATATATGTTATATAAGATCTAAGTCACTTAAACATTTAAATAGATATTTATATCTTATACAAATCTCTGATAATTTAATGTATACTTACATCAATGGCATCATTGTGGGAAATATTTTCATTAATATTATAAAGGTATTTTATGAAATAATTACTGGAAAAATGAGTCTAGCTATTCTTTATAAATTTTCTGGTATGTGCAATTTTCAAAATTACCATTTTGAAATTGAGGTAGGTAATGCTACTATTAGCTCCAAGAAGGTGTGTACATGGTTACAGTACTCTTTAGAATAAAACTCATAGCAATCTTCTTGTTCTAATCATGGTAAAATAGCCTATAAAGTGAGATTGTGCTGTACTGCAATTTGAAAGAATCTCTTTTTTGGTTTTAATTATATTGCCTTTGAGTAAGTATGATTCTTTTTATACTATTCATGGAAGGATAACAGTATTTTGGATTTAGTCAACTTAATGAGTTTTTAAAGAAAAAACATGAAAACAGCTTTAAAACTTTAAATTTAAGATTTAACAGAGGAGGGGCTGAATATTTGTTTGCATTTTCTTAGTCTGGAGTTCACCTATCCTTTTTGTGAAAATTTTCAATTGATGTAAATGGAAGTTGGCTCACTGGTACAGTGCTGAGCAGAATGTTTGGGAATAAGAGTTGTAGTGTCTAATCAACTGTAATATTTTTAATCAGAATTAATTGATGCTAGCTCTGTGATCTACATACTATTTTGCTCTTATGAATGAACAAAGGAGTGATTGTTGCTTATTTTAGTTTAGAAACCAGAATTGCTTCCCCAATCATTAAGAAATCTATAGATATAGAGAAACTCTTAGTTTTCTATAACTAACAGAGAAGAGACATAAGTGGCTCAAGTAACAGCATACAATTGCAGTGAGAAGTGTGAGATATTGCAGTTTTGTGTAAGCATAGAGGTGTCAATAACAGACTACTACCTAATATCATGGAGGAGTTCAGAGATATGATAGGCTTCCTTAATGATAATCTTTTAAAAAATACTACATTGTTGGATCTACATTGTTACTAAAGCTCCACATCCACTACTATGCCTTTCTTAAGCCTCCCATTAGATCATTGGTACTGTGGCCCAAGCACTGTTGTTTTCCATTTTATATTTTAGGTAGAGCAAATGAGTAGCTTCATCACATATCACACATTTGTAGTAAAGTCTCAATTAATGTTCTACCAAGTAGAGTTCAAGAGTTCCAGTAAAGTTTCTCTGCCTCAGACAAGCCCTGCTTTTAAGGGTTTCCAATTGGTTTCTATAGTAAGACCCTAGAGTCTACAGCATCTTCCTAGCTGCACTTGAATTAGTACTGTCAAGTGAATTGGAAGAGTAGCTTTGCCATGAGGACACTTCAACAACCATAACACTGTGATTCATTCTTTCATCCTTTAACTAGAACTCCTATATACTTTGCTAAGAGATTAGTTCTGAGTGGCTCTCAGAGACAGAAAACTCTGCCATTGTTCTCAGAATCTTATTAATGGGAAAGGTAGGTGATAAAAATCCTTGTAGAGTGTAGTAGCTAAATCAATACTACGTAATAAATGTTCATGTTATTATAAAATATTATAAATGTTGCTAATTTATATCATGGCCAATATCAGTGATTCTTTCAAGAATAGATGAGAAGGAATAGAAATGTTAGCAACAGAAACTGAGGAAGATAAACAGAAGAGTTGGAAAAGAAGTGTGATTTTTAAGGACTGAAAAAAGTCTTGGTTGTATATTGAATATATATTATATGAGAGTTATATTAAATGGAATCAATTTCCTCTGTCTTCACCCAAATCTGGGGTACTAAAATTCATTCAAAAGTTTCACTTAATGAAATAACATGAATTTATATTTTTAATTGGTTACTTGGGCTATTATATGAGTAAAAGCTTAGAATAGACAATAGAGATGGGATAATGATGAAGAGAATATTACAGTAATTCATAAGAAAGATTTTAACACTTAAATTTGTCTTTTGGTAACAAAATAATGTAAATCCCAAATGCATTTTAGGAGAAAGTGCTTGATTTGACTTGATGTGGAATAAGAATGGAAGAGAAGGTAGCACAGATAATTTCCCTCAGGATAAAAGATATCTTATTGATTGTTTCAAGCTTGAGGTGTCAGCAGCTACTACATGCTAAGTGTCCCAATCCTATAATTTTCAAAAATGAGATAGGAAATACTTGTTCACACACAGGGAGCACATTACAGTCACCTGAAAGACACTTTTAAATTATGCAATGCCAGAAATATTTATTTGTTCTACAAATCCCTGATATTCATGGGGAAACACTGGAATTTCTAGGAAGTCATTTGTTTGGAACAACTTACGTATCTGTCTAAACTAAATCACTCAGCATAAGAATGGCGTTAGGTTGTATGAAGAAAGTGGCCCTGGGAACAATGAAAGTTCATATGTTGTAACCCTGGATGGTACTGTACAGTTCTCAGATATAGATGAGGACTAAATAAAACAGTAAGAGTGGACCTTTTCAGGTTAGTGTCTTATCACTTCTATAAAATGAATTATGCAATTTCAGACATTTCCTAGTCCTGCTTAGCACCATCAGGCCTTTTACTTCTCAACTAAGACCATTCAATGCATTACGTAACTCACTCAAAAGGTGAATCATGGTATGCACTCACTAATAAGTGGTTATTAACCTAGAAAACTGGAATACCCAAAACATAATCCACACATCAAATGAGATACAAGAAGAAAGGAGGAGTGGCCCCTGGTTCTGGAAAGACTCAGTGAAACAGTATTCGGCAAAACCAGAACGGGGAAGTGGGAAGGGGTGGGAGGGAGGACAGGGGAAGAGAAGGGGGCTTACGGGACTTTTGGGGAGTGGGGGGGCTAGAAAAGGGGAAATCATTTGAAATGTAAATAAATTATATCGAATAAAAAAATTAAAAAAAAAGAATTACAAGCAATGTAAATAAAATATTTCCTCTTTCCCAACCAAAAACAAAAAAAACAAAAACCAAAACAAAACAAAAAAAACAAAACAAAAAACCCCCAAAAAACAAAAAACAAAACAAAACAAAACAAAAAACAAAACAAAACAAGCAAACATGAAACATCAGGACAGTAACGATACATGGAGTTTATATCCTTGTTTACATTTCATATTTCTAGAATCTATTTCTCACCACACACTCAGAACAGTGCTATGTAGGTGTTTACACATTTTAAAAAGAATATTGATTGCTTCAGTGTATGATTTAGCGAAGAAGGACATTGCATCTCATTAGTAATATAGTGACAAGCAGACCCAAGAGCACCCAGCAGTTTCCCCTGTCAAGCACACAGTGCTAACCATCACACAGCTACTCAACATTTTCAGTGCCTTATGACCAAGTCTGGCTGTAGGATCAAAGTCTCATCATTTTAGAACAGAGCAGACATTAGAAAATGCAGAGGAGACTCTATTCATTCAGATACTCATTTGTCCTAAGACACTTAAGTGTGTCATCCTGTAGTGTTTTTCATTAGGCATAAATTGTGTTTTCTTAATATAATTATTCAATCTGAATTTGATGATTAGCTTTTTTTTTTGTTTTTGGACTTACAATATAAATACAATATATGCACACTTCAGAATAACACTTACCACAGCAATGGTCTAAGAAACTATTTTGTGGGCCTAAATCAATATTTATTTTGGAAAGGGAGGATTGGACAGAGCAGTTGCATTTTCTTTCTTTTTCTTCCCCATTTTTTATTTGCTTTTATATCATCATATACTGAGTATCATTGCTATATTATTAGTTCTGGATAATCTTCCTCTTTCAACAACTGATGACCTGGGAGCACTAGTTAAATTGTCTTGTAATGACTGCTGCACAGCAGGGTCATTTATTCTGGGCCATTTGAAAAGAACACATAACATGATGTTCCAATCAATGTGTACAGATAGGGTCAGGCTAATACAGAAGTGTTATTAAAATGGCAGGATGCCACTTTAGTTCATCCTTTGTGAAGTGCAGAGTTATTTTTCTTCATGCAACGATAAATACTTTGAAATGCATTCCTTTTTGGTCCTTCATGTATTTTTATGAAGAATGCTATGAAACTTAAAACATCACCATTCTCAGTAATTTAAATACATTTTATTAAGGAAAATATCTTTAAGCCAACAGCAAAATCACGGCAATTTACTTGCTTGGTCACCAAGACAAGTAAATTGATAATCAATAGATTTAGAGGGCAATATTTGCTAAAACTTCAGGCAGTTCCTTGTATAGAGGCACAATAAACACGATTAATCACCTAGTCACCATGACTGTATTTGATATACAAAAGAAATTTAATTTTGAAGACTTAATTTGGCAAATACAGTAACTCAGTCATTAATTTGGAAATGTGAAGTTATGAAATGTGTTCTATTACAAATTACATGGTGACTTTTATAAGTTGAGGCTTTGCTGGCCTTTGCAGCCAGTAGTGGTCCTGCAGGCTGAAATGATTGTGTCTAATGGTCTGAGTCTGATGCCCATGCATGGTGGAAGGAGAGAGCTGACTCAAGTTCTTTCATATTTAGATGCACTGTGGCAAATGTGTGTTCACACATATGCATATGCATGTGTATACATGCATGCACACACATATACCCAAACACACACAAATGAGGTCATAAAAATAAGTTTTTCTATGGCAAAATTTGAACTGTTACATAGAAACGTTATGGAAATTCACTCTGCTGCTTGCTTTCTGTCACTTGGCGCAAACCTATAATCATTGCAAGAGGGAACTTCAGCTGAGAAAATGTCCCCTTCCTGCTGACATCTGCACCAGCATGTTGTACATTGTTTCACTTAATGACTGGTTTGTTGTGACAATTAAAGTTGAACTTTCCGACTTGCTGTGAATGATGCCATTTCTAGGTTCCTGCTTTTGGGTCCTTTAAGAAATCAGGATGAGTCAGCCATGAGTGAAAGCCAGCAAGCAATTCTTGTCAATGTCTTCTACATTGGTTCCTGCTGCCAGGTTCCTGCCCTGTGGGAATTCCTGCTCTGTTTGACTTCAGTGATGGACTGTTACCTAAAATTGGAAGATAAAATAAATCCTTGTCTCTCCAAGTTGCTTTGTCATGATATTTTATCATAGCAATTAAAACTCTAATAATGAGGTACTTTAGAAACCTATCTGTGGAGGCCTCTGGCTGAAGCCTTCTGGTCTCTGCTTCAGGATTGGGAACAGCCTGGGCCATGGCACCCCATCTCCAGAGGGTGCAAGAGGCCAGCTGTGCACCCGGAGGCTGGCCAGGAGGAAGCAGCATGCTCTGGTGAGTCCGGCTCTGTAGAGCAGAGGATCCAGACTTGAGGCCTCTGGCAGGAGCCTTCTGTTCTTCACTTCAAGATCAGGAACAGCCTGGGCCACGGCACCCCATCTCTGGAAAGTGCAAGAGGCCAGCTGTGCACCCGGAGGCCTGCTGGGAGGAAGCAGCATGCTCTGGTGAGTCCAGCCCTGCAGAGTGGAAGATCTAGGCATGAGGCCTCTGGCAGGGGCCTTCCAGTCTCTGCTTTGGGATTGGGAACAGCCTGGGCCACAGGATCCAGTCCTGAGGCCTCTGGCAGGAGCCTTCCAGTCTCTGCCTCTGGATCTGGAACAGCCTGGGCTACAGCACCCCATCTCCAGGCAGTACAAGAGGCCAGCTGTGCACCCGGAGGCCAGCTAGGAAGAGGCAACTTGAACTGGTGAGTCCAGCATTGACAAGACCAACTAACACCAGTGAGAATTAGATGGCAAAAGGCAAACATAGGAACTTAACTAACAGAAATCAAGACAATATGGCAGCATCTGAATCCAATCCTCCATTACCAGCATGTCCTGGATACCCCAACACACCAGAAAAACAAGATTTGTATTTAAAATCACTGGTCATGATTCTGTTACAGGAACACATGAAAGACATAAATAAATCTCTTAAAGAAATTCAGGAAAATTGGATCAAAAGTTAGAAGCCCTTACATGGGAAACACAAAAATCATTGAAAGAAATTCAGGAGAATATGGGTCAAAAGATAGAAGCCAATAAGGAGGAAACACAAAAATCACTTAAAAAATACAGGAGAACTTTGGTAAACAGCCTGAGGTCATGAAAGAGGAAACAAAATAATCTCTTAAAGAATTACAGGAAAACAAAAACAAGCAAGTGAAAGAGCTGAGCAAAACCATCCAGGATCTAAAATCAGAAGTAGAGACAACTAAGAAATCGCAAAGGGAGACAACTTTGGAGATAGAAAACCTGGGGAAGAAATCAGGGGCCATAGATGCAAATATCAACAACAGAGCACAAGAGATAGAAGAAAGAATCTCAGACACTGAAGATACCATAGAAACCATGGACTCAATCGTTAAAGAAAATGCAAAAGGGAAAAAGCTTGTAACCCAAAACATCCAGGAAAACCAGGACACAATGAGAAGACTAAACCTAAGGGTAATAGGCATTGATGAGAGTGAAGATTTACAACTTAAAGGGCCAGCAAATATCTTCAATAAAATTATGGAAGAAAATTTCCCTAGCCTAAAGAGATGCCCATCAATATACAAGAAGCCTACAGAACTCCAAACAGACTGGATCAGAACATAAATACCTCCCTTCACATAATAATCAAAAACCCAAAATGTACTAAACAAAGAAAGAATATTAAAGGCAGTAAGAGAAAAAGGCTAAGTAACATATAAAGGAAGACCTATCAGAATCACACCAGATTCTCACCAGAGACTATGAAAACTAGAAGATGCTGGGCAGATCTCATGCAGACTCTAAGAGAACACAAATGCTAGCCAAAACTACTATACCCAGCAAAACTCTCAATCACCATAAATGGAGAAACTAAGATATTCTATGACAAAACCAAGTTTACCCAATATCTTTCCACAAACCCAGCCCTACAAAGTATAATAGGAGGAAAACACCAATACAAGGAGGGAAACCTCACCTTGGAAAATGCAAAATATTAACTTTCTTTCATCAAACCCAAAAGAAGATAACCAATTAAATTTAAAAAATAACATCAAAAATGACAAGAAGTAATAATCACCATTCCTTAATATCTCTTAACATCAATGGGCTCAGTTCCCCAATAAAAAGACATAGACTAATGGACTGTATATGTAAACAGGACCCTATATTTTGCTGCATACAGGAAAGACACCTCAGTGTCAAAGACAAACACTACCTTAGAGTAAAAGGCTGGAAGCCAATTTTACAAGCGAATGGTCTCAGGAAACAAGCCAGAGTAGCCATTCTAATATCAGATAAAATTGACTTTCAACCCAAAGTCTTCAACAGAGACTCTGAGGGACACTTCTTGCTGGCCAAAGGAAAAATACACCAAGAAGTATTCTCAATCCTGAACATCAATGCTCCAAATGCAAGGGCACCCTCATTCATAAAAGAAACTTTACTAAAGCCCAATGCACACTTCGTACCTAACACAATAATTGTGGGTGACTTCAACACTCATCAATGGACCAATCAGGGAAAACAGAAATTGAACAAGGACACAGTGAAACTAATTGAAGCTTTGGGCCAATTAGATTTAACAGATATATATAAACATTTTATCCTAAAGCAAAAGGTATATCTTTTTCTCAGCACCACATGTTACCTTCTCCAAAATCGATCACAATTGGTCACAAGACAGACCTCAACAAATATAAAAAGATCGAACTAATCCCATGCCTCCTATAAGATCACTATGGAGTAAAAGTGGTCTTCAATAGCAACAAAAAACAACAGAAAGCCCACATACACGTGGAAACGGAACAATACTCTACTGAATGATACCTTGGTCAAGGAAGAAATAAAGAAAGAAATCAAAGACTTTTTAGAATTTATTGAAAATGAAGATACAACATACCCAAATCTATGGGACACAATGAAAGCAGTGCTAAGAGGAAAACTCATAGCCCTGAGTGCCTCCAAAAAAGAAAATGGAGAGAGCATACACTAGCATCTTAACGACACACCTGAAAGCCCTCGAACAAAAAGAAGCTATTTCACCCAGGAGGAGTAGAAGGCAGGAAATCATCAAACTCAGGGCTGAACTCAATCAAGTAGAAACAAAGAGAACCATACAAAGAATCAACAAAACAAGGAGCTGGTTCTTTGAGAAAATCAACAAGATAGATAAACCCTTAGCCAGACTAACCAAAGGGCACAGAGACAGTATCCAGATTAGCAAAATTAGAAATGAAAAGGGAGATACAACAACAGAAACTGAGGAAATTCAAAAAATCATCAGATCCTACTACAAAAGCCTATACTCAACACAACTGGAGAATCTGGAGGAAATAGACAGTTTCCTAGAGATATATCAGACACCAAAATTAAATCAGGATCAAATAGATCATCTAAACAGTCCCATAACCCCTAAAGAAATAAAAGGGGCCATAGAAAGTCTCCCAACCCCCAAAAAAGCACAGGGCCAGATGGTTTCAGTGCAGAATTCTATCAGACCTTCATAGAAGACCTAACACCAATACTCTTCAAACTATTCCACAAAATAGAAATAGAAGCAACACTATCCAACTCGTTCTATGAAGCTGATACCAAAACCACACAAAGATCCAACAAAGAAAGAGAACTTCAGGCCAAATTCCGTTAAGAGTATCGATGCAAAAACACTAAATAAAATTCTTGCCACCCAAATCCAAGAACTCATCAAAATGATCATCCACCATGATCAAGTAGGCTTCATCCCAGGGATGCAGGGATGGTTCAATATAAGGAAATCCATCAATGCAATCCACTACATAAACAAACTCAAATAAAAAACCATATCATCATTTCATTAGATGCTGAATAAGCATTTGACAAAATTCAGCATCCTTTCATGCTAAAAGTCTTGGAAAGAACAGGAATTCAAGGTCCATACCTAAACATACTTAAAGCAATATACGTCAAACCGGTAGCCAACATCAAACTAAATGGAGAGAAACTTGAAGCAGTCCCACTAAAATCAGGGACTAGACAAGGCTGTCCTCTCTCTCCATATCTTTTCAATATTGTACTTAAAGTTCTAGCTAGAGCAATTAGACAACATAAGGAGGTCAAAGGGATACAAATTGGAAAGGAAGAAGTCAAATTATCACTATTTGTAGATGACATGATAGTATACTTAAGTGATCCAAAAAAACGCCACCAGAGAACTCCTACAGCTGATAAACAACTTCAGCAAAGTGGCTGGTTATAAAACCAACTCAAGTAAATCAGTTACCTTCCTATACTCAAAGGATAAGCAGGCTGAGAAAGAAGTTAGGAAAATGACAACCTTCACAATAAGTACAAACAATATAAAGTATCTTGGTGTGACTCTAACCAAACAAGTGAAAGATCTATATGACAAGAACTTCAGGTCTCTGAAGAAGGAAATTGAAGAAGACCTCAGAAAATGGAAAAATATTCCATGGTCATCAATTGGCAGGATTAATATAGTTAACATGGCCATCTTGCCAAAAGCAATCTACCGATTCAATGCAATCCCCATCAAAATCCCAACTCAGTTCTTCACAGAGTTAGAAAAAGCAATTCTCAAATTCATCTGGAATGACAAAAAAACAAGGATAGCTAAAACTATTCTCAAGAGTAAATGTATTTCTGGAGGAATCAGTATCCCAGACCTCAGGCAATACTACAGAGCAATAGTATTAAAAACTTCATGGTATTGGCACAGTGACAGGCAAGTGGATCTATGGAATAGAATTGAAGACCCAGAAGTGAATCCACACACCTCTGGTCACTTGAGCTTTGACAAAGGAGCGGAAAACATCCAGTGGAAAAAAGATAACCTTTTAAACAAATGGTTCTGGTTCAACTAGAGGTCAGCATGCAGAAGAATGTGAATTGATCCATTTTTATCTCCTTGTACTAAACTCAACTGCAAGTGGATCAAGGACCTCCACATAAAACCAGACACACTGAAACTAATAGGAAAGAAACTGGGGAAAACCATTGAGGACATGGGCACAGGGGAAAATTCCTGAACAGATCACCAATAGTTTATGCTCTAAGATCAAGAATTGACAAATGGGCTGGGTGGTGGTGGCGCATGCCTGTAATCCCAGCACTCTGGGAGGAAGAGGCAGGCAGATTTCTGAGTTCGAGGCCAGCATGGTCTACAGACTGAGTTCCAGGACAGCCAGGGCTATACAGAGAAACTCTGTCTTGAAAAAACAAAATCAAAAAAAAAAAAAAAACCAAAAAATAAAAAATAAAAAATAAAAAAGAATTGACAAATTGGACCTCATAAAATTACAAAGTTTCTGTAAGGCAAGGGACACTGTCAAAAGGACAAAATGGCAAGCAAC
This sequence comes from Apodemus sylvaticus, assembly GCF_947179515.1. Classification (NCBI taxonomy): domain Eukaryota; kingdom Metazoa; phylum Chordata; class Mammalia; order Rodentia; family Muridae; genus Apodemus; species Apodemus sylvaticus. The sequence continues at coordinate 38,780,420 of NC_067479.1, read as the reverse complement.
AAATTGGGAAAAGATCTTCACCAACCCTACATCCAATAGAGGGCTAATATCTTATATATATAAAGAACTCAAGAAGTTAGACCCCAGGGAACCAAATAACCCTATTAAAAATGGGGTACAGATCTAAACAAAGAATTTCCACCTGAAGAAATTCAGATGGCCGAGAAGCACCTTAAGAAATGCTCAACATCATTAGTCATTAGGGAAATGCAAATCAAAACAACCCTGAGATTTCACCTCACACCAGTCAGAATTGCTAAAGTTAAAAACTCAGGAGACAGTAGGTGTTGGCGAGGATGTAGAGAAAGAGGAACACTCCTCCACTGCTGGTGGGGTTCTAAGATGATACAACCACTATGGAAATCAGTCTGGCTGTTCCTAAGAAAACTGGACATGACACTTCCGGAGGACCCTGCTATACCTCTCCTGAGCATATACTCAAAGGATTCCCTGGCATGCAATAAGGACACATGCTACATTATATTCATAGTAGCCTTATTTATAATAGCCAGAATCTGGAAAGAACCCAGATGTCCCTCAATGGAGGAATGGATACTGAAAATGTGATATATTTATACAAGGGAATACTACTCAGCAATTAAAACAATTCAAAAAATTTTAGGCAAATGGTTGGATCTGGAAAATATCATCCTAAGTGAGGTAACCCAATCACAAAAGAATACACATGGAATGCAATCTCTGATATGTGGATATTAATAAGCCCAGAAGCTCTGAATACCTAACGCACAATTAGCATAACAAATGACTCCCATGAAGAAGTAAGGAGAGGGTCCTGATCCTGGGAAGTCTTGATCTAGCATTGGAGGGGAGTACCAGGAGAGAGAAAAAGGAAAGAGGTGATGGGAGAATGGGTGGAGAGAAGAATGTTTATGGGACATATAGGGAGGGGGGGACTGGGAAAGTGGAAATCATTTGAAATGTAAACAAAGAATATACAAAATAATATATATATAAAATAAAGAAAAAAGAAAAAACTCTAATAATAAAATTGAAATTATTTTAAAAATCATAATATAACAATTACCTCATTTCTATTTTCCCTTTCCTCCATCCAAGCCCTCTCATGTGCCCATTTTTGATCTTAAAATTTATTGCTCCTTTTTTCAATAAATTCTATCACATGCATACATTGTATTATATTCATATATAGTATGAAACATAACCTGCACAGTTTCTATAACGTTACTCATATATGTGAGTCAGGGATGACAATATGGTATAATATAACCAATTACTGTGCTTTTCCCTGGAGAAAATTATTTTTGATTCTTGGAATTGGTAAGAATCATGATGAGTTTTCTATATGTAACATGTGACACAGGTATAAAACATAAATATTTTATGTAATGTGAATATAGCTATATAAGGGAACAACTATTGAATCTACCAAGAAGCTGTTTATAGACATTGGCAATGATATGAAATTTCATTTATGTCATTATGTGTGTGTGTGCGCATGTATGTTTGTGTCTATGTCTGTGTGCCTATGTGTTCAGGCATGTGTATGTGTCTATGTGTATGTGTCTATATAAGTGGGCATATGTGTGTGTTTGTGTATGTGTATGTGTATGTGTGTGCACTAGTGCATATGCATATGTGTGGTGTATGTGTCTGTGTGAGTGTGCAGGCATACATGTTTGTGTGTGTATGCGGCGCTCAGAAGTCAATTGTTGGGTTTTGTCATTGCTTTTTCAATTGTTTCCTCTTCCTTAACTTTTGAAAATCTCCCACTGCTCCTGGAGCTCACACAGTGAGTTGGAGTCAGTGCTGGCAAACACTCAAATCTGTGTCTCTCCCTTCCTACAGCTGGGTATAAAACCCGGCTGTCCTGGTTTGCTTCTTCTCACCTGTGCTCTGCTTTTTCCTGAAAATCCTCATTCCAGAGCTGTCCTGGCCCATGACCAGCATGAAGGAACAAGTGCTCCCCAGAGAGGCCTTGCTGGCTTTCGTCCCTTTGTGAATCCTCACAGAGCTTGCAATTTTAAACCACTTTCCCTGGGTGTGTAGATCCTCAATTCTTGAGACTTTATTTTTATAAAATAAAAATTTGAGTTCATGATATATCTGTTTTCTGTCACTAATGTGCCTTTGTTACAGGAGTGTTGAGTACATTGTAAGAGCACCTTTTATATCATGGTTTAGATGTACTTCAGCAGATATATGATAAATTATTATTCATATTTTATATTAGTTCTATATCTATTTTTTTTGTTAGTCATGTGCTTCAGTCCTAAGAGATGGAGTTTAGTTTGGCATCATAGATATTGTCACAATGAAGTGCTTTAGGGAGAACCCCTCCTAGATGCTTTATTTTTAAAATAATAAAGTTTCTTGCAAATAACCTGACAAATGTTTCTAGAGTTAAATAACAATAATCACATACCAACTCAGGTTTTTGGTATTGTTGTTTTAGGGGTATTAACTTCAATAATAGAGTTAAGGACACATTTAAAGTTATAAAATTTTACAGTTTAAAAATTAAGTCTGAGAAATGAGCATAATGAGGTGAAGATAAATAGACAAATATAATGACATTATTCTCTCTGTTCTGGAAGGATAGTGAAACTTCTCATACTGTCTGCCAAAGGTATTTTGTAATTTTGAAAGGCTGCAGGCTAGCAGAAACTGAACAATTGACATTTTAGAAAATTGCTTTTTTTCTCTTATTCATGTCTAAATATCAGTATCTTTAAGAATTGCAGTCAATGAATCAGAATGATCATTTTTATGGACATTTAGTTCCTTCTATTTTTCTAAGACATCTAGGAGTGATTCTGGCCAGTACATAACATGATACCCTTGCAGAATTAAGAAAAAAATATTGTTTTCTAAGCATTTGTTTTACCTTAGAGATGATTTAAAAGTAAAAACCTTTAATATATAATATTTTCTAAGTTTAAACTATAAAAAGGATAATGTTATTTCATTGCTAAAATGTATATTAATTCTAAGACTAATACTAATTGTTAAACTAAAATAGAAAAAGCTTTAAATAGTTAAGGCTATAGCCCTCAAAATTTAATGGAAATTTGTCTTATGACAGTGATACCTTTGAAATATTACTTATCTCACGGCAATAAATGATGCCCTAAAATTATTTAAAGTCATTAGACTCTTCGTTAATAGCCTATAAATCAGTGAATAGGGTTCGATGATATTTTTTTTCCATTCCTTTCAACACAAGTATAGTGATCATATAAGAAGTACCTTCAAACTGTTTTTCTTTTCCCACAACACTGACAAGGACCAGCTAGATTTAGTGCAGCTGGGTCCTACCCATTTTGGGAGGTACAACTTTAAAAATAGTGTAAAATTATAAATGTATAATTAAACGTAAAATTTGCATGTGTGTAGGATGAGAAAAGTAATTATAGTTAATATTATGCTTAAATCTTCTCTCTGTTTACTATTGCAGGATCTTAGAGAATCACCATGATGTTCACTCAATTACTGCTGACTTACACAATAGCTTCCTCTTAAACCTCATTGTATGCTATAGTCAACGCTTCATGCTATGATTTTTTTCTTATGCCTTTTGTTTTGTATTGTGAGAAAAGAAAAAATAAATGTTTTTGATGTATTTACTTGGATTATTTATAGTAGTTTATTTTACTTTATAACTCATGGTTGAAAATTTCATGGACTTTTGAGAATTTTTCTCCAAACTGAGACATCTTTATACATACTTTTGTAATACGTGTGATTTTTAAAAAAAAATTACAAGTCATCTCTTATCTCAAGTTATATTTTGATGGGTCAGGGAATCTGCCCATGCTATCTATACAGCAATTTGCCTCTAACAACATCATAGATTATTGAGTGAAAAGGGTGTTTCTAAAAGCCATACTTACATTGAATCAGGCAGCAACAGCTTGGATGTGCATAGAATTGAGAAAGTCTTATGAATATTTTCTAGTAACCTCAATATATATCATCAACTCCATTTCCCCTTAGCTAGACAGATCATTGCTAAAATGAATCCTGGGCTATCACGGGGTGCAGCTCAATAGGGAGAAAAGTGATCTTAGTACATTTCAGTTACATATCTAACTTTTGTATACACAAAACAAATCATCCCATGACCACAGGCATATCTTGGAGGGACTCTTCCTCAACTGAGGAAGAAAACTCTGTAAATAGGAAATCCTGATACAGGCTTTAAATAAGCCTGCCTTTGAACATGGTGTGAAGTTTACATCTAAAGTCAGACGAAGGGCTAAGCAAACAGTTCAGCTGGTAAAGATGCCTGACCTGCAAGCATAAAGACCTAAGTTCAGATCCTTAACATCTGTGTAAAAGCCAGGGTTTCATGATTATAACCCTATCACTGGGGTAGATGTGAAAGTAGAATACCTGAACTTAGCTGGACAGCCAGCCTAGCCAGTTTTATGAGTTTCTTATTTACTGAAAATTCTTATCTCAAAAGATAAGTTAGAGAGTGATAGTGAAAGGCCTTCTCATGACCCTCTGGCCTTAGCATAGAGGTGCAGAGAAACAGATGTGTACACATACAACATACACACACACACACAAACACACACACACATACAATGTATTAGTTCCCAAAAGAAGAAAAATATCTGATGAAAATAGTGTTCATTATAATGACTTATTCTCTTTAAACATCACATTGTACACAACGTGTAATATATATATATATATATATATGTATATATATATATATATATTGAGAAAGAAACAGTTTTCTAACATCTGAAACAGATAAAATTTCATTTCTACAAAGTTTTCTCTTCTGAGTGAAACATGAGATCATCCATTCATGTGTCCTCTCTATTTCCATTCTCTTGGTAAATGTCATCAAATTCTATTACTTGTATGATGTTTCACTCTCTTTTCAGATGCAATTCTGAGCATACTGCTGCTGTTAATTGATTGCAGCAACAAAATATTCCAAAGCTTTGGATCAGTATCGCCCACTACAGCGAAGATGGTTTCTGCCTTTCCTTGATACCTCTCTTGTTCAGTGAATCTGTGCGTATTGTGTGCATCACCACTGGGCTATCTTTCACTTCTCTACACAAAATCCTTTACTCCCATGTTCTCTATAATCCATATTCAGTGCGTGCTCCTTACGATGCACCTATTTTTCTGATCTAAAGCTATGTAGAAGTGCATTTAGTACCTTTTCATCTGATAGCAGGATAGTAAAGATGCTTCTTTGATAAATATGCACACAGCTTTGATTCATCTATGAATTTTAGGTTTTAGAGTAATTTTAAGCATCGTTACTGAGCAGAGCTCCTATGTAGGTGACTATCTTGCTCTACATTCAGTCTGTTCCACACGTGATTTCTAACTAACTATAATTCTAATTATTTTCTAGTTTGGGAGCATACGATGCTAACATATGGCTAACAGGTGTTAATCATTATGTGCAACAGTGTTATACTTTTGTTTTATAGAGCAACAGAGTTCTTTATGGAATCTGATATCACTTCAAGAAACATAAACCTCATCTGAGTACGATTTTCAGTTTGAGAGTTTACTGACAAGCCCATTTATTCGTTTACATTTATAGCACCTGGACATCAATTAGTAATATTGCTTAGGAAATGACACTGCCATCACAAACTTATATGTTTTTACCACAGACCTTAAGTTCAATGTAATCAGTGACTGTACTATTCATTTCTGTTCTGTAAGTAAAATATAGTCTCTGATACATAGGAGATGATCTTCAGTATTTTTAATGAGTAATTAAATATAAAATATGCTTTGAGATATTTTGTATTTAGGTAGCAGATTAGTTATACAAATCTATTAAAATGTTCTTCCTACATTCCATAAATTTCTAATTGGTGTGGCCTAGTCAATGAGATCCAAAATTATCCTTAATAACTATAATAACTTGTAAGTAGTGCCATATGCTTATTAAATATGAAAGTAAAATATGCAAACATGGTTTTGTTAGCCATATTATGAAAAGGGTATATCATGAAATGGTGACAACACTGATTACCTCTTTAATTTGTTACCATAATGACTATAATGTGTTGTTCTAATTTTATGACCTTCCATGCTCCAAGCTGGAGTAGCATATAACTTTTCTTTTTCATCTGTTGACAGCTTGGCGACATAAAGAATTCTACTTTATCGTTCTACTTCCTGCTCCTTAGTGTATCTTAGTTCATAAAAGGAATGAAATCAATAATAACATGTCATATAGAAATGTGGAATTAGCTTAGTATGTTAAAAGATAATTTATAAATCAGAAACCACCCAAGTGTGTAGAAAAATGCAGTGTCTCAAACATTCTAATGTGCTTGACCCCATTTTTATGCTTTGGCAGATACTGACTCAATGGAAATTCACTATTGATAAAAATATTTACAGAAAAATTTCATAGCCAGTGAAAGCTTAATATTTTTATTAAAGTCAGTTTATAGAAAAGATAGATTTATCATCAATATGATCTATTTTTCTGTCATGTTCCACTACCATCTTTCCCTTATCTTATCTCCTTTATACAAATACATTTCTGTATACGAGTCTAAAAAGTACAATATATATTAATGTGTATTTATAAATACTTAGAATATTTCTGTTGAATTAATCTTCTGAAGGTAAATAGTTCATTTTTCTGTCACTGTATGCTCTATTTTGCGTAAATTTCTACTGCCTGACTCTTAGAAGGTGTTTATTTATAAACACTAGAAACCTATCATACATTTCTTAGTGAATTTACCCAGATTTATGACACACCCATTTTGTTTTGTTTTTAATTTTTTATTGATTCTCTGTGAGTTTCATACAGTGTAGCCCAGTCCCACTCATCTTCCCATTCCCTTTATGTCTATCCTCTATCTCTGTAACTTCCCTCTCTAAAATAACACACAAACACACACACACACACACACACACACACACACACACACATCAAAGCACAGAAAACATCTCATCATGGAAGCTACAATGTGTTGAAATGTGTTCCACTGTATACCCCCTTTGTTTTCGCATTTTCACCTGAAATTGTTCATTGGAAGAAGTAATTGGTCTGGTTTGAGTTTTCTGGCTTCTGTGACATCATCAGTATTGAATCCTTACCTGGACTCCTTCGCATTGTACTGCTATTTCCCAACACACCCATTCTGCAACATCATGTCTGACTGAAGGGTGTTTGGAAAACTTACCTTCTTTAGTACAGCATATGAAAATGCTTACAAGTTAGTAATTAAAAATAGTGTTGTATATAATTGACTGTTTCTCACTAATAAGAAATTTACTTATGAATATTTAATAGGAATGAGGCCTTTTAAAAATATTTCAAGAAGAAAGCAGTGTTGAACAAAATTTATGTTGTTCATTTAATTTTAGGATGATTATATGTCAGATCTATTTTAAGTCATTAGCTATGTCACTTTACATGCAGATGATTATGAGGTCATTTACAATTATTTTATTTTCTGTTATACTAAGTTATCTAGAATTTATCTGATTTTATTAGAATATATTCATAATTCTGTTATTATATATTTACAGTTGAATGTTAATTAAACATTATTCGGCAGTTGTCACATATACAAATATTGGTCTTCTCAATTGTTTGCATATACTGAGTTTTTATACTTTATAGGAATAGTGCAGTTTAAAGACAAGGACTGGCTATTATATCAAGGTATAAATATTTAATTAAATGTAAATTATTCAATTAAAACTGATGGATTCTTAGTTACTTAATTTGTCAAAGGAAGAAATAGCTACTTTAAGCTGATTCTGTGTTTTCATGTAGTGTGGACCTGGTAAGAATGTTTCTGTGTAGATGTCTAATACTACTTAACCATATGGAAGGTTGAGAGACATCAGCAAACTTGAATCAGAGTATCTATATTGTCTGATTCTTTTGTTAATAGCAAGATAAAGGTCTGCAATGGCAGATTTAAGTCTAAATCAACTACTTGCAAGCTTGTGATAGTGACCAAGCTACTTCATTTCACCAAACTTCAACTTGGAGATTTGCAAAAATCTCCAAAAGTGAGGAAATTGAATAACGTTAAAATGTTTTTGTTATTATTAAGGAAGATAATAAGTCAATTGTTCTAAATGTTGTTTCTCGCATATAATAGTTAATGAAGAATACATATATTATTATTACTATTATTATTATTATTACTACTACTATTTTATTGGTTTTTTGAGGCAGGGTTTCTCTCTGTAATCCTGGCTGTCCTGGAATTCACTCTGTAGACCAGGCTCAGAAGTCCACCTGTGTCTGCCTCCCAAGTGCTGGGATTAAAGGCGTGCTTCACCACTGCCAGGCTAAATAAATTATTTTAGTATATCAAATGAAAATGATACAAAATAATATAATAAATTACTTGAGCGAAAGATCTGCAGAACATCACTGATTGAAATTGAGTTACAATATATTATATGTATTTTTGTAATTAAGGGTAAAGTGTTTTAAATGGCTGAGAACTTTGGCAGATTATACTCCCAAAATTAGTAGAAGTGTTGAAAAAAAACAAAATATACTTAACTTTATTTTTATATTCTATTCTGATTATTATTAATTGTCTAGACTAAACATTTCTTTCAATGTCTCTTTCAAGTTCGTATCCTTCACTATTTGCATTGCTCACTGATTTTTTTTCTCCTTGTCTCTTCTTGTGCTACAACTTTTCAGATATTAACTTCATACTTTCACTGGCTATTAGCTAATAATTCACCAATTTGTTTTCCTGAATGCAGATATTTAAATCACAATATTCCACACTCTAATGGAAATCTTGATTCCCAGACACCAAACTAGCCACATATGATTTATAAATCACACTCTCTTATTATGCCTAGTGCAGTAGCATTGTTGTCATCAACCCAGTTGTAAACATGTAAAAATTTCAGTTGATTTTTAATTTATCTCTGAATTTTAGTTGCCACTTTGAAGAAATGACAATCTATTAAAACAAATGGTCATGAAGCCAGGAAAGCAAGAGGCTCACAGGACCCAGCAGGGATGACATTAGCTGAAATACACAACACAGGGGAGGGAAAACCTTTAGAGATCATACCATGAGGTTAGGCAAGGCCTCTGGTGGGGGGATGAGGCCACCCTCTCATCTCCAAATTTTTAACTCAGAATTGCACCTGTCTAAAGGAAATACAGGGACAAAGTGTGGAGCAGAGACTGAAGGAAAGGCCATCCTGAGACTGTCCCACCTGGGGATCCATTCTATATACAGACATCAAACCCAGACACTATTGCTGATGCTAAGAGACGCTTGCTGACAGCAGCCTGATATAGCTGTCTCCTGAGAGGCTCTGCCAGAGCCTGACAAATTTAGAGGCTGATGCTCACAGTCAACCATTGTCCTGATCATGGGAACCCCAACGGAGGAGTTTGGGAAAGGACTGAAGGAGCCTGAAGGACTTTGCAACCCCATAGGAAGAACAACAATACCAACCAACCAGACCCCACCAGAGCTCCCAGGGATTAAACTACCAAACAAAGTCCACATGAAGGGTACCATTGCTCCAGTTGCATATGTTGCAGAGGACAGCCTTATCTGGCATGAATGAAAGGAGCAGCCCTTGATCCAGTGAAGGATTGATGCCCTGGTGTAGGGGAATATCAGAGTGGTGAGGTAGGAGTGGGTGGGGCACCCTCATAGAAGCAGGGCCTAGGTGATTGGATAGAGGGTTTGCACAAGGGAATCCAAGAACAGGAATAACATTTGAAGTGTAAATAAATAAAATATCCAATTTAATATAGTCATGATCCAAAATTTGGACATATCATCTGTTTCCTAAAATATTTAAACAGATTGCAAAATTCTGTGTGTTTACTTCTTTGTGGTTCCATTTTATTTTCTGCAGTACAGCCAGATCATAATGATATGCAGTAGTGCGTATCATAGGTGCTTTGTGAAGGGGTGTGAAACTTGGTTAAGAATTCAGTGGAAGTACATATCTTTCTGTGCTTCATGGGTCACCCCATACAGCCATGGCCTCAGATTTAAACAGGAATCTGTCTTACAACAATGTATATCTACAGCCATCTTCTGTGGATTTCCTGGGGTTTAAACATGAACCCAAAGGTTAAATCTGTACTTATGAAGATAAACTTAGAGAACTGGTCACAAGAGTGATAAGAAGTGACTAGCATAATCTGTACATTTTGAATTTTGGGCAACTATGGGCACAGAGCACGCCCTAGAAAAAGCAGCATAGGTACCAGATGGACTTGTGTTCTTGGCCCTTAAATTCTTCAGGCTTGGGTTTTTCAAAACCCGTGTTAAAAGGGTTCTTAAAGTCTTCAACCTCTTTTTTAGCCCATTGACCAAAGGTAGGAAAGACAAAAGGCATAGGAAACAGGGGATGTGAACCTGTTTAGAAGTAATGCTTTGGGGGGATTCCTAACAAGAATCAGTAGCAGCAGTCCAGTCCAGTCACAAACACCAAACACAATGAGTAACAGAGGCTTGAGCCAGAAGAAACTGAGAAGCGTCTGCCAAATCAGCCCAAGTCCCTGAAAGCTGCAGGAAGCAGCCACAATACCAGGAGGTGCATTTCTCTCTATAAAGTTATGGAAAGTGAAGACAAGAGAAGATCAGCAAAGACCAGCAAAGCATTGTAAGGTGAACAAAGAAAGTGTCCTCTAACTCTTTGTGGGCTTATATTTATATTCCTTCCAAACATCCCACACTCTCTAAAGCATCCTCTCCAGCAAAACATCACAAGCCATTTCTCAAGGCAGCTTTCAGAAAAAAATACCTCCTGTCTGTTCTCAGAAAACCTCCTCTCATATGCCTCTTCAGCAAAATGGCCTCTCATATGACAGCTTTCAGAAAAACTTCATATGGCACAACTGAGTTTCCAGAGAAATCAGAAATTTCTACTTGATTTTTTTTTGCCAAAAAAAGGATATTTCTGACCAGAAGAAAACACAAGGAATGTTCTAATTAATTGTCTGTATTTAAGTATGATATTCCTGAGCTAAAAATACCTTGTTTAAAATTCTTCAGTACATCTGGTTATTCTTCAGAATAATTTTTTTACATAAAAATACTTTAAAAGGTATATTTTAGATTATAGATCTGGTGTATTTGTTTGCCAACAATGCTATATTTCATATTGTATTTCTCTTTAATGTAGAGATCATTATTTTTATTTAATTTGTGAACCTCAGATGGGTCTGTATGTCACAGTTCATAAGAATACTTCATTCTCTGTTTAGGGATTTTCAGAAACTGCTTACTTTTCATTAGAACGTAGAGGGCTATACATTGTAAAGTGGAAATGAGGGGAGTGTATCTGTGGGAAAGGGCAGGAAGAGGGAGGGAGAGGGGAGAAACTGAAGTTGGGATGTATTATAAGAGAGATGAATCTGTTTTCAATAAAAAAGAAATTGAAAATAATAACTATCCTCCTACCCCATGCCTATCCACATCACATATTTCTGATATGAACTATAGATTACTGGATTTAAGGAACTTATGTAACAGCTGTTTGTGATATGCCCTCTGCCTCTCCATTACTAATAGAAAAATCTTTCTCTTTCTTTTTTTCTGTAAAAAATAATACCTAAAAGTTGAAGACTGTTTTATGTCCTAAATTTATTGCATGGAAACATCAATATTGGCTTCCCCAACTTCACAAATGTATCACCTTCAACATAGTTTCTTTTTTTTTTAATTTTCTTAATTGTTATTTTTATTAGATATATTCTTTATTTACAGATGTTGTCCCCTTTCCTGGTCTCCCATCAAAAGTCCCATAAGGCATCTCCCCTCCCCCTCTTCCCCAATCAACCCCCTCCCACTACCCTGTCCTGGTATCCCCTACACTGCTGCATTGAGACTTTCCAAAACCAGGGGCCTCTCCTCCCTTTGATTTCCACCAAGGCCATCCTCTACTGCCTATGCCTCTGGAGCCATGGATCACACCACCATGTATACTATCTTGATGGTTTTGTCCCTGGGAGCTCTGGGAGTAATGGGTGGCTCACACCTTTATTACTCCTATGGTGCTGCAAACCCCTTCAGCTCCTTTGGTCCTTTCTCTAGCTCCCCCATTGGGGACCCTTGTGCTCAGTTCAATAGCTGACTGAGAGTGTCCCTCTCTTTATTTGTCATGCATCAGCAGAGCCTCCCAGGTGACAGCTATATCCAGCTCCAGTCAGCAAGTATTTGCTCAGTATGAGGGAAATCATTCTGATTCCTCGACCTCTATCCAACTATTCATGGATAGTGACTTGTAGACTTGGAGAAGAACTGACAAGTACCATTTTACTAAAGCAGAATAATCCCTCATTAAATTCTAAATATTTGTTCTAGACTCACATATAAGTATAGTCCTCATCCATTGTCAGGGTAACTTCTCTTTTCAACAGAGAAAGATGTTACAGAAAACCAAACCAATTAAAATGCAGAGATGTGGAGCCTAGCTCTTATTGATATATCTACAACATAGCTTCTACCTCAGGTTCAGGGATCATTGTGGAAGGGGAAACAGAAAGATTCTAAGAGACAGAGGTCAGGGATGGCCATAGAATTCTTATTCGTATATATTATAACTGAAACTAATGTTCTGTGAAGAGTGTAGAACGCTCTCATCTTCTGAAGTCCTGCATGAATTTGTGTTGTTGACAGGTTGACATGAGCCAAGCAGTCCATATCAAGGACTCATGGGAAAAAAGACAAGTCAGGTGCCCCTACACATTGATGTAGGGGCACCTATCAAAGGGATGATAAAACCTTCTTCTGGTCCATGTGCAGGTGCTGAAAATATGCCCAATAGCATACATCACAGTTTTCTCTTTGCTCTGATATTCATATCCTGAAGATTGGTTCCTTATAGAGACTGTTGCAAGGTTGTTGAACCTAATACCTTGTTTAGTATGCAATAACTCTGCCTTCCTGTTTATCTGTATGTGAAAACCCTGCTTGTTCAACTGCTGCTTTTCCAAGTGGCTTGACTTTAGTTTTGCTGTGTGTATATGTGTTTACCATTTTTTTCTTTTCTTCCTTCTCTCAGTCAATCCTGTAAGTGGAGATGAGCTGGATATGACACTTTTCAAAATACAGTTTTGTGTCAACTACTAAAAAAATACATATAACTGCATTTCCACTATACTTAGGAAGTATTCATAGGTTGAGATCAGCCTACTGTCTATGCCTACAGATATATTAGCATTTGATGCAGAACTGTAACTGTGTTTAAACATTAATCCTCGCAGTCATGTATTCTTTGCATTAACATTACTCATTTTAGTAACAAAAATCTAGAGTTAACCTAATAAGTTTTTGACCCATGAGAATGAATGAAAATTATACACTAATGCATAACTGAGCCTCATTAGCTTCATTCTTCCATAAAACAGATGTCTGTCTGATTTGAACAGCATTGTATGCATGGAGTTTGCTATTTTCAGAAATGAATCTTTAATTTATTGTTGCCCCAGACAAATTGAAGAAAATGCTAAATCTTGGCTTTCTAATTCATGCACATTGGCTATGTGGTCAGTGAGAAGAAAAGGACAGAGATTTTACAGAACAAGGGCAATCTGTTTCTTAGTCAGAGGCTGATTTAAAAAAAATGGAGCTTTTGTGGTGAACAGACAGCAATTATAATGTTTGTCTGTCAGTACTTGAAGAAATCAAATTTAAAATTTGGCTATTGGCCTATGATTATTTTCCAGGTGTATTTAAATTATCATTTAATTTCTTCATATAGCTCTGGCTTTGGCCATAATTCTAGGTGAAAACAATGTTAAAGACAAAGAGCATCACATAATCTTTATTTGATTATTATTATTACTATTTACATTTATAATGGTATCATCCTTCTTGGCCTCCTCTCCATGAAACTACTATCCCATCCTCCTTCTCCTTGGCCTCTAAGAGGGTGCTCACCCACACACTGACTTGCATCCACCTCACCCCTCTAGCATCTCCCTTTTCTGGAGCAGCAGGCCTCCATGGAACCAAGCACATCCTCTCCCACTGAGGCCAGACAAGGCAGTGATATGTAGCAGGGGCCACAGACGAACACATGTATGCTCTTTGGTTGGTGACATAGTCCCTGAGAGCTCTGAGAGGTCCTGTTAATTGATACTGTTGTTCTTCCTATGATGTTGCAATCCCCTTCAACTCCGTAAGTCTTTCTCCAAACTCTTCCATAGGGATCTATGAGTTCAGATCAATGGTTGCTTCTAAGTATCTATATCTGTCTCAGTCAGGTGCTGGCAGAGACTCTCATCGGACAGCCATGCCAGGCTCCTGTCCAGCAGCATATCTTGGCATCAGCAAGTGTCAGGTTTGGTGTCTGCGTTAGATGAATCCCAAGGTGGGGTGGTCTCTGGATGGCCTTTCCTTCAGTTTCTACTCCCTTTTAGGTTCCTGCATCCTTTAGACAGGTACAACTCTGGGTTAAAAAAAATGAGGTTGGTGGGTGGCCCCTACGCTCAATTGGAAGCCATATCTATCTACTGGAGGTGGTTTCTTCAGGTTCTACCTCCATGCTTCTGGGAATTTTAGCTAATATCATCTACCTCCCACATCCCTGGTGTCTGACTCTTTCTATTAATTCTGCCCATTCTCTACCCCACACTGCTGCATATTTCTATTCATTCTCCTGGTCCTCTGGGCTTCTCTGCTGTCTCCCACCATGCCTGATTCTGTCCCCCTTTTTTACCTCCCCCTCCCAACTCCCACCTTAGTCCCACCCTCTGCCTGCAGTGATTAGTTTGTTCCCCCTTCTAAGTGGGATTGTAGAATCCACATTTGGGACTTCCTTTATCTTAAGCTTCATATGATCTGTGAGTTGTAACATGGGAACTCTGAAATATTTACTAATATTCACTTTTCAGCTAGTATATACCATGTATGACCTTTTGGGTCTGGTTTGCCTGATTCAGGTTGATAAATTCCAGTTCTCTCCATTTGCCTGCAAAAATCGTGACATACTTATTTGTAATAGCTAGGTAGTATTCCATTGCATAAATGGACCACATTTTCTCTATTCATTCTTCAGTTGAGGAATGTCTAGGCTGTTTCCCACTAATGATTATTATAAATAAGGCTGCTATGAACATAACAGAGTATGAGTCCTTGTGATTTGGATGAGCATCTTTTGGGTATATGCCCAGGAGTTGTATAGCTGTCTTCAGGTAAAATATTTTCCATTTTCTGAGGAACTGCCAGATTAATTTACAGAGATTCATTACCAGCAATGGAGGAGGGTTCCTCCTTCTCCACATCCTCACAAGCATCTGCAGTCACCTGAAATTTTGACCTTAGACATTCTGATTGGTGTAAGTTCTCAGGGATGTTTTGATTTGCACCCTGATAACTAAGGATGTTGAACATTTCTTTTTTAAATTCTATATATTCTTTATTTACATTTCAAATGATTTCCCCTTTTCAGGATCCCTCCTCACCAAAAGTCCCATAAGCCTTCTTCCCTCCCCCTGTTCCCTAATCAACTCCTTCCTGCTTCCCTATCCTGCTATTCCCTTACACTGTTGCACTGAGCCTTTCTAGGACCAGGGGCCTCTCTTTCCTTCTTCTTGGACATCATTTGATATATGAATTGTTTCTTGGTTATTCCAAGCTTCTGGGCTAGTATTTGCTTAACACACCATGTATGTTCTATTGTGATTGGGTCACTTCACTCAGAATGACATTCTCCAGTTCCATTTCTTTAGGTACTTCTCAGCCATTAGAGATTCCTCAGCTGAGTTCCTTGTTTAGCTCTGTACCAGATTTTTTAAAAGGTTTATTTGGTTTGCAGGAGTCTAGTTTCTTGAAGTCTTTGTATATTTTGGATATTATTCATCTTTGGAGTGTAGCATTAGTGAAGATCTTTTCCCTAACTGTAGGTTTTCATTTTACCCTATTGACAGTGTCCCTTGCCTAACAGAAGCTTTTCAGTTTCATGAAGTGTCATTTGTCAATTATTGATCTTAGAGTCTGAGCCACTCATATTCTGTTAAAGAAAATTTCCCCTGTGCCAATGTGTTCAATGCTATTTCCTGCTTTTTCTTCTGTTAGATTCAGTGAATCTGGTTTTATGTGGAGGTCCTTGATCCCCTTGGACTTGAGCTTTGTACAAGGAGATAAGTATGGACTAATTTGCATTCTTCTACATGCAGATATCCAGTTAGAGCAGCAACCATCTGTTGAAGATGCTTTCCTTTTTCTACTGTATGGTTTTGGCTTCTTACCCAAAGATCTTGTCCATAGATGTGTGGGTTTGTTTCTGCTTCTTCAATTCTATTTTACTGATCAACCTGACTATAACTGTATCAAATGTATATGGTTGCAGCAGATCTCCTGCTATACAGAGAGGCTTTGGGGTATGGGAGAGGGTCAGGAGCTCCCCATTTGCCCCCTGAGAAGTTGCAAACTTGAAGGAATATGAGGCTCATGCAGAGCATATAGTTCCCATTTTCACTAGGCTCTGTGAGAGTCCTACTTGGGGCAGGTATTAGGGTGTGGGTCTCACCTGAGCCTGGTTATGACCAATCTCCTGGGAGACAAGGTATCTCTGGGGTATGGGAGGACGGGGGGTGGGAAGCATCTGATCTCAATCTCTTTTTTTTTTTAAATAAAAATTATTGTAATAAGATACACTCATGCAAGTGAAAAATCAGGTGTTGTGCTTAATATTTTTATGCCACAAGTAGCAATCTGTACTAGTGAGTTAGTTAAGGAAAATTAGATTCTGTTTACTATAAATGAAGCATTTAAATAAATATATTTGTCAAACTACTAGGGAAATGGTATACTAGGAAACTCTGGGAATGTGTCTCTACATCTTGACAACAACTGTAATGGCAGATTCCATTTGCTATAATTATTTTGGACATTGAGAGTTTATTAAAGCTTTGGAGATTCCTGGAGAATATGTGATTAGTTTAAGTCAACTTCATCTCCTAAAACTGTAACAACCAACTATCAATTCCTTGTTGCCCTGACATATGACTGGCAATTGTGAGTATATTTCTAGCATTAACACATAATTCATACAAAACAGAGTAGTCAGGAAAGAATGATAAATCTCAGTATCAGGGGTAAGTTCTGATTGCTGATCAGACACAGACCAACAAATGCACGGTTTGTATCTCTTACTTGTCTGCTCTTCCTGTTTTGTTAGCTTCTTCTCCACTAGCTGATGCAAGTTTCTGGACATAGAGTGCCAGTGTGCTGATGATAATTTTTTCTATAGTTTTCACTATGAGCAGCAAGAACAGGAAAATCTTCATTATTTAGAAGCAAATGTTTAGATGAGCTAAAATAGATGTGACCATATGTTGCCTGTGCCCTGAACTACTTGCCGCCTAACGCTACCTGCCCTTGAGGGTTGGAGATACACAGAGTCAAAGACACAGACTCTGGGAGCAGGTGAGAAATGTTGTAGCAAGCTCATCTGAACACCACTGCAAGCTCCTTTAATACCCTCCACCCGTGCCCATTGGTCTCAAGAAAGCATCTCTTTTAAGCAGCACTTCCCTATGGGCTGGCATTAGATGCATCAGCAATCCTTGGTCTCTCAGGCAGTCCTCAATTAGGTCCTCCTGCAGGAGATGCTTTTGTGACTGCTAGGTCCCCAGCATTTACCTAGAGGTAGCTGCTCCAGTTCCTCCTACATGTCCAGGAAAAGGAAAGGGCTCTGAAAACCCATAACAAAATCTTAAATCTATGCTCTGGGTTATAAAAACAGCCAAAAACAACTGAAAATAAAACAAGCAACCAGATATTAAAGTAGCAAACCGTCAAATCATAGAAAAGGAAGAGACTGTGATTCTTTGAATCAGCAGACCACTCTAATGTCTTAAAATGTTCAGTTTTCAACAAAAACTTAACCATACAAAATACAATAAAAATGTTGTTCATTTAATGAAAGAAGCAAAAATTTACAAAAATTAGTCCTATAATGACTTCTGGTAGATCAATTTGTAGACAATGTGTTAAAGCAGAACGTAGTTAAAACAGGCACTAAGATAAACAATAAATGAGAACTCACGAAACTAAAATCTTCTGAATTGCAAAGGAAACATCACTCACTCTGATGCTGGTACATCATTCAAATTATACTGCATCATTCAGCTGCAGCCAAAAGGATGGGGGAAGATTTTTACTAACTCCACATCAGATTGAAGGCTAATATGCAAATTATATAAAGAACTCAATAAACTTGATATTAAAAAATAAATTAAGAAATTTGGTAAATATTAAAACAGAATTTTGTGAAATTGAAATGGCTAAGAAACACTTAAAGACATGTTTAACAATCTTAGCTATCAGGAAAATACAAATGAAAACTGTTTTGAGATTCTATCTTACACATGTCAGAATGGCTAAGATCAATAATACAAGTGAGAGCCCATGATACTGAGGATTTGGAGCAAAGGGAATAATTCTTCATTGCTAGTGAGAGTGCAGACTTGTACAGCCACTATGAAAATCCTCATGGTGGTTCTTCAGATGGAAAATAATCTATTTCAAGATCCAGCTATGCCATTCTTGGGTAGGCTTCATCCTACTACAGAAAACTGCTACAACTGCAAGCATAATCATGTGTATTCATAATAGCCAGAATTTGGAAACATCCTAGCTATACCTGAACATAAGAATGGATAAAGAAAATGTGGTGCATTTACATAATGGACTATTATTCAACTTTTAAAAAATGACATCATAAAATTTGCTTGCAACTGGATGGAAGTAGAAATGATTCTCAGTGAGGTAACCCAGACCCAGAAAGCTACAAATCTGTAGACCCAGAGATGTTAGGCATAGAGGGAGGGGCCAAGAGGAGAGGAGGAAGCTATGACTCCTCTAGAGTAGAAAATAAAATACAGATTTTTAACGAGTGGACTGGATTGGGGCTGAGTATGAGAACTGGAGTATCAGGTGGGAAGCAGGAGGGGAGATGGGATTCTGAGAAATATTTAGGGGGAGAGACAGGTGGAATTGAAGGGCATGAAGTATGTTATGGAAATCTAGTACATTAGAACTATTGAATGGTAGTCTGATTGTAATGCAATTTCCAAATAATGAAGTATAAAGGATACCTAATGGCCATTTCTGTTACCAAAGGATGCTTCCAGTATTGGATTTTATCCAATTGAGTTGTTGACTGAACAGGTCCCATGGAATCCCCTAGTAACCCATGCTGTTGCTAAGATAATAGCTTACACTCCACAAAGTGACAGCAAGGTCCTATTGCTGAAGACAATACGAATACAGCTTATTAATCATGTAGCTGGTACCTACATAGAAATTCACTTCTGTGTTCTAGTGTCTTATACAGAGAAATACTCTTCAGGCTATCAAAAAGAAATGTAAACACCACTTTTAGCACAAAACCTTTAAGCTAGAATCTGTCCTGCCTGCAGATATACTAGGACAATGGTAGCACAAACCTGAGGCAGTAACCAACCCATGTCAAATTTGACTTAAGACTCCATGAGATGGAACTATGTGGGATGACACCACTTGGGTGACCAAGAACTAGAATATAGATGTCCCAGAGACCTAAAGTAAAACCAAAAAAGTACCAATTTTAAAACAAGCATATAAACATGCAAAAGGTAACAATAAAATGACTCCTAGTATGATATTCTGCTACACACGTAGATCAGAGCCTTCATCAGCCATCACCAGAGAAGCTTCTTCCTGCAGCAGATGGGAACGAACACAGAGACACACAGCCAGACAGTATGTACAGAGAAAGACACTTTGGAACACACAGCTCTATCTGAGAAGTCTCCATCAAATCCCTACCCTCAGAGCCAAGGGAACTCAGCAGAGGAGGAGGGAGAAGGAATAGGGAAAACAGAGAGGAAGGATAATAACAGGAGAACAATGTCCTCTAAAACAACTAAGCAAAGTTCATATGAACTCAGAGACTGAAACAGCATCCACAAAATCTACACTGGTAGGTACCAGGCAATCGTCATATACATAACAGATTTCAGTTTAGTGGTTTTATGGGACTTCTGAACGTGTGAACAAGTAGGTCTCTATTTTTTTTTGCCTTCT
Organism: Apodemus sylvaticus; assembly: GCF_947179515.1. NCBI lineage: Eukaryota > Metazoa > Chordata > Mammalia > Rodentia > Muridae > Apodemus > Apodemus sylvaticus. The sequence goes on along the minus strand of NC_067479.1, from coordinate 38,760,393 downwards.
TTGGGGGCCCTTTAATTTTCAAGTTGGCTTGTCCAAATTTTATATGATGGTTTTGTTTTATATTGTGATATTATACTTATTAAAAATAACTAAAGCAAAGTCCTGTGTTTTAAACACAGAAAAAAATTAAAATACTGCTGGATTCTTAAAAATGACTATTTGTTTGAGAATTTTGTGCAATTTGTTTTGATCGTACTAGCACCATGAAATTAAAACTTAAGTAAAATTAAAACTTTCTATAAAAGTATAGAAAATATTATATAAGTGATATACATATTATTTTTAAAAATTTATTCTTCCCTCATTTATCCTTACCATCATTTCCCTTCCCTCTTCTCCTCTCTGTCACCTCTTTCGCATCTCCCTTTTCTCACAGATCTACTCCCCCTCTGTTTCTCTCCAGAAAAGAGTAGGCCTCCCAGGGATAGCAAATAAACATGGGATATCAAGTTGACTAGGCATGTTATGGCTGGATGAGGCAACCCAGTAGGTGGGGAAAAAGTGCCAAGAGCAGCTAAAGAAGTCAGAGAGAGCCTCAACTCCCACTGTTAGGTGTCCCACGCGATCTCCAAGCTGTATAATCATACGGTATATGCAGAGGACCTAGTTCAGACCTATCGAGGGTCCATGTTTGCCATTTCAGTCTCTAAGAGTCCCTATGAACTCTGCTGAGTTGATTCTACTGGTTGTGTTCTCAAGGTATCCTCTGGCTACTAAAATCCTTTCTCCCTTTTTGCAGAGCTCCATGACTTCCATCTAATGTTTGTCTGTGGGTCTCTGTATCTGCACTTACCAGTTACTGGGTAAAATCTTTCTTTGTTTTACTATGCTGGACTCTTGTTTACCAATATAGCCAAGTATCATTATGAATGATTTTATTTATTTATTTTTTGTATGTTTTGTTGGTGTTGTTTTGGTTTTCTTGTTTGATTCTATAATTTGCTTTTGAGCTTTCCAGCCTCTGCTTCCTGGCACTCCAGGCAGTGTGAAGCATGGGCTTCCTTTTATGGCAGTGGTCTCAAGTTGGACCACTCATTTGTTGGGCATTTCCATGAGTTCTGAACTACATTTACCCTAGTACATCTTGCACCAGGCTAGATTGTCGGTCATAGGTTTTGTGGCTGAGTAGGTGGCTCAGTCTCTCCATTGAGAGGAAGACGTGCCTGGTTACAGAAGATGAAATACATACTTTTTATTTTAATTTATTTACATTTCAAGTGTTATCCCCTTACCCGGTTTCCTCCTCTCCCAGAAAACCCCTCTCCTATCTCCCCTCCCCCTATTTCTATGAGGGTGTTCCTCCACCCACCAATTCCCACGTCTCTAACCTTGATTCCCATACACTGGAGCATCTATCAAATCTGCATAGGACCAAGGACCTCTTCTCCCATTGATATCTGACATGACTGTCCACTGCTGTATATGCATCCAGAGCCATGTGTACTCCTTGGTTGGTGGCTTAGTCTCTGAGAGCTCTGGGGTGGGGGGAGTCTGGTTGGTTGATATTGTTATTCTTCCTATGGGATTGCAAACCATATTTTCATAAATATTTATAAGGTGATAGATAGCAAAGAAGAGAGGGAGAGAGAAAGAGCCAAACAGGGATATATATATATATATATATATCGAGAGAGAGAGAGAGAGAGAGAGAGAGAGAGAGAGAGAGAGAGGAAATGAGAGAGGCAGAGAGACCAGAACTGGAATTGGAAAGGAAGAAGTCAAACTATCATTATTTGCAGACGACATGATAGTCTACCTAAGTGACCCAAAAAACTCCACTAGAGAGCTCCTACAGCTGATAAACAACTTCAGCAAAGTGTCAGGTTATAAAATCAACTCAAGCAAATCAGTGGCCTTCCTATACTCAAAGGATAAGCAGGCTGAGAAAGAAATTAGGGAAATGACCCCCTTCACAATAGCCACAAACAGTATAAAGTATCTTGGGGTGACTCTTACCAAACATGTGAAAGATCTGTATGACAAGAACTTCAAGACTCTGAAGAAGGAAAGGGAAGAAGACCTCAAAAAATGGGAAAACCTCCCATGCTCATGGATCGGTAGAATCAATATAGTTAAAATGGACATTTTGCCAAAAGCAATATACAGATTCAATGCAATACCCATCAAAACCCCAACTCAATTCTTCACAGAGTTAGAAAGAGCAATTATCAAATTCATCTGGAACAACAAAAATCCAGGATAGCTAAAACTATTCTCAGCAACAAAAGAAAATCTGGGGGAATCAGTATCCCTGACCTCAAGCAATACTACAGAGCAATAGTGTTAAAAACTGCATGGTATTGGTACAGTGACAGGCAGGAGGATCAATGGAACAGGATTGAAGATCCAGAAATGAACCCACACACCTATGGCCACTTGATCCTCGACAAAGAGGCTGAAAACATCCAATGGAAAAAAGATAGCCTTTTCAACAAATGGTGCTGGTTCAACTGGAGGTCAGCATGCAGAAGAATGCGAATTGATCCATCCTTGTCTCCTTGTACTAAGCTCAAATCCAAATGGATCAAGGACCTCCACATAAAGCCAGACACTCTGAAGCTAATAGAAAAGAAACTGGGGAAGACCCTTGAGGACATCGGTACAGGGAGAAAGTTTCTGAACAGAACACCAATAGCGTATGCTCTAAGATCAAGAATTAACAAATGGGACCTCATAAAATTACAAAGTTTCTGTAAGGCAAAGGACACCATCAAGAGGACAAATCGGCAACCAACAAATTGGGAAAAGATCTTCACCAATCCTACATCAGATAGAGGGCTAATATCCAATATATATAAAGAACTCAAGAAGTTAGACTCCAGAAAACCGAACAACCCTATTAAAAAATGGGGTACAGAGTTAAACAAAGAAATGGAAAATTTTTAAGACGGTATGAAAGGCAAATTTGTGTATGTAAAAGCAAGAAATAAGGACTTGAACATTTTGGAGAGTTCTTTTTTTTTTTTTTTTTTTTTTGGTTTGCATCTTTTTTTTTATTTGATATATTTTTTTATTTACATTTCAAATGATTTCCCCTTTTCTGGACCCCACTCCCCGAAAGTCACATAAGCCCCCTTCCCTCCCCCTGTTCTCCCACCCACCCTTTCCCACTTCCCTGTTCTGGTTTTGCCCTATACTGCTACACTGGCTCTTTCCAGAACAAGGGGCCACCCCTCCATTCTTCTAGTACCTCCTTTGATGTGTGGATTATGTTTTGGGTATTCCAGTTTTCTAGGTTAATATCCACTTATTAGTGAGTGCATACCATGATTGATCTTTTGAGACTGGGTTACCTCACTTAATATGATGTTCTCCAGCTCCATCCATTTGCCTAAGAATTTCATGAATTCATTGTTTGTAATGGTTGAATAGTACCCCATTGTGTATATATACCACATTTTTTGCATCCATTCTTCTGTTGAGGGATACCTGGGTTCTTTCCAGTTTCTGGCAATTATAAATAGGGCTGCTATGAACATAGTAGAGCAAGTAGCATTATTACATGCTGGGGAATCCTCTGGGTATATGCCCAGGACTGGTATAGCAGGATCTTTCAGAAGTGAGGTGCCAAGTTTTCTGAGGAACCGCCAGACTGATTTCCAGAGTGGTTGTACCAATTTGCAACCCCACCAGCAGTGGAGGGGTGTTTCTCTTTCTCCACATCTTCGCCAACACCTACTGTCTCCTGAGTTTTTAATCTTAGCCATTCTGACTAGTTTAAGGTGAAATCTCAGGGTTGTTTTGATTTGCATTTCCCTAATGACTAATGAAGTTGAGCATTTTTTAAGATGCTTCTCCTCCATCCGAAGTTCTTTGTTTAACTCTGTATCCCATTTTTAATAAGGTTATTTGGTTTTCTGGGGTCTAGCTTCTTGGTTTCTTTGTATATATTGGATATTAGCCCTCTATCTGACATAGGGTTGGTGAAGATCTTTTTCCAATTTTTTGGTTGCTGATTTGTCCTTTTAATGGTGTACTTTTCCTTGCAGAAACTTTGTAATTTTATGAGGTCCCATTTGTCAATTCTTGATCTTAGAGCATATGCTATTGGTCATCTATTCAGAAACATTCCCCCTGTACCGATGTCCTCAAGAGTCTTCCCCCAGTTTCTTTTCTATTAGCTTCAGAGTGTCTGGCTTTATGTGTAGGTCCTTGATCCATTTGGAATTGAGCTTAGTACAAGGAGACAAGGATGTATCAATTTGCATTCTTCTGCATGCTGACCTGAAGGTCAGCATGCAGAAGAATGGAAAGTTCTTAATTTGAGAAATAAAAACAAAACTTTGAAGGAAACAATATAGTCAAAAAACTTATGATTCCTCATCAAGCAGATATAGAAAATGTGGTGTCTAAGAAATAATACATAAAATTAGCTAATGAGAGAGTCCAGGAAAATATCTGAAGAAATATTTCTCGTTCGAAATTTCTCAAAAAATGTGTGTGTGTGTGTGTGTGTGTGTGTGTGTGTGTGTGTGTGTGAAAGATAGAAGAGAAAGATGAGAGATGGGGGAGTGACAATCTTCTCTAAAACAAATTCTCTAGAAGGTTCTGAAGGGTAAAATGAAAATGTTATTAACTATTTTAAAAAGCTACACAGAAAAAAATAAAGAAATAAAGAAAAATCTCAGTAAGGATAAAAACGCAAACTATTATTGAAGCTACTATTTTTATAACTTTGATTTGTAACTCAATATTTTGATTTCTATAAAATTTAAGAGCAATATAGCTTTAAAATCTATGCTTTAAAATCTATGACTGACTGGTGTTAAATAGTATGTAAAGGTACATTTTGTAATATCAATAAATAAAATATATAAATATGATTCTATTACATAAAAATATTCTAGCCTATTGAAATTAATATGGCATACATTTGAGTTATAATGCTATAACTTGTGAATACTAAATGCAATCACCATCGTAATCTCTTAACAGAAGAATGGATGCAAAAAATGTGGTATATATACACAATGGAGTACTATTCAGCCATTAGAAACAATGAATTCATGAAATTCGTAGACAAATGGATGGAGCTGGAGAACATCACACTAAGTGAGGTAACAGTCTCAAAAGATCAAATTTGGTATGCATGCACTAATAAGTGGATATTAGCCTGGAAAACTGGAATACCCAAAACATAATCCACACATCAAATGAGGTACAAGAAGAACGGAGGAGTAGCCACTGGTTCTGGAAAGATTCAGTGTACCAGTATAGGGCAAAACCAGAACAGGGAAGTGGGAAGGGGTGGGTGGGAGAATAGGGGGAGGGAAGGGGCTTATGTGACTTTTGGGGAGTGGGGGACCAGAAAAGGGGAAATCATTTGAAATGTAAATAAAAAATATATAGAATAAAATTTAAAAAAAAAGAAAAGTAAAATTGAAAGGGTTTTATTACAAACAAGTAAACAAGCAAAAAACATAAAAGAAACCAAGAAATGAATGAAATAAAGACATCAGAAATCTGACCTACCACTAATGAGCTAAATCATTCGTGAAAATTCTCCCAACACAGAAAAGGACACAGTAGAGTCACTGATAAATTCTACCATTTTAAATAGACTTTACATAGTCTGAAACATGTATGAAATTTTAAGACATGATACACGTTCTACCTACTGAGTGGAAGAAAGGAAACCTTTCCACTACTGGTGCTAGAGAAATCTGTGACTTCATGAAAACTGAACGAAGCTGAGCTCTTACTCTAATCCATCCACAACAATTAACTGAATATGTATTTAAGTCCTAAAAGCAGAGTCCACAAACAGTTCAAATCCTTAGAAGAAAAAAAGAATAAAATTGTATAACACTGGACTTGGTAATAATTTCTTTAATGTGGCACCAAGGATAATTAATATTAATATACAAGGAAGTTAATAATGTGCAAGTTGAATAGAGTACAAAAATTAAAAGTACAACATGCATAGAAAACAGAAGATAAAAAATGGCATACAGTATGGAAGACAATTTCAAATCTTTTATTTATAAAATGTAAAGCATATGCAGGGAATTTTTAAATTCTATTTTAAAACTAATAACATACAAAACTGATAATGCATTACAATTATGGTTAAAAATCAAACATAATTTTAAAAAAGTGTTCAGGAGATCTTGTGATCCTATTTCATACCAGCATGATTCATAAAAGCTGGTTATGAAATAGGAGAAATGTTCCCTTTTGCTATACTAAAAGTGAGTAGCATGCTATCTATACTTACTATGAACAATAATTAAAATGGAATGAAACCACGTTGTTTGTGACAATAAGCATGCAACCTTCTGATATTGTGCTAAGTGAAATAATCCAGTTTCATAAATACAAATAGCATGTGATTCCTTTTATGTGAGTTTCATGGAAAAACTCTTAAGAGTCAGAGTCCAGTGTGAAGCTCCAGGGACAGGAGAAGAGATTGGAAGTTTTGATCTCAATGAATATTGAGGAGGTTATGTTAATAGAAAATAGTAAACACATTTAAGGTTATTGAGCTGCATAATATAAATAGGATACAGTAGTGAATTTTCATGTATTTTTTTCAAAATGTAAAAGTTTTGGACTAATATCCACTTATCAATGAGTATATTCCATGTGTGTTCTTTTATTATGGGGCTACCTCTCTCAAGATGAGATTTTCTAGTTCTATCCATTTGCCTAAGAATTTCATGAAGTCATGGTATTTAATAGCTGAATAGTACTCTATTGTGAATATACCACATTTTCTGTATCCATTCTTCTGTTGAGAGACATCTCAGATCTTCCTGGTTTCTGGCTATTATAAATAAGGCTGTTTCTATCTCTTGTATTCTGTTGTTGATATTTGCATCTATGTCCCCTGATTTCTTCCCAAGGTTTTCTATCTCCAAAGTTGTCTCCCTTTGAGTTTTCCTAGTTCTTTCTACTTCTGATTTTAGATGCTGGATGGTTTTGCTTAGCTCTATCACTTGCTTGTTTGTGTTTTCCTGTAATTCTTTAACAGATTTTTGTGTTTCCTCTTTCATGACATCGGCCTGTTGACCAAAGTTCTTCTGTAGTTCTTTAAGTGATTTTTGCATTTCCTCCTTATTGACTTTTGTATTCTCCTGAATTTCTTTCAATGATTTTTGTGTTTCCTTTGTAAGTGCTTCTAACTTTTGATCCATTTTCTCCTGAATTTCTTTAAGTATGTCCTTCATGTGTTCCTGTACCAGCATCATGACCAGTAATTTTAAATCCAAATCTTGTTTTTCTGGTGTGATGGAGTATCCAGGACATGCTGTTAATGGAGAATTGGGTTCAGATGCTGCCATATTGCCTTGATTCTGTTAGTGATGTTCCTGCATTTGCCTTTTGCCATCTAGTTCTCACTGGTGTTAGTTGGTCTTGTTGTCAATGCTGGACTCACCAGTGCAAGTTGCCTCTTCCCAGCTGGCCTCCGGTGTACAGCTGACCTCCTGCACTGCCTGGAGACAGGGTGCTGTGGCCCAGGCTGTTCCAGAACCAGAGGCAGAGACCTGAAGTCTCCTTCCAGAGGCCTTAGGAATGGATCCTCTTCTCTGCAGGGCCAGACTCACCAGAGCACACTGACTCCTCCCAGCTGGCCTCCCGGGTGCACAGTTGGTCTCTTGCAGGGCCTCAGGACTGGAACCAAATCAGTTACCTTCCTATACTCAAAGGATAAGCAGGCTGAGAAAGAAGTTAGGGAAATGACACCCTTCACAATAGCCACAAACAATAAAAAGTATCTTGGTGTGTCTCTAACCAAACAAGTGAAAGATCTATATGACAAGAACTTCAGGTCTCTGAAGAAGGAAATCAAAGACGACCTCAGAAAATGGAAAAATCTGCCATGCTCATGAATTGGCAGGATTAGTATAGTTAAAATGGCCATCTTGCGAAAAGCAATCTACAGATTCAATGCAATCCCCATCAAAATCCCAACTCAGTTCTTCACAGAGTTAGAAAAAGCAGTTCTCAAATTCATCTGGAATAACAAAAAACCCAGGATAGCTAAAACTATTCTCAACAACAAAAGAAATTCTGGAGGAATCAGTATCCCTGACTTCAAGCAATACTACAGAGCAGAGCAATAGTGTTAAAAACTGCATGGTATTGGCACAGTGACAGGCAAGTGGACCAATGGAATAGAATTGAGGACCCAAAAATGAATCCATGACCTATGGTCACTTGATCTTTGACAAAGAAGCTGAAAACATCCAGTGGAAAAAAGATAGCCTTTTCAACAAATGGTGCTGGTTCAATTGGAGGCCAGCATGCAGAAGAATGTGAATTGATCCATTCTTATCTCCATGTACTAAACTCCACTCCAAGTGGATCAAGGACCTCCATGTAAAACCAGACACACTGAAACTAATAGAAAAGAAACTGGGGAGCAGTGGCTGCTCCAGCTGAAGGGCCATCAGCGGTGGAACCAAGGCGACACAGGGTCCAGTTAGGCCCTGCGCCCACGACCACTGACCTTCGCTGACCAGCCGGGCGGCAAGCAGCTGCGGTTCTGCAGAGCCTTTCGCTGCACGGAAGCCACTTCAGAACTCGGCTTCCCGCCAGTCAGGAGAGACTCACCTCCATCTTGATCCCGGGCTCCAGAGATCGGTCAGACTGAGGTACACAAACATAATCCTAGGCCCAACACCGCAGGGGTCTGAGCCAGACGGGCGTTGGCCTGCACCCAGGCCCTGGGCTGTTCGAGTGGCCATCGGGGCGCCAACCCAGCCAGGAGTTTTTTTTTTGCCCCGGCCGGCGCACGCGCCGCCATTTTGCCTACAGGAGCCAGAGTGCTCGGGAGGGCAGAGACTGCTAACAAGCGTAGCCTGAGGCTAACAAAACGGGGGTCTAGGCCCCAAAAGGCACAGGACTGACCCCAAGAACTGGGCGGCTTGGTGGGCCATCTGTGTGTCAACCCGCCCAGGAGGTTATTAGCACAACAGACTCTCCCGGTGCTTTCGGGGAGCGCGGACGCGCACGCCCGCCATCCGGGTCACCTGGCGGACCCAAATAACAATCATAGCCCTAGGGGAACTTTGCTCGGACCTTGGCCTCCCAGGCATTTGCCTGGACTCAGGGCCCGGGCGACAAGGCTAACCTAGTGTGCGCCAGCCTGGTTGGGGAAATCGGCTGCCCAGCGGAGTGAGCGGAACACAGGGGAGGTCACAGCAACATACACCTTCGGAGCTCCCTGGGGGTGCACACGGGTTCCATCTGGCCCACAGACACAATCTGGGGCAAGGCCTCAGGCAGAAGCCCTCAGGTCAACTCTCTCCGCTTCAGATCAGCCTGGGTGGCCGCCACATCTCCAGGTCCCTCAAGAGGCTAGTGGGGGCTTCCGGGCGGCCAGCTGGGAGAAGTCGGTGTGCTCCAATAAATCCTGCGGGCCCCAGCGGGAGACTTCAGGTGCCTGCTTCGGGATCTGAACAGCCTGGACAACAGCACCCTGTCTACAGGCAGTGCAGAGTGTAAGCTGTGCACCAGAGGCCAACGGGGAAGGGGCAGCTTGCACTGGTGAGTCCAGCACTGACAAGGCCAAGTAACACCAGTGAGAGCTAGATGGCAAAAGGCAAACGCAGGAACGTCACTAACAGAAATCAAGGCAATATGGCAACATCTGAACCAAATTCTCCTCTACCAGCAAGTCCTGGATACCCCATCACACCAGTAAAACAAGATTTGGATTTAAAATCACTGGTCATGATGCTGGTACAGGAACACATGAAGGACATTCAGGAGAAAATGGATCAAAAGTTAGAAGCCCTTGCAAGGGAAACACAAAAATCATTGAAAGAAATCCAGGAGAATACAAAAGCCAACAAGGAGGAAATGCAAAAAACACTTAAAGAAATACAGGAGAACTTTGGTCAACAGGCTGAGGTCATGAAAGACGAAACACAAAAATCTCTTAAAGAAATACAGGAGAACTTTGGTCAACAGGCTGAGGTCATGAAAGAAAAAACACAAAAATCTCTTAAAGAATTACAGGAAAGCACAAACAAGCAAGTGAAGGAGCTAAGCAAAACCATCCAGGATCTAAAAACAGAAGTAGAAACAACTAAGAAAACTCAAAAGGAGACAACTTTGGAGATAGAAAGCCTTGGGAGGAAATCAGGGGACAGAGATGCAAATATCAACAACAGAATACAAGAAATAGAAGAAAGAATCTCAGATGCTGAAGATTCCATAGAAACCATGGACTCAACAGTTAAAGAAAATGCAAAATGCAAAAAGTTTGTAACCCAAAATATCCAGGAAATCCAGGACACAATGAGAAGACCAAACCTAAGGATTATAGGCATAGATGAGAGTGAAGATTTACAACTTAAAGGGCCAGCAAATATCTTCAATAAAATTATGGAAGAAAACTTCCCTAACCTAAAGAGAGAGATGCCCATGAATATACAAGAAGCCTACAGAACTCCAAACAGACTGGACCAGAACAGAAATACTTCCCGTCACATAATAATCAAAACACCAAATGTTCTAAACAAAGAAAGAATATTAAAGGCAGTAAGAGAAAAAGGCCAAGTAACATATAAAGGAAGACCTATCAGAATCACAGCAGACTTTTCACCTGAGACTATGAAGGCTAGAAGGTCCTGGGCAGATCTCATGCAGACTCTAAGAGAACACAAATGCCAACCAAAACTACTATATCCAGCAAAACTCTCAATCACCATAGATGGAGAAACTAAGATATTTCACGACAAAACCAAGTTCACCCAATATCTATCCACAAACCCAGCCCTAAAAAGGATAATAGGAGGACAACACCAATACAAGGAGGGAAACTTCACCCTGAAAAAAGCAAGATAGTAACCTTTCATCAAACCCAAAAGAAGTTAAGCAATCAAATTTAAAAAATAACGTCAAAAATGATAGGAAGTAACAATCACTATTCCTTAATATCTCTTAACATCAATGGACTCAATGCCCCAATAAAAAGACACAGACTAACTGACTGGATACGTAAACAGGACCCTACATTTTGCTGCTTACAGGAAACACACCTCACGGTCAAAGACAAACACTACCTTAGAGTAAAAGGCTGGAAGACAATTTTACAAGCAAATGGTCTCAGGAAACAAGCTGGAGTAGCCATTTTAATATCAGATAAAATTGACTTTCAACCCAAAGTCATCAAAAGAGACTCTGAGGGACACTTCTTGCTGGTCAAAGGAAAAATACAACAAGAAGAACTCTCAATCCTGAACATCTATGCTCCAAATGCAAGGGCACCCTCTTTCATAAAAGAAACTTTATTAAAACTCAAAGCACACATTGTACCTAACACAATAATTGTGGGTGACTTCAACACTGCACTTTCCTCAATGGACCGATCAGGAAAACAGAAACTAAACAAGGACACAATGAAACTAATTGAAGCTT